>NC_045763.1:183303812-183621505 GCF_008692025.1 Phocoena sinus | reverse complement strand
AAAAGAAAAGGTCAATCTTAATATCTAAATGACCTAGCAATAAAACTGAGCCACAGCATGGGACTTGTGGCAGCTAGTCCAAAAACTCTGGAAGTAACGCAGATCAAACTTTTGCAAATGTAATTGAATATAGACCTACCTTGCTTTATATGATAGTTTTGTTTTTAAAACATTTAGACATAAATCAAATTTAGCAAAATAAAAACAGAGTACTTGCTGTTCAGTGCAAATCTGTGTTCCTTTCATAAGATGGAAGCTCCTTCTGCAGTGTTGATATCTGCTTTCCAATTGATGCGTTTAGACGTTTGCTGTGTCGGGCATCAGGTCTGCGGTGTAGACACTTTCTCCTCTTCTCTTCTCCCATGTTCCATCTGTCTCAACTCTCTTCTTTCCTCAGTCCCTCACTAAGTCACACAGGGTACCTCTCTAAACTCCCTTACGACTGAGAGCCACAAATCTGACCACTGGGCAATAGTTTTTAAAAATCTGAGCAACAATGAAAGTGATCCTGCAGTCACATCCTACTTCCTTGCCCCCAGGTTACTCTGTCCACGCCATGGTCATTATCTAGACTGGCTGGCTGGATTCCGAGCAGCTACACAAAGTTCCAGCAGTTGGGCTGATTTTTTTTTAAGTTCCATCATCCATCCTTCAGTATTACTAAAATCAAATTAATAGGCAGTACTGACAACTTACGAGATCCTCCCAGAGCTGTCCTGGGCTTTGTTGGGGAAACACTGAGCCAGAATAAGAGAGCAGCAGACTTTGGACCTGTAGGATCGTCACAGTTTTGTTCCTTACTTGGGTCTGGAGTGTTTTTAGGTCACAATGTCCCCTGCGTGTCCATGAAGAAGGTACATTCCTAGTACCAAATGGGAAAGAGGGTGCTCCTTTGGAGTTAACAAAGTGTGTGTGTGTGTGTGTGTGTGTGTGTTTGTGTGTGTGTGTGTCCGTCCAGAGGCAGTAAAGTGCTGGAGCTGGTACTCGGCTCCCAAGGTCAATGGCATTGATATACGCTCAGCTGTGCCAGATGACCTTGGGCAAGTTAACCCCTCAGTGCCTCAATTTCTTCATCGGTACAAGAAGGATCGTCATTGTACCTATGTCCTAAGATTGTTGTGAGGATTAAATGGATTAATTACACCAAAAGTCTGACACATAGTAACAACAAATGTTGGTTATTACTTCTTCCCCATTGTTTGCAAACCACTCAGATCTTCCAAGGTGAACATTTTTGACTAGAGCTAGAAAATTATTAAATATATTTTTAATAACTTTATTTATTTATGTATTTATTTTTGGCTGCTCTGGGTCTTTGTTGCTGCACGCGGGCTTTCTCTAGTTGCGGGGAGTGGGGGCTACTCTTCGTTGCAGTGCACGGGCTTCTCATCGCAGTGGCTTCTCTTGTTGCGGAGCACGGGCTCTAGGCACGCAGGCTTCAGTAGCTGTGGCTCGCGGGCTTAGTTGCTCCACGGCATGTGGGATCTTCTCGGACCAGGGCTCGAACCCGTGACCCCTTCATTGGCTGGTGGATTCTTAACAACTGTGCCGCCAGGGAAGTCCAAGAATTGATTCCAACAATCATTTATTCATCTTAAACCTACGTATGAAAGAAACCCCCTTAATGTCTGCTTGGGAAAAGTTCTGGGAATTGTCATTGTGGTAAAAGCTGCTTTCTAGACCTTCTTTTGATATCAAAGTTGCTATGGCATAAATGGAATACGGACAGCAGTCTGGTGAAATGGGGCAGTGTGTACTCAGATGTTCCTTTTCTTTTTGCGTTGCTGGGGGGAAGAGGGGTGTCACTGATTTTGCTGACCTGGCCTCAGCTTGTGAGAACTTGGTGAGATTGGCAAAGCACAGATGGCATCCTCATGTACCCTGGCCTACATGTCTATTTCCCGTCTACACATGCTGGTGTCACATTCTCTATAGAAAGTATCCATCCATTCATTATTTGTTCAGTGAAAGTGTGTGAGCTTCGCCCACATTTAAAAGTGAAAGGCAAAAGGCAGAAAATAAATACTTGCATGTGTGAAATGAGTTAGGGGATTAAATTTCTTTTTCTTTTTTTGAAGAGTGGGTTTCCAAACAATTTGATAACAAATTAGGTATTCCTGGCCTTATCTTATTTGATATCGGTAAAAGCATTAGCAAAAGTTGGGCCAATTTAGGAATCCATGGTACTTTGTACTTCATCTTAAGCCTCAGTTGATGACTGTCATTGCCCTGGAAGGTGGTTGGACAATTTTGATTTACTGCAAGGATCTGTCTCAATCCTAAAGTCACTAAGAGATACAAAAGACCTATTGTGTTGATAACTTTTGAAGTTCTATGTGAACTGCTATTGTGTTAACACCTTGTAAATATTTTATTAGACACTTTCAAACATGCTTTAAATGCAGCTTCTCAAAAAAAACAGTGTTCAAAAACATTTATGAATGCTGATCTAAACACCTAAAGACATTTAATTGAATTTGCCGTAAAATTGTGAATCTGAAAACAAATTCTCTTTTGTTATATCCAAACACTGGAGAGTGAGATTTCAAGAGCTTAAGTTTGAATTTTTTGTGATGATATTTTTGCTTTTATTCAACTTTGGTTATCTCATCTGTACAAACTGGTTACAATTATAAATCTGTCTCAGACTCCTGGAAGGGCTGATAGAAATGATTCCAGAGCCCTTTACGGAACTTTTCTACATTCAGCATAAAAGTTATACTTTATAACTTTAGGGAATTCTTCTTTACAGCTCTTATAATCTACAATCTATATTAAATATTTTATTCTTCTTGGCTTAGCTTAAAATATAACTCTGTAGGGCTTCCCTGGTGGCGCAGTGGTTGAGAGTCCGCCTGCCGATGCAGGGGACGCGGGTTCGTGCCCCGGTCCGGGAAGATCCCACATGCCGCGGAGCGGCTGGGCCCGTGAGCCATGGCCGCTGAGCCTGCGCATCCGGAGCCTGTGCTCCACAACGGGAGAGGCCACAGCAGTGAGAGGCCCGCGTACCGCAAAAAAAAAAAAAAAAAAAAAAAATATAACTCTGTAGCTAGAGACACACACTTGTGCGTGTGTGTGCGTGTGTATGTGTGTGTGTGTGTATCAAAAACACAAAGTACTATCTTGGAATTTTAAAATCTTATCACTTTAAAAGCTAGCTACTGTTTAATTCCATTTTATTTATTTTTTTTAATTGAAGTACAGTTAATTCACAAGTTTAGTTTACAAGTGTTAGTTTCAAGTGTACAGAAAAGTGATTCAGATATATATACACATATATATATATACATATGTATATATATATACTTTTCCAGATTCTTTTCCATTATAGGTTATTACAAGATATTGAGTAGAGTTCCCTGTGCTGTACAGTAGGTCTTTGTTGGCTACCTATTTTGTATATAGTAGTGAGTATCTGTTAATCCCAAACTCCTAATTTATCCCTCTATCCACCACTATCCCTCCCCCCACCCCCAATATCCCCTTTGGTAATCATAAGTTTGTTTTCTATGTCTGTCTGTCTGTTTCTGTTTTGTAAATAAGTTTCTTTGTATCATTTTTTTTAAGATTCCACATATAAGTGATATCATATGATATGGTGTTTAATTTTTATCATTGCGTTTCTATTTTCAATTACGGAACGTAAACCTCACCTGATGTCACTTGGGATGATTTTTGATTTGGCATGCCTATACACACACACACACACACACACACACACACACACACTCTCACATATCTACACATATACATGTACACAGTTACACACATATATGTATACATATATATTTATACACATGTGTGTGTGTGTGTGTGTATATATATACGTTATACTTTCTTCTGAGTTGTGATCTAGGGAGCCTGAAAGAGTCTTCTTAGATTGCCAAGATCTTAACACTTCTACTCCATTCACTTCATCTCCCATTGTACCACGAGGAAAGCACCAATAGTATTACCTTCCCTTAATGAGATAGAATAACTCGGGCCTGAGTGCTTGCGTTGTGAAAACCAGAGCAACAAATCAATGGCGGGGCTGCGGTTGTGTAAGTGGTGACCCACGGAGGTCGGGGGGGCCTGGCCCCGCTCAGCCCCCCCACTGGTCCTGGGTGATACTACCCACAGGTGGATGGCCTCCCTGAGAAGCCTGACCTTGATTCGGCTGCATTTTTACACTGGCTTAACGTTAAAAACCTGGTTATTATTCTCTTCCCTTGTTTCACGTCTGAAAACCAGCAAATGTAGGTCCTCTCCTAACTCCTCTCAAAGAGCAAACAACTCCCGTCACACCTGTGGTGCCAGAACGTTAACCCCAAATCCCTCTGTACCAGCAGTACATTTAAACGATGCAACTTCTCTCTCCGTAGAAGCATCATTTTTGTACCCCTGACTTGAATCTTGTTCAAGATACTGCTACATAGCAGGCGAGACCTCTCTGGTTTGTTAAGGATAACTTCAGAATCCCAGAGTCCCCGAATCATTTTATCGTGAGGCTAGGTGGGCATTCCATTCGGTGACGCCGGGTTGAAGATTCCCCCTTTTTCTTTTCGAACCTTTGAAAGAAACCACTGGGAATTCCCTGGTGGCCCATGGTTAGGACTCCACGTTTTCACTGCCCAAGGCTGGGGTTCGATCCCTGGTTGGGGAACTAAGAGACCGCGAACAAGAGAAGACCACTGTACCTGTCCTTCTCCTCAGGAAGCAAGTGAGCCTTTTGCATCTGGGACCAGCCAACGGCAAGGCCCATTTGCTCCCTGAGTCGTGGCCGAGCTACAGCTGCCCGTCCAGAAGTTAAAGCTCAGCCCAGCTGCCTGTGTTTCAATCTTTACAGTATCTTGATTTGGACCTGATTAGTCAAAGGAGAGAAAGAGATAAAATATCTAGAATGTTTAAGCTACTGGGGAATAAGCACTTTGGGGATAGATAGAGAAAAAAGCTTCAATAAATGGTATAGTAGTATGTAAATATATTTAGAATCTTAAGGCCAAAGATGTTTTGTTATTTTTAGAAACAGACAAATGTATTAGGCATAATTAAATTTGCTCATAAATGATTATTTCTGATATATTTTAAAATGAAAGTTTGAAAGAATAATCCGGGACAAAAAAAACCCTCCATTTCTTCTATCTCTCAACCACTCTCTCTCATATTTTTGACAAAATAGAGGAAGCACCCTGCATTCTCCTCTTCCAAATGTTTCTGGGTTCTTTTCTCCTAGGTTTCACACTGCTCCTCACTTTCTAGCCCTGTTTTCTCAAGCTTTGGAGGGGTTTTTTTTGTGTTTTTTGTTTTTTGTTTTTTGACAGAGTTTGGTAGCCTTGCTTTAGTGCCAATAGTAAGCAAAAGAGAGTTTGAAATCTTCAAAAGAAAAGTTTTCCATTTATGAGAACTAATGATCAAGCTGCCCATGTTTAGGTGTTTCCTCTTTGGTAGGAATGGACGTCTACTGGGTACCTGCTCTTTGCCAGGCATGGTGTGAAGTGTGGTGACCAGACCAACACCAAGATGCCCTGGAAGCATCCATGACAACATCGCCCTGACCAGCCATTCTCATAGCTTATCACCTCCAAAAAGCACCACAGTAAAAGTCTCTGCACTTTAAAAAAGATTAAATCCTCTTTAATTTACTTACTTTTCATATTTAAGGGAACTACAAACACTTAGACAGTGGTATGTGGTTATAGAAGTGGATATGACATATTTTCAAATATAGAGGACTGATCACTTAGCTTCTCTTATCAAAGTGTTATCAAGCATCCTCTAGCCTGTTGGTCGTTTTTATGGAAAATACAGTAGACGCCTAAGACTGTTATCCTTGCCCTCAAGGAACTTACAGCATTTGAAAAGAGTCTACTTGTTTGCTTTTGTTTTGGGGGTGGGGGAAGGGAGTTTGCTTTGGTATTTTGCTAAGCTAGTTAATTCCTTTTTCACCTGGTCAGTGAGAAAAATAAAATGTAAGTACTATATCCAAGTATAGCATTTATGTACTCTGAGATCTCTGGTTTCTGATTCTCTTGGCTTTGAAAGTATAGTAGGATAATTCTTCTTATAAATAATCATAAATGCAGACCTCTTTGTACCATATGGACATTGGAAAATATTTATAAAAGCTTATACAATGCCCATATCCAATTTTTATTATTCAGTTGCCTGGGTTTTATAAATCTTAAATGTGAGTGTTAGAATAGATCCATATGGTCTTTTAATTAATCTTCCGCCATTTCCAGCGGCATTTCCTTTATCTGTTTGAATCTAAATATTCTTTTACAATCAGTTACATCCTTTGTACCTTTAATCTGCAATCCCCGACCAGCTGAGTTTGTACCAGTGTAGCCTGCAGGGCTGTTCACCAAACACACATTACTGGGCACCTTTTGAATGACACCCGCTGGCTGGAGTGCTGGGGATAAGAAGAGCAAGGGGACAGTTCATGGTCACGTAGGAGACAAACATATATTGTGATAAGAGCTGCAACCATATTACCTATGGGCTTCAGAGGGTCCCAGTAACTGGTATTGGGAGACTTGAGATGTGGTCTTAGTTTGAGAAATAAAACTTACTGCTCAGAAATTATATTCCTTGGGACTTCCCTGGTGGTGCAGTGGATAAGACTCTGAGCTCGATGACTCTGGGTCCAATCACTGGTCAGGGAATTAGATCCCACACGCATGCCGCAACTAAGAGTTCGCATGCCACAACTAAGGAGCCCACGTGCCGCAACTAAGACCTGGTGCAACCAAATAAATAAATATTAAAAAAAAAAAGAAATTATATTCCTCTTCCTAAATTATTCTGAAGGGGCCGTTCTTGCACACTGTTCGTTTGCGGTGTTAGTATCTGGCCCTTCCCATAACGAGACAAGAGGTTGATTGGAACATAAATGATCAAAGTGAAAAGGAGCTTTTCTGTTGTTTGTGGCTGGGGGCAGGGTGGGTGGGTCTTGTTCTCCAGAGATCTCTCCATCCTTGGGACAATTGTCGATGGGTAGACATTTCTGGGTCACCAGCAGCTGAGCCTGTGAGAGCAAAGATGAGAATCTTGAATGGAACTGAGAGTTTTTGCACTTAAGGGAGTGGGTCCTGGGCACTTGAGTCAGGATGGCTTTTTCTTCAACTTCTGGTTTTAATTGGGGGCAAGTTTTGGGGCTAAAGGCACAGTGAGAGCTGTCTGCCAGACTTTTTTTTTTTTTAATCAATCGGACACATTGTTTGTTCCTCTGGGTTTGATAGACATGTTGTAATAAGGTCCTGAACTGCTTGCTACCTCTTTATGTACCTTCTGTCTAAAGGCTTGTTACTATTGTGACCTATATTCAGGGAACCACAAACAACGGGTTTAACCATTAACTTTCAAACCACCTTTAAATGAATTCTTTTATAAGATGAGAATTATATGGGTTTCCACTGGTTGCTTAGAGGAAAAAAGAAAAGGACTCAGGTTGAACCAGGTTATTAAGGACCTGGGGAGTTGGTTAGGATTCCCCTAGACGGGGCAGATAACTTGCCTTGACCTACCATGTCAGATAACACTGTTTAGCTGACAATTCAGTGTCCCTGAAAATCATAAGGCTTTGTGAAGTTGGTCTGCCTGTGAGTAAAATTGAATTGTGGCAATATCTTGTATTCATTGAGTTAAACCTCGCTGTCTATGCCAATACTTAGTGTCCATTAAGGTACAATTTGATGTTAGTTATCTATTTTCAGGGCCTTTCCTGGTGAGCCTTGGGAAAGTTACAGGCTACAAAGAATACATTGTTTTCTCAAGTGATAGGAAACACTGAAATCCTGTCCCTTTAGGTTCACAATTATCTCTATGAATTTTCTATTTTTAATTGAACAGCAATCCAAAGAAAGGATAGCTTCCAGAAAACTATACAGTCCAGTAGTGCCTGATGTTTCATGTAAAATAAAAAGACCATCCCACTGGAGTGGGGAAACCGACCTTATTTGGATGGCTCATGAAATACCATCAGTAACATAGGAGCCCATTTTGGGTCTTCCACAGTTTCTACGTTTTTGCTTTTTAAATGGGGTGTAATTTGCACATTACAAATGCATCCGTTGAATTTATGCCATAGTGTAGGATTTTTTTTTTTCCCCCGTAACATTAGAAAAGCCTTTTCCTGTCCTTCTGGTAGATTAATTTTTTTTCAGAATCTATCTCTGGGCTGCTTTAACCTGCTGGCCCCAATTTTCAGATCAAGAAATAGAAACACAGCGAGGCCAGGTGATGGGTTCAGCACAGTGCAGGAATCAGCAAAAGCCAGCCTCGTGGTTCCAATCCTGGGTTCACTGCCTGAGTCATCAGGCAGTTCCCAAGTAACTACTTTATTTATTTATTTTTGACTGCTTTGGGTCTTCGTTGCTGCATGCGGGCTTTCCCTAGTTGCTGCGAGCGGGGGTTACTCTTCGTTGCGGTGCACGGGCTCTAGGTGAGCGGGCTTCAGTAGTTGTGGCACACGGGCTCAGTAGTTGTGGTGAGCGGGCTCGCGGGCTCTAGAGCACAGGCTCAGCAGTTGTGGTGCACGGGCTTTGCTGCTCCGCGGCATGTGGGATCTTCCCGGACCAGGGCTCGGACCCGTGTCCCCTGTATTGGCAGGTGGATTCTTAACCACTGCGCCACCAGGGAAGTCCCCTGAGTAACTACTTGAGCGTCAATTCTCTGATTCACAAACATACAGGCTGTTTCTGATTTAATTACTTAATCTGCTTCATCAATGCTTTGACAAATTTATTGTCTATGCTCTCATTTAGCAATTAATTATATAATGTGGCAGATTTTTTCCGTCAGTATTTTGTACTGTTATTTAATCTTTTTTCTCTCCAACTTTATTGTGTTATTTATTCGTGTACACTTAAATTTGTATTCCTTAAGAAAGACTGTGCCATTTGTGAATTTCCCAAGGAAAAGAACTGGCACCTATAATCCTTTGCAGCCTCTCAAAGGCATAAGGCCTTGCATACAGATTGCTGGAATTTGAATTGATCTCATTTTCATTAGATAAAACATCATTTTAGGTTTTGAAGCGCTTCTCTGCTGGTATTAATTGATGTATTACTGAAGTAGAGCTCTTTATTACCTGGTTAGTATCAAAGTAACCAAAAAATACCTTTAAGTCATGGGATGCTGAAAAAAGTATTTGTTCATAGGTACAAGTGCCACAGTGTCTGAAGTTCCTAGCCTGTTGTGAAATTAACAAACAATTCCCACGAGGACCTATATAAAAGTCAAGGGTACAACACACCAACCCATTATGATTTTAGTGTATAGGCAATGCTATGGGCAGGTTTTCAGTGGGTACAAGGCACTGGGATGGGAAACTGAGTCAATGTGCGCTTTATAATATTGTTATTATTATTATTATTGATAATTGTGAGACTAGACATTTCTTGATCATCAAAAGTGTTAATTAATCCTCACGACATCACAACATCCTTATGAAGTAAGTTCCGTTATGACCATATTTTATATATGAGGAAACTGGAGCTCAGAGATGCTGAGCAACTTGCCTAAGGTCACACAGCCAGTGACTGACATGGTTAGCAATCAGGTGGCCTGGCTCCAGGACCTGAGCTGAGAAGAACAGTACTGGGGTGAGGATGGGGTGACAGAGGAGGCTGACCGTGCAGATGAGACTTGGCCTGCCCTCGATTTCCTTAGAATTTTCTCTAAGGTAGAATCTTTGTCTATGACGTATCCCCCCAGGGTCGGCCTAAAGACACAAGAAGCCAGTGGAGAGAGGAAATCAGTCTTTGTAGAAGGTATTTTTTATCATCAGCAGCAAAGTTCCTACTGCTTGGAGGAGGGCAGTAAATACACACAGGAGGAGACTGGATCCCACACCCGCAGCAGAGCTGGCAGGGAAGACAGAAAGCTGCATGACTAAGCGGCAAACGTAGACCCATTGACGTGTGCATGGAAGTTCAGGGTCTGGGAACGGTGCCTGCAGCGAAGCTGGAGAAAGCCGCCAGGGCACACTCCTCCTCACGACAGCTTCCCTCCAGCCTCATCAGATCACAGCCAGAGAACTTGCCAACTGAATCAGGTTTCTGGATCTTCCCCCTTCTTTTCATTTCATTTTTGTTTCCTGCTTCTGTAAGTAAAAGTCCACCCTGAGGTGCTGAAGACAGCCTGCTCTAAATCTTCACTTAGTGTCATACCCATTGACTCTGCACGAAACACTGGAGCTGGGCTGTATCTATTCCTCCAGTTTTGTGTGTAAGGGAGCAAAGCACAGATGATGGAGTGACCCACGGTGCCTGCACCTAGCTCGCACCTGAGCTGGGACCAGACCCAAACCCTCCCTGCATCTCAGCGCCCTTTTCTCCCCCAAAGTTGGCAAAGAGTGGTCAGTTTAGCGTGTTTGGGCTCCCTCTGTGGTGACAGAACATTCCATCTTAATTCTTTCACCGTGAATTACCCTCCTGCCCGCTGTGGTACTCACCTCCTTGAAGTTGGGCGTGGCCATGTCTGTGAATTTCTTTGGCCAATAAAATGTGGGCAGAAGAGACAATTATGTGATACTTCTGGGACAAAACATGCAGTTGTCGGTGTGAGACTCTCCAGAGCTCTTTCTGCCCAAGAGTTGTGTCTCCCTGACAGTAAGGGTGATGGAGCTTTCCCCAGCATGGACGGCTGCCTCGCTGCGTCCGAGACCGTGGTCCCTGCAGAGACTTCGAGCACGTGAGAAAGGAAGAACTCGCCACGATGACAGCCATGTTTGTTACCGCAGCCTGACCGGTCCTGTCCTGACGATTACGAATAGGCTTTAGGAATCTGTATTAGCTGTATCAGTGAGCCCTGTTGGGTGGCAGACACTAGGATAAGTATTGAAGACGATTTCCTCATCTAATAATTTAATACTTACCATAACCCGAAGGAGGCATGCATCTACATCATTTGCCAATGAAGACATTGAGTCTAAGGCAGGTCACTAAATTCCCCGAGTCACTCAACTAGTAAGAACCAGAGTTACTCCCAGGCATGTCTGGCTCTAAGCCTCCGTTTCCGTTTTTGTTTTTCACTCCGTCCACTGCCTTCCTTAGCGTGGCGTTACTCGGAGTGTTGACCCACATGCATTCTGCGGAGCGGCTACTGTGTGTTTATCCCTGCGGGTAATGAGGGAGAGAGCTGAGTCCTGTACTTAAGGAAATCAGAGTCGAGCGGAGGGTAGGAAAGGACGTGAAGCAACAATGACCAAGATGAGATGTGAGTCTGCTGTTAAACAGCCTCTAAACCTCGAGTTGGGGCTTGGACGTTAGTTTGGAGGTAAATAGATGGGAACCGCGGGAGAGACCAGCCTACACTGCCTGACGTAGTGATGGACAGTGTGAGCTCTGGAGCCTGAACTTGAATAGCAGCTCCACCACGTAAGCTTCCTTTAGCCCCTGTGCCTTGATTTGTGAACTGGTCTCAGTAACAGTACTCATGTCACGGAGTTGTGGTGATGATTGTATCGGATGATGAATATTACTTAGCAAAGTGATGTACACAGTGGGTGCTCAATAAACGTTAGCTGTCTTTAGGCCCTGGAAACAGTAGGCATTGGTATGAAAACTAGAATGGGAAGTAAGGATGTGTGTGATCGTATCCTTGGGCTTAAAGGCTCCTGTTTATGTCTGATTCTTCTTTTGAGACACACAGAGGGTGGAGCAGCCTCTACCAATGCGGCAGGCTTATCTCTGTGTTCAGTGCTATCAGGGTACAAAGATGAACTAGGTACGATCCCTCTTGCATTGAGGAGCTTGCATTTATTCAGGAAGAAACGCTCGAGGGAGTTACCCCGTGGAGGACGGGAGAGCAAGGAGGGAAGGAGGGGCAGAGGGCAGGGTGACTGCGACTCCCCGGACCCAGGGTTAGGAGACAGAACCCAGATTTTCTGGAACAGATGCAAATGGTAAGCAGAGTGGACATTGTTCTTGCTGTCTTTACAAATCCACTCCAGCAGTTGCATGGGTGTGAGTTCCTACACGTATATATACCTTTCTCTTTATGAAGTCATGCTGAGGAAAAGAGCATGGGTTTTTGAGTCACACTGATATGGGTTTAAATCCTCAGTCCCTTGCTGCCTGACCTTGGGCAAATTTCTTAACACGCTTGAAGTTCAGTTTCCTCATCTGTAAAATGGGGATAATACCCATATCACAGAATTTAAGATGGATGAAGAAATGTGCTTTTAAAGCCCCCAACACAGGGATTTTTATTAGAATTCTTGCTAGTGGTAGCTGTTACTGTCATTACTAAAGGATCTTTTTTTTTTTTTAATAATAGATCTTTATTGGAGTATAATTGCTTCACAATACCATGTTAGTTTCTTTCGTTCTACTGACTTTGGGTTTTCTTTGTTTTTCTTTCTGTAGTTGTTTTAAATGTAGGGTTAGATTGTTTACTTGAGATTCTTCTTGTTTCTTGAGGTGAGATTGTATTGCTATAAACTTTCCTCTTAGAACTGCTTTTGCTGCATCCCATAGGTTTTGGGTCATCCTGTTTTCATTGTCACTTGTTTCTATGTATCTTTTTATTTCTTCTTTGATTTCTTCAGTGATCTCTTGGTTATTTAGTAGTGCACAGTTTATAGCACCCATGTATTTGTATTTTTTACAGTTTTTTTCCTGTAATTGATTTTCAATCTCAGAACTTTGTCATCAGAAAAGATGTTTGATATGATTTCAATTTTCTTAAATTTTTCAAGGCTCGATTTGTGACCCAAGGTGTGATCTATCCTGGAGAATGTTCCATGTGCACTTGAGAAGAAAGTGTATTCGGCCACTTTTGGGTGGAATGTTCTATAAATATCAATTAGATCTATCTGGTCTATTGTGTCATTTAAAGCTTGTGTTTCCTTATTTATTTTCTGTTTGGATGATCTGTCTATTGGTGTAAGTGGGGTGTTAAAGTCCCCTACTATTATTGTGTTACTGTCGATTTCCCCTTTCATGGTTGTTAGCATTTGCCTTATGTATTGAGGTGCTCCTATGTTGGGTGCATAAATTTATAATTGTTATGTCTTCTTCTTGGATTGATCCTTTGATCATTATGTAGTGTCCCTCCTTATCTCTTGTAACAGTCTTTATTTTAAAGTTGATTTTATCTGATACGAGTATTACTACTCCAGCTTTCTTTTGATTTCCATTTGCATGGAATATCTTTTTCCATCCCCTCACTTTCAGTCTGTATGTGCCCTTAAGTCTGAAGTGGGTCTCTTGTAGAAGCATATATATGGGTTTTCTTTTTTAAAAAAAATTAATTAATTAATTTTTATTTTTGGCTGAGTTAGGTCTTCATTGCTGCGTGAGGGCTTTCTCTAGTTGTGGCGAGCAGGGACTACTCTTCGTTGTGGTACGCGGGCTTCTCACTGTGGTGGCTTCTCTTGTTGCGGAGCGTGGGCTCTAGGCACACGGGCTTCAGTAGTTGTGGTACATGGGCTTCAGTAGTTGTGGCTCATGAGCTCTATAGTGCAGGCTCAGTAGTTGTGGTGCATGGGATTTAGTTGTTCCACAGCACATGGGATCTTCCTGGACCAGGGCTCGAACCCGTGTCCCCTGCATTGGCAGGCAGATTCTTAACCACTGTGCCCCCCAGGGAAGTCCATCCATACCACCTTTTGAAGTCCATGTGAAGGTGGGCTCTTTCTTGAGTTGGACCCAACCTTCCATGATGGCAGGTTCCTGTCTGTTTCTTACACATTCCCCCCACTCCCCGTGAAGCGTCTGTAAGGATAGATGGTTCCTGAGTCAGCCTTGACTCAGAGTAGGTCCAAATGCATAAAGAATTGGGGTGAGAAAGGGGGTAAACAAGCTTTCACAGCTCACCGGGAAAAGGGAAGTGCCAACCTGCTTGATGGTTGAATGTTTCATCTCACTGCAGAGTAGAAATGGAGAGGAATTCTCTCTTACAACAGAGGGAAATGCACAGGCTCTGCCTACCACCTCCACCAAGGGCCAAGCACCCCCTCAACACCTACGAGATTGTGACTGATTTCTCTCTCTGCTCTTGTTTCCTCGAATCCACCTACCTCTTGGTTCAACTATTGGCATCACACCTCACTAGCTCTTTTATATGAGACAAATAACTTCATTACTGTGAATCTCAATGTTTCCATTTGTAAAGCAGAAGTATTAATACTATCTCCAAAGGTGGTTGTGAAAATTAAAATAACACAGAAAGCGTGATTCTCGTGGCACTCGATAAACAGAAGATGTTCATTAAATGTTTCTTTCCTTTTGCATATTATGAGAAGAACGAGTAATATGGACAAAAATGACTGAACACGGGTTAAAATCCCTGAATTTCCTCATTGTTGAGTATACTTCAAGCTGGAAATGTCTCATCTGGTAACCAAAACTTTCTCAGGCTCAATTCTACATCTGTAAAACTGTGATAAAATTGCTTCCTCGTTGGGGGATTTGTGAAAAGAAGAAGTTAGGATAAAGCCTCCAGAATACTTTGCATAGTATCTGAAACATGGTACTTTTCAATAAAAGGAAGCAGCTGATAATCAATTACTAATCATCAAACAAGGCACTACAACCTTTTCTAGCTAATTTTAAATTCAAGTTCTGGGAGAGCAGAAAACACCTCCACAAACCAACCCTAATATGTGTTTACATCTGTTGAGATTTATGGCAGCTTGCTATTTATATCTAAATGAGAAGAATCATAGCTTTCTCACATTCTTCGACAAATCCAATAATTTTTTGAGTGAAGAATAAATAAAAGAGCAATAAATTTAATTTATCAAATTAACTCTAACTGAGCAATGTTGAGAGAATGGAGCACGGAGTATATATACTTTAAGGAATGAGGTCCTAAATAATTTCAGACGGAGGGAAAAGGGCAGAAAGAGAATTATAGGAGCCATAAACCTCTTATGTAATAATTTATTTTGGCTTAGGCTTACCCAATCTACACGTTCCTGGAGCTAAACAATGCTAAGGTAGACCTAGCCACCTGCATGTTTTTTCTCATCCACCATATTTCTTGCCCAGATGTATGTTTCTTTCCCCTGATAATTGTATTTAAGGAGTCTGAAAAATCATAGAATCCCTCTGAGCAAGTATCTGACTTTTCATGATGTTTGGAAATTCAGGCATAGACAAATGACCAAGCTGGCAAAGGAAACTTTATTGTGTTCCCAACTTTAAATTCCTACGGGGGAAAAAAAAAATTCCTACGGGAACGTCGATTGTCTTTTCACCATATTCTTATGCCTCCTAAGGAAATGTTCCCACTGATGAAGGTTCAGAAGGAGACTTCTAAGAAAGAAAATTCTCCTCCTTTCTTGGTTCTTCAAAATCAGTCATCCCATGAGGGGCTGCCGGTGTTGGAGGGACTCCTGCAGAGGCGGGGGGTGGCTCTGTTTCACCGTGGGGACAAGGACACTGGCAGCAGAAGTTCTGGGAAGTACTCCTTGGCGTGAGCCCCATGGGTTTTTTTCTGTATCCGTTCAGCCAGTCTGTGTCTTTTGGTTGGGGCATTTAATCCATTTACATTCAAGGTTATTATCGATATGTATGTTCCTATTACCATTTTCTTAACTATTTTGGGTTTGTTTTTGTGGGTCTTTTTCTTCTCTTGTGTTTCCCGCTTAGAGAAGTTTCTTTAGCATTTGTTGTAAACCTGGTTTGCTGGTGCCGAATTCTCTTAGCTTTTGCTTGTCTGAAAAGCTTTTGACTTCTCCACTGAATCTGAATGAGATCCTTGCTGGGTAGAGTACTCTTGGTTGTAGGTTTTTTGCTTTCATCACTTTAAGTATATCCTGCCACTCCCTTCTGGCCTGCAGAATTTTCGCTGAAAGATCAGCTGATAACCTTATGGGGATTCCTTTGCATGTTATTTTTTGTTTTTCCCTTGCTGCTTTTAATATTTTTTCTTCGAATTTAATTTTTGTTAGTTTGATTAATATGTGTCTTGGCGTGTTTCTCCTAGGGTTTATCCTGTATGGGACTCTCTGTGCTTCCTGGACTTGGGTGGCTATTTCCTTTCCCATGTTGGGGAAGTTTTCAACTATAATCTCTTCAAATCTTTTCTCAGACCCTCTTCAAATATTTTCTCAGACCCTTCTCTCTTCTTCTTCTGGGACCCCTATAATTCGCATGTTGGTGCATTGAATGTTGTCCCAGTGGTCTCTGAGATCGTCTTCAATTCCTTTCATTCTTTTTTCTTTATTCTGCTCCTCAGCAGTTATTTCCACCATCTTGTCTTCCAGCTCACTTATTCCTTCTTCTGCCTCAGTTATTCTGCTATTGATTCCTTCTAGTGTATTTTTCATTTCAGATATTGTGTTGTTCATCTCTGTTTGTTTGTTCTTTAGTTCTTCTAGATCTTTGTTAAACATTTCTTGTATTTTCTCAATCCGTGCCTCCATTCTATTTCTGGGATTCTGGATCATCTTTACTATCATTACTCTGAATTCTTTTTTAGGTAGATTGCCTATTTCCTCTTCATTTATTTGGTCTTGTAGGTTTTTACCTTGCTCCTTCATCTGTGACATATATTTTTGCTGTCTCTTTTTTTTTTTTTATGAGTGGGATTGTGTTCCTGTCTTACTGGTTGTTTGGCCTGAGGCTTCCAACACTGGAGTTTGTAGGCTATTGTGTACAGCTGGGTATTGGTGCTGAGATGAGGAACTTGGTGAGACCTCACTCCAGTGAATATTCCCTGGGGTCTGAGGTTCTCTGTTAGTCCAGTGGTTCGGACTCAGAGCTCCCACTGCAGGAGCTTCGGCCCAACCCTGGGCTTGTGAACCAAGATCCTGCCAGCCACTTAGCAGCAAAATAAATAAATAAAAAAGAGCAATAACAAAGTAAAAAATAAAATTAGACTAGGAAACTAACATATGTTAGGAAGAATATAAAAATAAATTATAGATGAATCAACAACCGGAAGGTACGTCAGTACCAAAATAGTAAAAAAAAAGAGGAGGGAAGAGAAAAATAAAAAGGGGGGTGGGAAAGACCTTAGCTGTGGAGGGTGGGACCTAAGCAAGGGCGAGGTTTGGGTGGTGGGCGGGGCCAATGCTCAGGACCCACAGGGCTGGAAAAGGCCCTGGGGGCCTGGGGGGTGGGGCTTAGGCTCAAGGAACAGAAGGGGCCCAGGTGTGTCCCTCCACCCGGGGTCTCAGAGGGCAGGGGACCTCACCTGGGAGCTCAGCCGGCTTCCGGGGCTCGAGTGGGTGGAGCAAACCTCTCCTCTCCTTTCCTGCTCCTCTGGTTTGGGGTCTGGGAGGGCCCGTCCCACCTGTCTCTCCTGATCTTCCCGGCCTCCCTCCTATGCCCCCAAGGACCTATGTGGCCTGGAGGGGGGGTTTGGAGGGCAGGGGATCGGCCTGGGAGCTCAGCAGGGGTTCCTCCCATCTCCTTGGGCGTCAGAGTCGTCCACCAGCGGCCGGCAGCCGCCCTAGTTACTGGGAGACGCTAACTCTGCGTCTTCCCACACCGCCATCTTGACTTCGCCTCTAAAGGATCTTAAAGATTATGTCAAGCAGTTCAAGTCAAGATGTGATCTGTGAATTTGTACATCACAGAGAGCCACTCAAGAAGGGACCATGACATGTTAATCCTCTTCTCTTACTGTTTCACTTAATCATTCTCTCTCCCTTTGGTGATTTTTAAGAAAAGGAATGAGATCTAGAAGTTTGTTATAAGAGCACCAACCCCTATGGAATATGAAGATTGTCACTTTACTCTTATTAATCTTAATTAATCACGTATCATGTACAATTGGTTCCTTAAGATGCCTATTTTCGACATACCTAACAGCGAACCAGTTGAGTTGCTGTTTTCACTTCTCTCTTCTTCCCACTTTAGTCTAAACTCAGCAAATAATTACATATATGTCAAGCGAAATCAAGTGCGGTGATCTCACCCTTCTGTTGAGGGACTCTGCTGGCCTCTGCTGTCCTGGAGATGCGGCCACTTTGGCTGCAAAGCCCGGTATGGTCACCCCGCAGGCCAGAGCCCCCTAGCTTCGCATGGAACTCCTGGCTGTCACAGCGGGACCTCAGGGCGTATTTTCTTGCCATTTAATTGTTTCTGAGCTGTCCTTTCACAAACAGTCCTTACAATCTTGCTTTATTAGTTCTTGTCAAACTAGAATTTGCGTCCATTATGGAGTTTTTAGATTTAAACCGGTTTTCATGGCCCCATTGGGTCTTCATCCTGAAGAGTAACCAGGGCTACACCTGAAGAAGGGAGAGCAAGGAGCCTCGATAAAGGGTCTCGTGGCCCTTCAGTTCCTTCATTTAGTTATTTCACAAGTATTTGTTGAGTGCCTTATTCTGAATGGGTACAGTCGTTCTGGATATACTGTGGTAGATAAAAGCGTAAACCCTGATTTTCTAGGCATTTTTCTAGTTTGGTATGCGATTGAGGCAAGTCAGCAAGCAGTTAATCAGAAACGAGGGGTCACTGGGTATGGAATGTCCACAGAAGATGCTGAGCTCCCCCAGCGAGGAGTGAGTCCTCTGACCTCTTTCATGGCACTTGTCACTTGCTGCTTTGTGGTGGTTCTGTGTGTATATGTCTTTTTCTTTTCTGAACTATAAGACAAGATTTTCGGGGGTAAGGACTTTGTCTTATTTATCCCTGTGTCCTCCCATGCAGGCAGTTCAGTTCCTAGTATGTAATAAGCACTCAAATGCTTGTGGGATAAAAATGTCATCTCTCCCTCAGGATATTGGCTTTATCCGGAAAAATATTATGCAAGTGAATCCCAGCCTCCAATTTAAAAAAAAAAAAAACTTTATTTCATATTGGAGTATAGTTGATTAACAATGTATTCCCATTTAGATTATTACAGAGTATTGAGTGGAGTTCCCTGCACTATACAGTAGGTCCTTGTTGGTTACCTGTTATATATATGGTATTGATAGTTAAAATATGTTAATCCCAATCTCCCACTTTATCCCTCCCCAAGCCTCCAATTTTAATCCTGTAAGAAGAATATTATAATATCATAAAAGAAAAAAGGTTATAACACATGATCCCAGGAGCATACCTCATTCATTAATGAGTTAACATTCATGAGGAAATGAGTAAAATTTCAAAAAGCGTTTAAGAGTTCCTACCATGGGCAGACACTGTTGTAAACATGAGGATGCTTCAGTAAAGAACCCAGACTTAGCCCTTCCGTCATGGGGCTTAAAGCCCAGGGGAGGAGATGGCAAATAAACTCGGATTGAAATTCCAGGTGTGTTCAGCCTCTTCTTCTCTCCCACGTGCTCCTCAAGCTCCAGGGGTCATTGGTTCTTTGCCCTGCAGGCAGGGATGGAAGTACGTTTGACCCTTGAACAAAGCAGCCGTCAGTGGCGCCTGCCCTCTGTGCAGTGGAAGATCCATGTATAATTGACAGTTGGCCCTGCTCTCCGCAGTTCCTCCCTTCTGCGTGTTCTCCATATTCGCGATTCCAAATCCGCGGATTCAACCAACTGCCGATCGTGTACTGTGATATTTACTATTGAAAAAAAAAAAACACGTATAAGTGGACAGACGCAGCTCAGACCTGCATTGTTCAAGGGTCAACTGTAGGAAGAGGGAAGCTCCGAGGAGTTTGTGGGGGAAATACCAACCTGAAAGGGAGGCTTCCAGCCCTCAGCCATCCATTCCCCCCCACCTCCCACCATCCCCAGCTGGCGGGGGAAATGCCTGGGTGAGCCCTGGCCTTGCAGAATATTTACAAATCAAAGGCTGCTCTCAGGACAAAGTCTTCAACTTTCTTGGAGTTCCCAGAGAATGCCCACCCTGCGGACCAGAAAATAGCTTTGCTTTACATCCATGGCTGAGATGTCTGTTTTGCTGCCTTCCAGAGAAACTTCAGGGAATCAGAAGCAGCCTTTCCAGTTTTATCAATGCAGCTTTGATTACTACAGATATCCTGGAGCAAAGTATTGATATAGTTTCTTCTGATAGTAAAAAAGATGGCTTCTACATTGAAGATAGTCCTAAAGAAACTCTGAGAAATGCAACATTTTTTTTGCGTCGTGTGTAATGAGTGTACTAGTTAGGACTTGGCTCACCTATGCCAAACCAGACAGCACTTCCTTTTTCTCTCATACAAATGTGGGTGATCTTCGTCTGCTCTGGCCACACCACGAACATCAGGGACCCAGGGTTCTTGTTTCTCTCAATATGTGCCTTTCACCACGCAGTCAAAGATACTGATGATACAGACACATTCCACCCAGCAGAAAGTTAAGAGTGAATTAGAGGCATGGTGCATCCCTGGGGTTTGTACACACTACTTCTGCTTGTATCCCACTGGCTATATCTTAGATATGCAGCCATGTGGCAGCAAAGGTGGCTGGGCAAAACATTTATTTATTGTAAGGATCATATATATCTAGCTTTTAATCTCTATTTTATTTATTTCCTCTCTGATCTTTATTATTTCTGCTGACTTTAGGTTTTGTTTGTTCTTCTCTTTCTGATTCTTTTAGGTGGTAGGTTAGATTGTTTGAGATTTTTCTTTTTTGAGGAATGCCTGTATTGCTATGAACTTTGCACTAAGAAGTGCTTTTGCTGCATCCCATAGATTTCGTATGGATGTGTTTTCATTGTCATTTGTATCAAGGCATTTTTAAATTTCTTTGATTTCATCGTTGATCTTTTTTTTTTTTTTTTAGTAGTATGCTTTTTAGTCTCCATGTCCTCGTTTTTTTCTCATTTCTTTTTCTGTGGTTAATTTCTAGTTAAATAGGAGGATTTTACTCACAATGAGAAGGCAGAGGGGATATTTGGAGACAAGTAGCAGTTTCCGACATTCTGGGCCAACTCGAAGACTCTTGCTACCACTGGGGCAAGATATGATTGTGTTGCAGGACTAAACTATAGCTGTGGCAGAGCACTGGGTTTCTCCAGAGAACGTCCAAATCCATGCAGTCTGGTGCAAACCACTGTCTCAGTTTGAGCACGGTATGCAGCCAGCAGTGTACTGCAGGGAGGTGGTGCAGGGAGGTGGCTTTCAACGGTGCGGCAGAGATGCATACGTTGGCCGGACTAATTTAACACTAAAATTAGTTCTGTATATTGCCCTGGCTCATTCCAAAGCATTTAATCTAAGTTTTAAATGTGATGCTACCTTATAAATTAGTAGGCTTCTACTGGAATGAACAAATCGACTGAATTGTGATGAAACTGAAGCCAGTGTATACGTGGAATGCCATTCATTTAATCTGGGACTTCGGCTGTGTCTTTGAAGTGGGAACTGGAATTGTTTTAATATGTGTTTATTTGATATTGAAGATGGCTTTTCTGGTTCCAGAGATGAGAAGCTCAAGTGTGAAAAGGTCACAAGCCATCAGGGTAGCAATGGCTGAGGATTCTCTAAACCTGTATTGCCCGATACAGCAGTTACCAGCTATTTAAATTTAAATCATTTAAAATGAGATTTATTTCCTCAGTTGCACCTGCCACATTTCAAGGGCTTCATAGCCCTTCATGGCTCGTGCCTACCATAATGGACAGTGTGGGAGGGGAACGCTACCACCTTTGCAGGGAGCTCAGCTGGACTGCACTGCCTTTACTCTTGAGGGAGAACCAAGCTGAAGCAGTCAAATAATGTACTGCATTCACTTTCACATTTAATATTATTGTCAAAATGTTATATTAAAGGAATGGATAAATTCTGATGACAAAGATGAACAAGATACCAGAAGAAGGGGTCAGACTCAAGTTAGCAGGAAGTGAACACTGGCGCGTGTTATGGACCGGTATATTGGATCACGTATATATATTACGTTCACGTTAAAGGTCCCAAACTGGGCTCAAATCAGATGGGACTCGTTCTTCCGGTATCAGGAGGTCTAATACATGATAGCCTTGATTACACTGTTGAGTGCCGTTGTTCTAGAAATTCGTCAGTGTCATTTTGGAGACTGTTTGAAAATATTGGGGAGCTTATACTGTTGTTACCGTTTTTATTTTCAGTGGATTCCAGAGGCCCGCTGTCTAGTATGTGATCTCTGACACAGTCTGTCATCTCTTGCAGCAAGTTAAAAACCAAGATTGCCCCATAATGGGCAGCGGAAGAAAAATGTTCCAGCTCTTTGCTGATACCTTGTGCTTGGGAGAGTGGACTGCAATGTCACCCAGCAACCTGCACTTCAGCCAGCATTGGTGTAGCTGTTACTAAATCTAAGGCATTTTGTAGGACCTTTTAACTCTACCCCAGTTAGTTTTTTTGTTTGTTTGTTTTTTTGCGGTACGCAGGCCTCTCACTGTTGTGGCCTCCACCGTTGCGGAGCACAGGCTCCGGACGCGCAGGCTCAGTGGCCATGGCTCACGGGTCCAGCCGTTCCGCGGCATGTGGGATCTTCCCGGACCGGGGCACGAACCCGTGTCCCCTGCATCGGCAGGCGGACTCTCAACCACTGCGCCACCAGGGAAGCCCTCCCAGTTAGTTTTTAAATGCATTGACTCAAATGAAACAAGAAAAGAGGGATGACTAGGATATAAGATCATGCTTACCTGTGTTTCTATGAAAACTTTAGAATTTTTTATGTAGTTGTTTTTTTTTTAATTTTGCAAAATTTGGATAAAGATTCTAAGTGTAGCTTGGCTGTAGTTTGAGATGCTTAGGAAACATTCAAATACTATAGACGTTTCCTTCTTTTCTGTATTTCCTTTCAATCTTTATTTACATTTTAGATCATTGTAATCATAATGATTAAAAATAACACTTGTTTATCTTGGTGTTACCTTGTATTTGAACATTTTCCTATGCTGTTCTATGTTGCTACTTTGTATTTATAAAGGTGTTCTTAAAAGTTGCCTAATGGTCCACCGTGGTCCACCGTGCATTTGTGCCAACATTTACTTGATAATCTCTATCTTCCCGAGAATGGTGGTTTCCAATAATTTGCTATTTTGAATTAATATACAGTAGACCTCTTTATTAAATCATCTTTTTTTTTCTTCTTTTAAATTATTAGGATGAATTCCTAAGAAATGAGATTATCGGTACAAATGGGACAAGTGCCATTACGGCTTGATGCCTGTCGCCGTTTCTCTCACGAGAGTTACATAGGTTTGTACTGATCAACATATAAGCTGACTGTTTTCACCACCATCCGCCTACATTACAAAAAATCAGTTGTAAATAGATATCCTGAATGTATGCAGATCTGTAATGTATGCGACTGCTTGTTCATGTTTCTGTGTCCCCAGATCCTAGTTATATGATCTGGATAACATTTTCAAGCCTCAGTTTTATTATCTATAAAATGGGAAGGGAAGTGTATACTCTTAGGCTTATTGCTCAGATTAAATAATATAACATCTACAGCCCAGTGCCCAGCACATAGCAAAAGTTAATTATTTTTACTGTTGTTATTAGTATTTATTTTTATTTCCTTAACTACTAACATGTACTGTTTTATAATTTTCATTTTCTTTTGTGTGACTTAGCTGTTTCCATCTTTTGTCTTTTTGTTTTGGGGGTTCTGTTATCCTTAAACCTTAAGATGAGATATTTATGACATTCCTTATTTGACATTTATACTAATTTTCCTCTGATCTTGAATTTTTTATTGCATAGAAATTTAAATATTTTATTTGATCCAGTTATCTTTTCTTTCAGATTTTCTTCCATTGTGTCAAAAATGAGGAACATATGATCATTCTTCCAAAGACCTAATTGGTTTTCGGCTAATTTTTAATGATTTAAAAACTATTTAATGTACTCTAACTTGGAGTTTGATTTTGTGCATTAATATAAATCATTGTCTGCCTCCTTTTTCCTGTCCACACAGTTATCTAGCTATCATAATACCATTTAAAAATAATCTTCCCTTTTCTATTGTCTTGTGATAATTGATTTTCCACACCTTACCTTCTGTTATGTGACTGTTCTAATCAGTAATGAGCTATGATTTGACTATTTCTTTGAGGTCACTGGGGCAAGCGGTGTCCAGGAATTTTCACTGTCTTGGGAGAGTCCAGCATTTACAAAGAAGCTTGGTCACCATATTCTGTGTCACAAGGTAATTGTGGGTAGTACACAAGAGCTTAGTAAGGTAATTGTGGGTAGTACACAAGAGCTTAGTCGTACTCAAAAGCTGTAAATCTTATCTTAGTAAACAAAATAAAACTGGCTAATGATCACCGACTGTATTTTCTTTTCTTCTAAGGGATGGGCTTGAAAAAGAAAAGGGGGCAGGGTTCTTACAACAGCACTAAAACAGCTTTTAAGCAAAAAATAGCCTTATGTCAACCAAGACAGTTTATCCTCATTACACAAACATGTCTTTTTCAATTCCGTCCTTTTATGCTCTAATTGTTTCCACTCTATAGAACTCCATGAGAGATTATGTCGAAAATACATTTGCTTCTACAAAAATATTTTTAAAGCACTTTATTTTCCAGAAGGACCAGGAGCTGCCTTTTGATAAGGCATGGCAGGGCAAGTTGGTTTAGAAGACATAGAGCACAGTGCTAGTAATTTATCTGTCGTGTACAATTCCAGATATCTGTGCAGCAGCGTGGAGAGCCAGTTGGGTGTGGAGTTTGGGGGAACGCCGGCCTGGTTAGCTGTAGGTTATTTAATTATCTAGTGAAGGTGGAATCACTGTGCTTGGTTCTTGATTGGGAAGCTTTGCTTGGAGATAAATCTGGATTAGTCATTGTGAATCAAACCGGTTCAGGTTTATGGCTCTGTTCTAGTTCACCCAAAGCATAAAGAGGTGGCCTTTATAGCCTTTTTTTATTTTGCGGTACGCGGGCCTCTCCCGTTGCGGAGCACAGGCTCCGGACGCGCAGGCTCAGCGGCCACGGCTCACGGGCGCAGCCACTCCGCAGCATGTGGGATCTTCCCGGACCGGGGCACTATATTTGGCTTGATTAAAACAAGAGGCAGGGTTTCCCTGGTAGCGCAGTTATTGAGAGTCCGCCTGCCGATGCAACGAACATGGGTTCGTGCCCTGGTCCGGGAAGATCCCACATACCGCGGAGCGGCTGCGCCCGTGAGCCGTAGCCGCTGAGCCTGCGCGTCCGGAGCCTGTGCTCCGCAACGGGAGAGCCCACAACAGTGAGAGGCCCGCGTACCGCCAAAAAAAAAAGAAAACGTGTTTTTAAATTTAAAAAAATTTCTTGTTGGGATTAGCAGATACAAACTACTATATATAAAATAGATAAACAACAAGGACCTACTGTATAGCACAGGGAACTATATTCAATATCTTGTAATAACCCATAATGGAAAAGAATCTGAAAAAAAAATATCTGAATCGCTTTGCTGTACACCAGAAACTAACACAACATTGAATATCAACTGTACTTCAGTGGAAAAAAAGAGACACACAAAAATATTCCTTGAAAATGTTTTTAATATGAAAAAATTCAAACACAGAAGTCGACACTAATACAATGAATCCCTGGATATCTGCCACCGAGTTTCAAGTTATCAAGATTTTCACAGTTATCAATATTTCTCCACATTTATGAATGATTACTTTTACTGTTCCAGATACTCATTAAAAAAATTTCAGGTTTTGAAAGGTTGTGCCGATTTATTATATTTCCAAGAGCTACCTTGTTAAAAATATGAGTGTAAAAAAGTAAATTTTATAGGCAAAACAATTATTGTGTTGCTTTGCTTTGCATTTAATTTGAGAGCCAAGAGTTTGAAGGTACTTTCAAATTTTGTCTGCAGTTAGTATTTGTTCTTTTTGGATTGTACATTCATATCCTTTGCCCATTTTTCTTTTCTGGTATTGATCCTTTACTTATTTAAGGAGCGCTATATAAAAACGATAGTAGTTTGTCTGCCATAAATGTTACACATATTTCCCCCAGATTTTATTTTATTCTATTTATTTATTTATTTTTGCGTTACGCGGGCCTCTCGCTGTTGTGGCCTCTCCCGTTGCGGAGCACAGGCTCCGGACGCGCAGGCTCAGCGGCCATGGCTCACGGGCCCAGCCGCTCCGCGGCATGTGGGATCTTCCCGGACCGGGGCATAAACCCATGTCCCCTGCATCGGCAGGCAGACTCTCAACCACTGCGCCATCAGGGAAGCCCCCTTTATTTGCATTTTAAGTTATATGTATGCTGTTTTCTGAAAGACAGCAGTTTTCATTTTTAGGTAGATGTATCCACATATCAAAGCATTTGAGGGAATTCCCTGGTGGTCCGGACTCCGTGCTCTCACAGCCGAGGCCCCGGGTTCGAGCCCTGGATGGGAAACTAAGATACCGCGAGCGTTGCGGCTTGGCCAAAAAAAAAAAAAAAAATTCACCAAAAAAAACAACAAAAAAATCTTTTTTCCCCCCTGTTTTTTAAGGCTTGTGTCCTCTTTCCGCTTTCAAGGTTTGAAAAAGTCTTGCACTCGGAGGCGATATACAAGGATGAATAAGTCTGTGAGCCCCGGAGCCTTGTGCCCAGCTCACATCCTCACGGGGCACGTACAAGCTTTGTGACTTGAAGCCAGATCATTAACCTCTTTGTGCCTCAGTTTCTTCATCTGTAAAACAGAAATGATTTATATTATCACCTGCTTCCTAAAGTTGAGGTGGGGATTATGTGAAAGTATCTGTAAGATACTTTGAAACACACGGTAAATGCAAGGCAAATAAACGGGGGTCATTGTTAATGGCACATTTACCTCTTTAATCTGATTGAAGGCTTTGGGTGTGTAAATGATAATTATAAAATCCTTTCAGGAAAGCCTGTTTACACAAATCTTCCTTACTTTGTGGTGAACAAAATTCAGCAGAGGGGGAAACGTTTTTAAGAAATGGTTTAAAAAAAACTCTATGCGTTCTCCCCTAATATTGAGATAAAAAGATAGACACTTGCTCATAAAACATCTTAGAATTATAGAAAAATATGTAATTATTAGAGGTGGAAGAAACTTTACCTATTATTAGCTAACCCTTGTTGTTCAAAAGACTGAGGGGATTGGGGTGAAGAGTGGACAGGGTCTCAGAACTGGGAAGCAGCCGAGTCCATTTTCGTTCCAATTCTTTCCTAAGTAAAGAGTAAAAAAGAAAACCAACACCCCAAACCTGCTGCCCACAAATCCATAACGCATTAGCGCTTCACTCATTTGAAACTCCCCCAGTTGTTGAGGAAGGAGGAAAACGCTTGCTCACTGGCAGAAGGAAAGGAGCCCTTTGTGGGCAGATTTACACAAAGTCAAGTCCAGAACTAAAGGAACTGGAAACAGGCACTTTCTCTTGAAATGGAGATTTGAAGTCAAAGTGGGGTTTTTGCACCTGAACTCTCGGGTTAATTGTCACAGTCTTTGCTTTTGACTTGCTTATGAGGGATTTAACCCATTGAAATGCAGCAATTGGAAAAATGACCTTCAGACTTCCGCCACTCAGGCAACGCAGGTCCAGCCTTTGCTCATTGGATAATAAATCTTCATTGGGCACCGTGCTGGCCCCGGCCCTGCAGTGGAGGACCAGATGGACCTGCCGCTTGCCCTCACGGAGCCTATATTCCAGGAAGATTGCAAAAAATGAATAATCAAGTTCATTTCAGAGTGGCAACTGCAGCTGCATCAGGAGGGCTGTCGTCTCACTGCGGGGCCGGGGTGGGGGGATGGCAGGATGAGGGTAGACCCCGCTTTAGAAGGGGTGTCTGTGGAAGGCTCTTCTGTCGTGAAGTAAGAGCTTCAGAAGCTTTTGGGAGAAGCAGCCAGCTAAGTAAACATCTCGGGGATGGGGTTTCAGGAAACGGAACACAAGGTGCCCACGGTCTGTGATCCAAAAAGGCTGGCTGTGTGATCTACTGGGTCTCCCCCCATTTCTCGACCTTCTGTGTGTGAAGCTGGGCAGATGTGATCTCCAATTACCTGGGGAGGAGATGATGTAGACAGTTTTAGCCGTGGTTCTTGTAGATGGAAGGGGCTGGAACCTCTCTTCCATTACCCTGCATATACGTCAATCTCGCAGAGGAGAAGGCGGGAGGGGGACGCTTTGGAAAGGCCCGACAGCCTTAAAGAGCACATTTTGATTTTGCTTGAGTGTGTTCATGCTAGCACCAGCACTGCCCGTGCTGCCAGGATGCTTCCACACACGTGGCAGTGGAGATGGTGGAGGCCGGCATTTATTGATTCCAGTAGTTGCAACATTTTTTCCTCTTAACTAGAAAACTCGCCTCTGGCCCTTTCCTCCGGGGAGCTCCCTAAGGAGGGAAGTTTTGTGAGAATTATGTTCCACCTTGATTTCTCACCTGTTGATGCTCTAGAAAGCGATCAGGTTGACCACTTGTTTCAAATTCTCCACGGAAGGGTTAAAAGAAAAAGAAAAAAAAAGACCTAACAAGCAAAGGAAAAGCCGGAGAAATCTTGTTACCAGCTCACTTATTTTTAACTCAAGGACTCACCCTTGGGAATGCTCAGGATTTACCTCTGCCTTTGGGTGGGTCGTTCTGCAGAATCACGGACTCGGAGAAGGAGAAACTCGTCCCATGAGGGCAGAGGTTTGTATTGTTTTCTTCTTTATGTTTGTATCAGCGGCTTTAATGGTGCCTGACACATAAAAGGCCCTCAGTGCAATAGATACCAGGGACTTCCCTCGTGGCACAGTGGTTAAGAATCTGCCTGCCAATGCAGGGGACACGGGTTCGAGCCCTGGTCCGGGAAGATCCCACGTGCTGCGGAGCAACTAAGCCCGTGCGCCACAACTACTGAGCCTGCGCTCTGGAGCCCGCGAGCCACAACTACTGAGCCCTCGTGCCACAACTACTGAAGCCCGTGCACCTAGAGCCCGTGCTCCACAACAAGAGAAGGCACCGCAATGAGGAAACTGCACACCGCAACGAAGAGTAGCCCCCGCTCGCCGCAACTAGAGAAAGCCCGCGAGCAGCAACGAAGACCCGACAGCAACCAAAAATAAATAAATAAAAATTTTTAAAATTAAAAAAATAGATGTCAGATGAATAAATTAAAGCTACAAGGATCTAAACAATGTCTTTTCCCAACTCCTTCTTATGATTTTCTCCTTCAGGGGTGACAATCTGGAGAGGTTTCTGATGTAGTCACCTAGAGGAGGGCCACGGTGGACCCTTTGTTCTACTTTTGCTACTGAAGGCCAAAGTGAGCTGGATGGTAAGAAATATATTCATTTTTATTCATATTCAAATGATGGGTGAAAATCCAGCACATCAGGAGCAGATAAAATGTTTTGTCCTTGTGCATATTCGATTTCATAAGAAATCTCAGTCTCTAGCATTATTTTAATTTCTATGTGTCTTTAGATTTAAAGTGGGTTTCTTGTGGACAGTATACAGTTGGGTCATGCTTTTTGATCCACTCAGACAATATTTTAGTTGACATTCGAAGTGATTATTAATATAGTTGGATTAATATCTACCATATTCCTTACTGTTTTCTATTTGCTGTTCTTTGTTCCTACTTTTGTTCCCCATTCTTTCTTCCTTTCATGGTTTTTAATTTAATTTTAGTATTTATTTTTAAAAATTGAGGTATAGTTGACACTGTCATATTCGTTTCAGGCATACAACATAATGATTTGATATTTGTATATATTGTGAAAGGATCACCTCAAGTCTTCTCAATATCCATCACCATACATAGTTACACTTTTTTGTTTTTAATTTTTATTTTATTTTATTTTGGCCGTGCCACGTGGCTTCCGGGATCTTAGTTCCCAGATCAGGGATTGAACCCAGGCCCTCGGCAGTGAAAGCGCAGAGTCCTAACCCCTGGACCACCAGGGAATTCCCACACATTTTCTTTTTTTCTTTTAAGAACTTTTTGGTTTTGGCTGCGTCGGTCTAAGTTGCAGCATGTGGGCTCTCTAGTAGAGGCAGGCAGGCTCAGTAGTTGTGGAGTGGGGGCTTAGTTGCTCCTGGCGTGTGGGATCTTAGTTCCCCGACCAGGGATCGAACCCGCATCCCCTGCATTGGAAGGCAGAGTCTTAACCACTGTACCACCAGGGAAGTCCCTCTTGTGAGAACTTTTAAGATTTGCTCTCTTAGCAACTTTCAAATACGTAATACGGTATTGTTAACTATAGTCACCATGCCGCACATTAGATCCTCATGACTTATTTATTTATTTTTATTACTGGAAGTTTGTACCTTTAACCCCCTTTACCATTTTGCCCCGTCTCTGCCTTTTGTGGTTTTAACTGAGCATTTTATAAGATTCCATTATCTCTCCTTTCTTAGCATACCTGCTATACTTTTTTACTTCGTTTAGTGGTTGCGCTAGAGTTTGCAATATATATTTACAACTAATCCAAGTTCATTCTCAAATAACGCTGTGGCAGTATCAGTAGTGCAAGTACCTTGTAATAACAAAGTAACCCTAATTCCTTCCTCTCATCATTGCTGTCCATCATTTCACATATGTAAGCTTACATAAGTAACATAAGCATACACAATCAAACACATTGTTGGTATTATTTTGAACAAACTGTTACCTGGTAGATCAGTGAAGAATAAGAAAAATAAAAGTTTTCGTTTTACCTTCACGTATTCCTTCTTCAATGTCTTCCTTTCTTCATGTAGATCTGACTTGTGTTAGTTTCCTTCTTTCTTGAGAACTTCTTTTAATATTTCTTTCAAGGCAGGTCTACTTGCAACAAATTCTCTCAATTTTTGTTTGAGAAAGTCATTATTTATTCTTCTCTTTTGAAGGATAACTTCACAGGACACAGAATTCTAGGTTGATGGGTTTTTCTCTCACCACTTTAAATATTTCATTCCACTCTTGCTTCCAGGGTTTCTTAGGAGAAGTTGGGTGTAATTTTTATGTTAATTCCTCTGTAGTTAAGTTTTTTCCTCTGGCTTCTTTCAGGCTTTTTTAAAAATCATTCTGTAATTTGAAAATGATAGGTTGAAGTGTAGTTTTTTGGGGGCATTTATCCTGCATCGTGTTTTCTGAGCTTCCTGAATCTGTGGTTTTGTGTCTGACATTGGTGTCTGATTTGGGGGAGATTCTCAGTTATTGTTGTTTCAAATATTTCTTCTGTTCCTTTCTCTTTTTCCTCTCCTTCTGGTATTCCCAATACACATATGTTATACTTTCTGTAGCTGTCCCATAGATGTTGGATATCCTGTTCCGTTTTTTTCTCAGTCTCTGTTTCCCTTGCTTTTTGGATTTTGAAATATTTCTATTGATATATCCTGTGCCTCAGAGATTCTTCCCTCAGCTGTGTTCTGCCTCCTTTAAGAAGTCCATCAAAGGCGTTCTGCATTTCTGTTGCAGTGTTTTTGATCAGTAGTGTTTCTTTTTTGATTCTTAGGATTTCCATCTCTCTGCTAACACTGACCATCTGCTCCTGCAGGCTGGCTACTTTATCCATTAGCGCCCTTAGCATATCAATCACAGTGTTTCAAATTCCTGGTCTGATAATTCCAACATCCCTGCAATATCTGGTTATGATGCTTGCTGTGTAGTTTCAAATTGTGTTTTGTGCCTTTTGGTATGCCTTGTAATTTCTTCTTGATAACTGGTCTGATATACGAGGTTAAAGGAACTGCCGTAAATGAGCCTTTAGGAGTGTGGGGAGAGGTGTGGGTGAGGGGAAGTGTTCCACAGCCCTGTGATCTGGGTTCAGTCTTTTTATCATTTAAGTTCATTGTCTTATATGGACATGGTTTGTGGTGCCCCCAAACAATTAAATAGTAACATCAGAGATCACACGTTTTCAGACTTCTTAATTTTTTGCAAGCTGGAAGGTGTGAAACGGAATTTCAGTGTGGTCTTAATTTACATTTTCCTGAAAACTAATGAGTCTTGTATATCTTTTTCCATGTCTAGTTGCCATTGGTTTCTTCTTCTAGGAGATGCCTTGTTCATTTGTACATCTTTCTTTTAGATTGTCTATTTTCTTTTTGATTTTAAAGAATTCCTATATCTTCTCCTCGCCACCCCCCCCCTCCGCTGCCCCCGGGCCCTTTTAGGTGCAACAAGTTGGCTAGAGTGGGCTGGACTTCATTATTTCCTTTCCCTGGATCAGTTAGGCTCCGATAACCCGTAGCAGGTTAGCCTCTGGTTAACTAGTTTCTCTTGAGGGCAGCCTGGTTAAGAGCAGAGCTCTGGTCTGTTTCAAATGACTCCTTTGCCCCTCCCCCTGCCGGAGTAGAGGGGATTTTTCTCCAACATTTACTGTAGGAATTAGGTTGAGTCCTGGAGGAAAGTCTTACAATATTGTGTCCCCTGGAGTTTTTACCTCTCAGAGACGTCTGCACTGAGCCATCAGCAATTTGTCAATCTCAGCTCAGGGGTTCCTCCAGCACTGGTTCCCACGGCCATTCCTCCCTCCCCACCGCCCCAAGCTCTGACTCCCTGTAGCCAATTGCCTGTCTCTCTGATCTTAAGTTCTGGGGTTTCTCCTTTGTCTTCCCCTCTCTTATGGATCCAAGAAGAGTCGTTGATTTCTCAGTCTGTTCAGGTTTTTACCTTTTTTTTCCCCCAGTAGACTGCTGACTTCCAAGCTCCTTACAGGTAGAACCAGAAACCAGAAGCCCTCAGCATCACTTTCAATGATCATAAAACAACCAGAATGAAAGGATGTATAAAGCAAAGAGTAGACAGTCAGAAACATGAGTCTTAAATTGCTATTAGTTTCTCCATTTCCCTTTCAACCTAGCTACAGTCCTGTCCGTCTTCTCCCCTGCCCCCTCCCAGGTGAACTCTCCCCTGAATTCCGAAATGCCTTCTCAGCTTCTCTACTTGAAAGTCGAATTGCTCCAACTTCACGGATCCCAAACTGAGCTCTGGGTCTCCCTTACCCCCTCCCGCCACCCCCTCCCCCGTTCTGACAGCTCACAGCTTCCGCTGGGTCATGACAACCTCATCTCTTTTCTTGCTCACGTTGAAAACTTTGGTGACGTCCTTGACTCCCACTTTCTCTCATAACGCACATCAGTCTGTCAGGGGATCCTGATAACTGTGCCTTCATCCAGAATTCGATCACTCACTACCGTCTCTCGTCCAAGCCGCCATCATCTCTCATCTGGTTTATTAGGATCGCTGCCTAACTGGTGTCTTTTCCTCATCCGATTTATTCTCAAGAAAACAACCAGATTGATTTTTAAAAAAATAATTAATTAATTTTATTTTAAAATTTTTGGCTGTGTTGGGTCTTCCTTGCTGTGCATGGGCTTTCCCTAGTTGCAGCTAGTGGGGACTATTCTTGCGGTGTGAGGGCTTCTCATCGTGGTGGCTTCTCTTGTTGTGGAGCGCGGGCTCTAGGCGTGTGGGCTTCAGTAGTTGCGGCATGCGGGCTCAGTAGTTGTGGCTCACGGGATCTAGAGCACAGGCTCAGTAGTTGTGGCACATGGGGCTTCGTTGCTCCGCGGCATGTGGGATCTTCCCAGACCAGGGCTAGAACCTGTGTCCCCTGCACTGGCAGGCAGATTCTTAACCACTGTGCCACCAGGGAAGTCCAGATTGATTCTTAAATATCCAGGTAAGTATCTACATCTGTGTCTGTGTCAGATGGATCATGTCCTTCTCTTTGACAGTGGCTCCTGTTTGACTCAGTAAAAGCCAGAGCCTCACAATGGTCTCCATGCCCCCACAAGGTCTCTGCCCCTTCCCATCCCACCCTTACCTGCTGCCCATCTCCTGGTGCTCTTCTGGTTGGATATGCTGCTTCTGGTTGGATATGCTGCTCCCACAGGCCCTTTGCACAGGCTTCGCCCCTGCCTAATAATTGCACGGCTGGCTCTTTCACCTCCTTTAAGTCTTTGCTCAGATGGTACCTTTCAGATGGTACCTTTTCAAGGAGGCTTACCCTGACCACCCTATTGAAACCTGCAACCCCATCCTCTGCACTCCCAAGTCCCCCTTAGCCTCTTCTGTCTTGTCCCCCAGCACTTGTCACTTTCAAACATAGTATAGCATTTCCGTGTGCATTGTTTTTGCTCTTTCTTCCATTATATTAATAGATCCACAAGAACAAGGATATTTGACTTTTATTGATTGGTGTATTTCCAGTGCCTGACACATATTAGGCACTCAAATTTTCACGAATGAATTAAGGAAGTCAGCTGTGCTTTCAGCACCTGCTCTATGTCCCATTATGTGACCAAAATGAACTAATTTGTTTCATTAGCACCTACGGGTGTCAGGCACAAGGGATAAACTGGTAAGCTAAGGAGAAATGGCTGCTGCCCTAAAAATATCTCACAGTTACTGAGCATTTCTGTGTGGCAGGCACAAAGAAATACCAAGGGTTTTAAAGATTGTATTTAATTCTCACAACAACCCTAAGAGGTAGATATTTTTCAGAGAGTGAAACTAAGGTGCAGAGAGGTTGAGAGACTTGCCCAAGTTCACACAGCAAGGAAGCGGTAGAGCCAAGGATTTGGATGTAGACGGTGTACTTTTGTAGTCTTGTAACTTAGCCACTGTGTTATAATTCTTCAAGGAAGTTACAGTGTAACGTGGGAGCCAGACTTCAAATAAGTAATGACACAAACACGTATTTAAATGAAAACGGGAGGAAAAGATGAACTCCTAGAGAGTTGACATAATTTTTTTTCCTGAGAGCCCGACACCCAGTAGCCTCTCAATACATGGTCATTGGCTGAAAAGCATTCTCTTGATCCATGAACCACTGCTCTGAGACGTTAACCATTAAGCGAAGAACTATTTGAAGTGTGTTAATCCACAGTAAGAGTTTAGGGTTCTGAAAGAGGTGATATGACTCCTAAAGGTGTGAACAACCCAGAGAATCTCACAAGATAATCATGGGCTGATAGCAACATAGCAAACATTTGGTGGGGGGGACATTTTTGGATGGTGACGATAATAGTAGCCATTTTTCAACCACACCTTCAAAAGGCAGCTGTTTTATTTTTATTTTATTTTTTTGCTAGGTAAGAAGTGGATTTACTTAGAGAGAAACACACTCCACAGACAGGGCAGGCCATCTCAGAAGGTGAGAGCGGCCTCGGGAAACACACTCCACAGACAGTGCCGGCCACCTCAGAATGTGAGAAAGCAGGGTCTGGGGCTGTCAGCTTTTATAGGGGTGGGTAATTTCATAGGCTAATGAGTGGGAGGGGTATTCCAGCTATTTCAGGAAGGGGCGGGGATTTCCAGGAATGGGGCCACCGCCCACTTTTTGATCCTTCCGGTCGGCCTTGGAACTGTCATGGCACCTGTGGGCGTGTCGTTCAGCCTGCTGATGTGTTACAGTGAGCGTATCCTGGGGCTCACGGTCTAGTGGAAGTCCACTCGTCCGCCATCTGGGACCCACTCGGCTCTAATCAGTTTATGTCGTGTCCTCGGGCTACGTCATTCTTTCAAAGGTTGTGCCCTGCCCCCTTCCCTCCTGTTTCATTCTCCCCTCAGAGATTTTACTCCCATATTCTTATGGGAAGCAGAAGGGCGATGGTCCGTCTTCTGTAACTACTTCAAGGCTGAGTAGGGGCGTTGACCCTGCCTGTCAGGGAAGGCAGCTGTTTTATATACTTTGTGTTTTAAGGCCAGTACAACACTGTGTCTGTAGACAACGCACTGGATAGTACCCATAAACACCTATTAAGAGGGCCGACCTCATGTTACGTGTCCTTACCTCACACATAAACATTTTGTTAAAATCACCCCTTCTTACTTCAGATACGCTTTTGGTAACAACAGACTCACTCTTCACTAGTGAAGTGTCTTTTTCTTCTTCACTAAGGTGCAGACACTAGAGGCCAGATTCTAGCTTCATGTCCTGGTGTCACTCACTGCTCAGTACCTGCTGGTAGGGTGGAATCAACTTTGCCCATCCCCCCACCGATAATTTTATCTTCCAAACATTGTAGGTGACCAACAGAATCCTTCCCTTATGAGGGAAGATGTGGACCTTATCCTTTTAGAAGCAAGGTTTGAGTATGTGTACGGTGCATAGAAAAACCAAGATTTTACAATTTCTAAAAATGGCCAAACAAATTACAAAGGTGATTTGGGAAGGGGAGCACAAAATGTTTAATGTTTGGGAAAAATCCTTCTGGGAATCTTTGAACTATTTTCTCCATATATTATTAAGTTTAGTGAAACTGCATATGTATGGTCATAGTATTTCTACACAAGATGTTTAAAATGGCATTTTCTAATCTAGGTCTCATGAAAAAACCTGGCTCACATAGAATATCTTCCTGAAAAGTCTCTGGTGGTTTCTATTACCTGTGGCTTCTGAAAATTTAGCAAAATTTGTTTTTAGATTCTATTAAACCTCATTTAATAATTTATAGTTAGAAAGTTGAATATACACATGAAATGCTAAAAGCAAAAATTCAAGTATTTTCTTCTCATTATATCTAGCGGAATTTGTATATTCTACTCAGTTTATCAAACTACCACTAAACAATCAATGTTTTGCAGGGTCTGGGTTGCATGAGTTCAAATTAGATTTTATTAGCATGATACTATGCTATGACAGTATGACAATTTTACCATTTTACTATTCCTATACAAGTTGTTAAAAAAGAAATATTGGGTCAAAAAAGTCCATTCAAGATATTCCACCAATCTATGTTAATGAAATGGAAAAAAACAAAGCAAATACCAACATCCTGTGTGTGTAAGAGTTGTGAGTGTAAAGTAATAGGACTACATTTTTGAAAACCAAATACGCCAGAACTGATGTGTTCAAGTAATGCTCTTTCCTCAAAAATAGTTACTTGGGAAGAAATTCACTTAGTATAATGATGTCATCAATGTACACGCTATTTTTGGAACCCATCTTTTGATATTTTTCCAAAGCCGGAGGCACAAGCCTTGGATTCTTTTATTAGTGTGGTAACCAGGACCGCCCCCCCCTTCAGGAAAGGACTTGTTTGTTACCCAGCTGCTGTGGGTGTGGTTAGCTGACAGCTCCACTTGGTGGCTTTTCAGAATTGGCTTCAGCTTTCAAATTGAAGTCAACCTCTTCTTAGAGAGGTCCCCACCAATGTCTAAGCAAGGCCTCAGGTCCAGCTGCTCTGCCCAGTGTGAGTCTCCTTGGATGAGCAATTACTACTCCACACTCCCTGCTGAGCTGGCAGAGACATGGTCAGGTGTGCATCTCAGCCTGACATCTCCCTCTGCCCACCTGACTTTTCCTCCTTTGTTTCATAGGTGTTACTCCCCAGTACATATCTTGGGCTTCTAACCTTTTATTGTTTACTTTCCACAGAAACCAACCTGGGACAATTGGTAACACAGTCATGCATTCATTTTTTTAGAAATGTTGTGCCTCGTATTTGCTAGTCACTTTCTTATTACAAGAGATACACTAAAGAACAAGATATAGTTCCCACCTAAAAGGGCATATTATCATCGGATGGGGGTACAGACAGATAGGCAATGATGCCAGAGTGTGGTGAGTGGCATGGGGAGGTAAGTACAGCATGATGGCAGAACTGAACGTTTGGGGAAGTCAGGGAAGATCTCTGAAAGACATGGTTTCTAAGGTGATATCCAAGAGAGCTGATGGGCAGGACGGAATGTTCTAGGAAAATGAAACTGTGTGTGCAAAGGCTCGGTGGTGGTGACAGAGCGTACAGTGTGTCGGGTGAACAAAAAGGAGTTCTGAAAGGCCAGAGCCAAGAGGCAGGGAGAAACTTTGTGAGTAATTAGAAGAAACGTTAGGAGGGAGATTCTGGATTTCCTTCTACTTTGCACTGAGAGTAAGAGATGAAATCAGAGAGATCAACAGGGCTTAGATTAGGAATGCCATTTGTAAACTAGGCTAGGGAATTTGGTCTTTATCTTGAGGACAGAATTAGGAAGGCAATTAAAAAGATCAGATCAGGGGACTTGCCTCCTTGTCCAGTGGTTAAGACTCTGTGCTTCTAACGAAGGGGGCACGGATTCGGTCCCTGGTCAGGTAACTAAGATCCCACATGCTGCGCAGTGAGGCCGCCCAAAAAATATCAGATCAGATCTATGGTAGCAAGAAACATCCTGGATCCACTAAGGTGACTGGATTGTAGGGAGGCAAGGAGAGTCATTATGCTGTTGCAAAATATCAAGGGACAGATGATGGCTGCTTGGACCAGAATGGTGACAGTGGGATGGGGCTAAGTGGATACCTTCGATACATATATGGAGATAGAATTGAATAGACTTGAAGGGGAAGACGGAATTAAGGAAGATGGCCAAATTCTTGGCTTGGGCAACTGTGGTGGGTTGCCGTGTCCTTCTAGGCCACCTGAAGGACTGGAGGCCCTCTTGCTGGCTTGGAGATGGAGAGGACCACGTGGCACACAGGTGGTCAGTGTCTAGCAGCTGAGAGGGCCCCCTATCTGGCAACCAGCCTGGAAGTGGGATCCCCAGTCCCACAACTGCAAGGCTCTGAATTCTGCCAACCAAAAGGATGAGCCTGGAGGTGGGAACTTGGCAACGAGACAGAAAGTCTGACTTCCAGACAGTAAACAGGAAAATGGGGCCACTTGAGAGCCACCTGAGTTGCTGTTGCCAGGGAAGCAACAAAGACTTAGTTTGGGGACAGAGGGGTGAAGGAGACTTGTTAAATGAATGAGTGTGTAGTGGGGAGGACGGGGGCTGCAGGATAGTAAATAATGTCGTTGAGCTTCCAGGTCTGAGCTTCCCAGAAGTGATCAACCAGTATTTTCTGAGCAAGGGGAGAGGGGAAAAAACAAACAAACAAACAAACAAAAAACCTCTGTGTATCAGTAGCTGACAAGGTAGTTTGGATCTTTGGAAGGAAAAAGAAGACGGTGATTTTGATCCAGGAAGGCTGCATGGAAGCTGAGAGCTGGGGGTGGCAGTGGAGCCATGGGGGGTGTACATGACATCAGAGCGGCCATCCTGCTCTGGAGGGGGCCTCTTACTGCCTGGCCCCTTCAGCTTGCATCCGGCGCTGTTGTTTTGGGGGTAATTTAGAAGAGATTCTGGTTTTCTTCTCTCCTGGACTGTAGGACAGAATCCAAGTAATACTTTGCTGTGGGGCTTTTCATTACGATTTGGACTTAAGGAGAGCCCAGGCTGCAAGCCGACTGACGCTTCTCCAGCAGAAAAGGCTTTAAGATACCTGTGTTTACTCTGTGTGTCATCTGAGCCTGGACTGAAAACACTCTAGAATAATGCGTTTATCTGATTCTCTTATCATCTTGAGGCCATATCCCCTGATTTATGTCATAGACCTCTATGTCATAGTTGGCCATGTGTTCATTTCTTTCATTTTTTCAGTGGGAGGTCAGTGGGTCTTTGCTGTAATCTGAAGATGGAAAGCATCCGGAAGCCAGGGGCTGTCTTTACTTTGGTTATATGCCTGAGACATAACCCTCTTTTAAATGGCAATTGTCATATCGTAACAGTAAATGAGATTCACTTGTGCATTCAACCAGTATTTGCTGAATGCCTGTTATGGGGCAGGTACTTTTCTGGGTGCTACAAATTCAGCAGTGAATGAAACAGACAAAACTCTGCTTTCATGGAGAGGAGACAGAGAATAAGTTAAATGAATGGAACGTATCCTACGTTAGGTGTTGATAAGTACTAAAAAGGAAAATGGTGCAGAGAGAGGATGGGGCCTGGAGGGAGGGGTGTTGGGAAGGGCGGCCAGGGAAGGCGCCGCCCAGACTCCCGGCCTGGAGTCCATAGGAAAGGGGGGTGTGGGCAGTCTTGCAAGAGGCATCTTTTTTTTTTTTTAGTTGTCATGTCCCTGTCAGACTGGGAAGTGGTGCTTTATCTTGGTGCACAGAGAAAAACTCTAATTTCTAATAATGATTTTGACCCGAAATTTAACTTCTGCCACTTCTAAGAGCACCTTCCTCTACACCTGATGCGTAGCGTGGGAGAATGGAAAGTGATCTAGTCAGACAATGTTAAAACTGGGGAGAATCTCAAAGATTATTTCATGAACTCCCCACCCCTTTGCAGCAGAAGAAAGCAAAGGATTGACTTAGGTGAGGATTATGGTGATTTAACGGCAGACTGGGTCTCAGCCCTTTCTGCTTTGAGTTTACCCATCTGTCCACTGGACCACACGTCTCCCCAAGGATGATTACAGACTCCTGGCACCCGCCACTGAGAATGAGCAGCGGTTTTATTACTTCCCTGTGAGTCGATCACACCCAGAGGAGGCAACATCTGGCTGGTTGAGTCATTCTCCATCCTCTGAAACTTGCCCGAGGCAGGCTTCTTCAAGCAAGCCAAGGAAAGTCCATTCCAATTAGCTCTCTGTGCATGATGTTTTCTGGGTTATCTCACTGGTAGCTTCTGATGGCCACAAAAACAAAACAAGTGTGGTGATTGACAGAAGAAAAGGAATTCTGTGATTCAGATTATGAATGTGTACAGAGTGGTTTGGATGGGACCTTGGAAAATTCTGCTGATTCCTGTGGAAGTACTTATTTTTTTGATGGCATGTTATTACAGATCAGCTACAAAACGTAAATGGAAAAAATATGAGTGGGTTGGAGTCATGGGTGTCATTATGTGCGCAAGAAATTTCCCCCAAATGTCTTGCATGTCACTACTACAGTCTAATGTATTTTGCTATCTGTAGTTTTTTCTACCTAGTTTCAGGGGTATAATGATATACCTTTTAAAATTTATTTAGTAATTTTTAATTTTTAATTTTTTTTTTTGGCATGCCTCACACCTCGAGGGATCTTAATTCCCCGACCAGGGATTGAACCCGCGTCCTCGGCAGTGAAAGCGCCAAGTCCTAACCACTGGACAGCCAGAGAATTCCTGATATACCTTTAAATCCTTGTATATTTCCTTACATAAAGATCTATATGGACATGATCTGTTGGGCCTAAGAGATCTTTCTGAGAATGTGGGACAGGCTGAGGTCAGAATGGGCCATGACCAAGAACCAATTCACGGGCAGGTGACACCACCAACAAGCAGAATAGAGACACAAAATCAGAGTCACCAAGAGCATACAGTCTGTATAGAGGTTAGAATTCCTGTGCCAGGGTACACCTGGAGTGCTGTGGACCGTGTTCCACTGCCAGGTTGCCTTTGCTAAAGGCCCAGGGCAGAGCCCTTGTGGTCTGTGTGGGGAGGGAAGGAAGGAGAGGGGCTTCCTTGGTTTTAAAGCCATAATGCGCTAACATCTGCTCAATGAAATCTTTCCTGATTCCTCTGGAGATATGGTCGCTCCTGTCTCTGAGTTACCAGAGCAGTTGTGTTTCCCCTACGACTCCTCACGGCTGTGTGCTATCTTGTAGCATAATCGCTTGTGTTGCAATCTTTATAGCCTCCAAACTGTCTAGGACTGCTTCATGCATAACAGGTGCATGAGAAATGTTTATTGACTTGAATAGATAAGTCCTGACTGAGATATAGATACCGTAAAACAGGAATGCTAATAATACCTAGCATATAGGGCGACTGTTAAAATAAATGAAAATAATTGCTATAAAGTGTTTTGCTCAGGGCTGGGCACAAAGACTCTTGTTTAATATTAGCTATTATTATTATTAATGTAAATATTAATGGAAACAATAAATCAGAATTTAAACGCTTGTTCTTCCAACGGGTCTTTTGGCTTCTATCAATTACTATAAGAACTCTGGAATACGTTTTGATGATTAAAATATGATATTTAAAAGAATTTTTATTGGAGTAGAGTTGATTTACAAAGTCGTGTTAGTTTCAGGTGTACAACACAGTTATAGGTATACATATACAGACTCTTTTTCAGATTCTTTTCCCATATAGGTCATTACAGAGTATTGAGCAGAGTTCTACAAAACAGAAATAGAGCCACAGATATAGAAAACGAACTTATGATTACCAGGGCAGGTAAGGAGGGGGGAAGGGATGAGTTGGGAGATTGGGATTGACATATACGCACTACTAAAACATGGTATTTTTAATGTCCGGAGAAAACTGTGTTTTAACATTTTTCTTGTGCTCTGATTACTGATTTTGAACTCAGGACCAAGGTTGGAATGATTGAAACAAACACTGTAGACTTTACATATTTCAGGTCCACGGAGGCCATATTTGAATCACAAAATAATGAAGAATAAAAATGCTTCATTTGTCACTGAAGACTTGTGTGGAAAGATCCTTGAACAACCCAAGTAACTCTCATGAAGAAATCATGTTCACAAGAAATGAGATAATGAGGTTTTCTAAAGGCCAGGAGTTGCCCAATAGGCACGATAAGTTCGGAACCATAAATGAACGGGAAGGATGAGACAGCAGGGGTTTAGCTTCAGGCTGACCTCTCAGACACGGAACCTAGAGCAACGTCCCCAGCCGTGGACCACTAATTCAACAAGTCTGTCCTTTTGTGGTTTGGACATTGTAAACTATGACGTTTCAAGGGTCCCCATCAACAGGGCAGGAAATGAGTTTTTCATCCTTTTGCTTTCTTTGTTGGTGCGACGTACGAACTGAGTTTCCTGAACACAGGAACGAATGATGATGATCCGTACAGTGGTGCATGTACCACCTGAATTTGTTTTTTTTGCTGTACGCGGGCCTCTCGCTGTTGTGGCCTCTCCCATTGCGGAGCACAGGCTCCGGACGCGCAGGCTCAGCGGCCATGGCTCATGCGCCCAGCCGCTCCGCGGCATGTGGGATCCTCCCGGACCGGGGCACGAACCCGCGTCCCCTGCATCGGCAGGCGGACTCTCAACCACTGCGCCACCAGGGAAGCCCTGAGATATCTTTTCACGTGATTACTCTTTCATCAGAACTAGATGTGAAACCTGATGAAGGTGGGAATCGTGCTTTATTTTTCTGTGTATCCCTGAGTGTGTTATTATGGGTGATTATTAATCATAGATTTATTTTGATTTAAGAGTTTGGCGTGATGTTTAGGCCAGTTTGATTTAGTAAAAAGCCAAAGGGGAAGGTTTGGCAATTGTCTTATGAAGGCTGGTGGTCAGTCTGTTTGGAAAACTTCACTCCAGTAATTAGGGCCTTGACTTTCCAGTATTTGGGGGATCTTTTTTGAAAATTCCTTTATAGATTAACATCTATACTCTACATGTCATAAAGAGAGTGAACAAGACAGGCCACAGCCGGGAAAAGATATTTACAACACAGATAAATGACAAATGATTAGGCCAGAATACTATACAGGGAATTTCAATGAATTGACAGGAGAGAGACTAACAAATGGGGTAGAAAAACGGCAAAAGACGTGAGTAGTCATTTTGGGAAATGAGAGCCACAAGGAAGATACTGCTTTAGTCCCACTAAATGAAATTTCTAAAAAATTATCTAATACTTGTGTAGGAAGGCAATGTTTTACAGGTTTTATAAACAGTAGCTTCTTTGATTCTCTCAACAATCCTATAAGGTATGTTCTATAATTATCTGCATTTAACAAATGAGGAGATGAAGGCACAGACTGGTTAGTAAGTTTTGCAAAAGGTCACACAACAGAGAAGTGGCAGAGCCAGACTGAAGGTCCATATGCACTGGTTCCAGAGTCCATGATCTTAACCTCTGCACTACTCATCCCCCTGACAGTACGGAGGCTGGAAAAGTGCACGTCGTCCATGCTTACCTGGTTTTGAGGCAGTTTGGCGTGACCTCGTAAGTTGAACATGTGTAGACCATGTGACCTGGCAATTAGTGACTGCAGAGTCACTAATCCTTATATGTGTGGGCTAAGAGATTCAAAGTGAAAGATTCAGAGTAGCAGTGGTCGTAAAAGAGAGGAAAAAGCTTGGAAACAATCGAAATGTCCATTAATAGTAGAAAAGGTAAGTAAATTGGAGTCTATTCACACTACGGGCTACTTACTCTGCAGCATTTATGAAGTGGACTAAATGATTGTTCTCGTCTCTCCTCCCTTATGAGAAGTATTCTAACTCCATCCTATCGTGACTCAGCCTCCAGCCCCACTGCTTTGATACCTGGCCCTGAGCACTGCGTGTACGTGTCCTGTGTGGGATATAACTCACACCTTTGTACCCCCTCCTACAACGATTATATCGTTCCTCACTGTTGCAAAGCTTGGCCCACTTTTTCTAGATGGTCATAGGGTCTCTGCTGTAACTCTGATGTAATTCTGCATCACAGCCATAGACAATACAAGGAACAAACGGGCAGGGCTGGGTACCACTAAAGCTTTTTTTATATGACAGGCTCTACTTAGGTGATCCGTGGTCTGCAGTATCAAAAGGCATGTTGTACAAGCCCCTTCATCTTCTGATCTCATTCTCCCATATTTTTACTTCCCTGATACACTGTGAACCTTTCCTTCCTCACTTCTGCACAAGTTCTTCTTCCTAAGAGTCCTTCTCCACTTTTCCCTACAGATGAACTTCTTCCAACAGCCAAAACAAAACAAAAAACACCAAAAGAAACCCCAAACAAGAAATAGTACAAAGCCTCACCTGTGAAGCCTTCCCAGCTCTGCTTCCAGGAAGGATTGGGTGTTTTTCCTTGTTTTCCCATAGAACCCTTCCACATTTCTATTACAGCACTTGCTACCTGATTTCCTGATTCTTAAATATTTTTGCCCCTTTCTCATCCCTCCCGGTAGGCAGTAAATCCCCTGTGAATGTAAATTTGTCTAAATCACATTTGAATTTTATTTATTTATTTATTTGGTTGTGCCGGGTCTTAGGTGCACCTGGCGGGCTCCCTAGTTGTGGCACGTGGGATCTAGTTCCCTGACCAGGGGTCAAAGCTGGGCCGCCTGCACTGGGAGCTTGGAGTCTTAACCACTGCGCCACCAGGGAAGCCCTAGAGTAATGATTTTAATTTTTGTTCCAGATGTCTTTGGTTTTTATGGCATCCCATAGAGAGTTCGACCGGATTTTCAGCATTCTACCCACAGAATTTTCAGGGTCCCACCTGTGTAGACACTGGTGTCAACCATTGAGGGATGTTCCAGTTTTAAGAATCCAGTAATAACAAGGAAGAGAAAAGATATGGATAATGGCCATCTCTATTTGGCTTTGTCCCACAGCCTTCTATGCATACCATTCACCACAGAGTAAAGTATGGCTTCCTCTTTCCTGTTTCATGCTATATATAAACAGAGTCCTACAGTATGTATGAATCGTGCCTTCTCCCCTTTCAATGTCATGTTGTTGAGGATCCTACACAATGAAGCATGCGACTATATTTCACTCATTTAATATTAGACTTTATTTTTAAAATTTTATCATTGACTTATTTTTTTTAAATTAATTTATTTTTGGCTGCATTGGGTCTTTGTTGCTGTGCGCAGGCTTTCTCTAGCTGCGGCGAGTCGGGGATACTCTTCATTGCGGTGCATGGGCTTCTCATTGCAGTGGCTTCTCTTGTTGGGGAGCACGGGCTCTAGGCGCACGGGCTTCAGTAGTTGTGGCGCAGGGTCTCAGTAGCTGTGGCTCACGGGCTCTAGAGCGCAGGTTCTGTAGTCGTGGTGCACGGGCTTAGTTGCTCCGCGGCATGTGGGATCTTCCCGGACCGGGGCTCGAACCCACGTCCTCTGCACTGGTGGGCGAATTCTTAACCACTGCGCCACCAGGGAACTCCCTGACATTTTTTTTTAACCACGTTGCAATATTTCGTTGTACGAAGGCGCCACCCCCTTATGCATCTGAGGCACATTTGGGACATTTGATAATTTTTCAGATGGATGTGTCAAGGAAGAGAGAAGGCTCTGGAAGGTTTTTCTAGTTGCCTGTGATGCCATTGAACTGGGATCCGAACTGTAAGAAAAGGATGGGTTCTCTGGGGGAAGAGGATGAACTTGGGCTAGTGGATGGAGATCAGAACCAAGGGTGCTAGGCTGGGTCAGACACCAGCCAGATTAGAGCCCCGTATGCAGGGGGCTGGGACTTCCTGCAGAAACAGTGCCTTTAGCGGTGCTGGGTGCCAGAGCTGGGCTGGGTGGGGGGCTGCAGTGACAGCACACCCAGAAGGCAGGTGGGGGAGGAAGCCTGGATGACAGAGCGTGAGTGAGTGATGTACAGGCCTGGGAGCGTTGCTCATCACTTTGATCCACATTCCATTGTGTGAGCTCTGCTTCGTGACCTGACCTGACCGTGGAAACATCACAGTTTCATTCTCAGGTTTTAGGGACATTTTATGGGGGACAAGAGCTGAGGAAAATGTGCCATCCGTGAAAAGACTTGCTTTGGAGGTCACAAGTAGCTGTTTGCTTTGCTTTTTGAGCTTCTTCCAAAGAAGAAAAGCTCGCCCAAGACCATGCCAATAAATACTTGCTTATCTGTTGCTTAAACTGGCAGCTTGGCTTAAACCTAACTACTGTCCTTTCAACCCAGAGCCACAGAAATGTGGAAACAGCCTCTTTCTCTCCACCGCATGCAAACGGGAGCATGAATTCTGGGTCTCATTCCCGTTGGGAAATAGCCAAAGTTATTGTGACAGGACGGTATTTTGAGCAATGTTGCCTATTTGTTTTTTGGAGCACAAAGCAAGCAATAAATCTGTCACCCTGAAAAATCAGGTTGTGACCTAGAGGAAGGAGCAAATTGTGACTTTAGGTAAAAAAGAGTGACCTACCAGGGAGGATAATTTATCATGATAACAAAATTGCTGGAGCTCTCCTGACAGACCAGGACGAAGGGCTGCGGTAAGCAGATTCAGGAGATGCAAGCGTCCGAATATTTTTAACTGATCGATATTTCCAGGGTTCCCAAGCAGCCAGAAAACTGCCATCGTTCAGAATAAGTACATTGCTCACCTGATGTGTAAAAGGAAAAACTGAGAGCTCTGATTATTCTCTTTAAAAAAAAAAATGTCACCGATCAACAATAGGTGTTCCTTGTGGGACGAAAATAAATATTATTCTGGGGATTGAAGTGAGAATGCTTTATTTTGAGGGGTGGGGGGGAAGCGGGAGATAATGTGACCTGGAAATGCTTAAGGAAATTGACTAGTGGAAAGTAATGTCCTTCACTCGCTCTTGTGTTAAAACTGGTCCTCCGGGCTTCCCTGGTGGCGCAGTGGTTGAGAGTCTGCCTGCTGATGCAGGGGACACCGGTTCGTGCCCCGGTCCGGGAAGATCCCACATGCCGCGGAGCGGCTGGGCCCGTGAGCCATGGCCGCTGAGCCTGTGCGTCCGGAGCCTGTGCTCCACAATGGGAGAGGCCACAACAGTGAGAGGCCCGCATACAGAAAAAAAAAAAAAAAAAAAAAAACTGGTCCTCCTTGGGACTTCCCTGGTGGTCCAGTGGTTAGGACTCCGTGCTTCCACTGCAGGGAAGTAAGATCCCACATGCTGTGAGGCGTGGCCATAAAGAAAGAAAGAAAGAAAGAAAGAAAGAAAGATAGATAGATAAATAGGTACATGAAAAAGCAAAAACAAACCAAAAAAATACTAGTCCTCCTGGAGGGGGAACGGAGCAAATATGTCACCTTGGGAATTACTGATATAAAGATTTAGGCGACACCAGAGATTATTTAAAACAATAATTCTGTCTTTGCACTTATACTGGGCATCTTTCACTGGCCCCTTTCTATCTGCTCTCCCTGCTACTCCGTCCTGCTCTGTGCCCCTGAAGGCGACTTCAAAGGGTCCCCACGTCCCCCGGATGTTGGTGGGGTTCAGTCAATGCCATCTGCTGGAGAGCAGAGGGAAGGGAGGCTGGGGACCCCTCCCTCCTCCTCCTGCAGGTGGCTGTAGGTTGGCCATGTCCCTCTTCTGAAGTCCCAGCTCCTGGAGGAAGCTCTTTTCTGCAGAGCCTTTTCTATCCCAAGTTTCCAGTGACCTCTCCCTTGCCTTGACACTTCTGTTGCAGGGGTGATGGATGTGCCGGGTGCCACCACCCCCTGGGGTCCTGCACGATCCTGAAGTTTCCCTGCACTCCGCCCACACCTGTGTGGATTAAGCCGTCCTCAGTTGCTGTGTGCCGGTTTCTGCTTTGTCCCTGACCCATCACTCCACAGACCACCTTCCACAGACCTCAACCTCATCATGGCTTTTCAGGGACCCTGGGTGAACTCCAACAGGCCTTAAACGGGGGTGGGGGGGGGATGCTATCAGTTGCTGGATGAAGAATGCAAAGTTTACATGATGTGGCTCAGTGTTGGAAACCGCATGGTACATCCAAGCTTTGGATATTATCAAACTATGGTCTTTATCTCTAGATTCTGCTGAAATGTACAACTACAATAAGCCCGACTTTATGTCATCATCGCTTTTCCTTAAAGTTGAAGGCTAGATAAAGCTCTCCACTTCTGAGCTTGAACACCCGTGATCTTAGCCACGGTGACCACAAGCCTTTACGTATTTTCACTTCAGTGGCCCACGATCCAGCCGTGCTCCCACGGACTTGGCGGGCTCATCCTACTCCTCAGAAGAGATTTAACAGCAGGGAGTTCACGTACGACAAAGGCTTCATTACTTTTATTAGCTCTCCGTACTTCCCTCCTAACTGGTGCACTGAGAGGTATTACTGAATAATCTATACTCGTCAGAAATATAAATGTGCCCTAGCTCAGGACAGCTTTAATTCCACCTATTGTATTTCCTTATCTAGGACATTTTGGAGGGGATTCGATAGATTCCTTCTGTAGGGGGCCTTTGCTGCAGTGTGGTATTGGTTTGTGTCCAGTAAATGAGCAAACCAGGAACATCTAATTTTCTTGTGCCAGATGCCCCTGGTGAAATGCATTCTTAATGCCAAGTGGCACGTGGATGCCTCTTGCTTTTCAGGCTAAGGCAGATTTTCAGGAAGAAAAGAACTTATTTGCTGCTTCTTTCGATTTTATTATTGACCGTAAACAGGTTAAATCTTTTTCTGCATCCATTTCCCCAGTCATCGTATGTGTATATGCATGAACTGTGGCCTGAATGCCTTTTTAAAAAAAACACCACAACCAAAACTATTAAATAGTATCATAAAATATTTGATTATTAAATCTCTATTAACTTAATTCTAATTAATTATAATAGAAGAGTATAAGTACTAAAGGGATATGAAAGAGATGAAATAAGTAGAATTTATCTAATTGATATTAATATTGATAGAGCAGAACATTCAACATCACACAAACATTTTCAATTGTCTTAGACTTTAGTATCATTCATATAAAAGAGAAAAGAGAAGATGGATATTTGTGTCAGGCACTGAACTAAGAACTTTATGTACCTTATCTCATTTGGCTATTTACGTTAAATTTACCTCAGTAGCCAAGACATGGGGACTTCCCTGGTGGCACAGTGGTTGAGAATCTGCCTGCCAATGCAGGGCACTCGGGTTCGAGCCCTGGTCCGGGAAGATCCCACGTGCCGCGGAGCAACTAAGCCCATGCGCCACAGCTACCGAGCCTGCGCTCTAGAGCCTGCGAGCCACAACTACTGAGCCCGCGTGCCACAACTACTGAGCCTGCACTTTAGAGCCTGGGAGCCAAAACTACTGAAGCCCACATGACTGGAGTCATGCTCTGCAACAAGAGAAGCCGCCGCGATGAGAAGCCCGCGCACCGCAACGAAGAGTAGCCCCCCGCTTGATGCGACTAGAGAAAGCCCACGTGCAGCGACAAAGACCAAAAGCAGCCAAAAATAAATAAACAAACAAATAAATAAAACATCCTTTTAAATAAAATAGCCAAGACATGGAAGCAACCTAAATGTCCACCGACAGAGGAATGGATAAAGAAGATGTGGTACATATATACAATGGAATACTACTCAGCCATTAAAAATAATGAAATAATGCCATTTACAGCAACATGGATGGACCTAGAGATTGTCATACTAAGCGAAGTAGGTCAGACAGAGAAAGACAAATGTCATATGATATCACTTATTTGTGGAATTAAAAAAAATGGTACAAATGAACTTATTTACAAAACAAAAATAGACTCACAGACATAGAGAACAAACTTATGGTTACCAAAGGGGAAAGCAGGGTGGCGGGGGGAAGGGAAAGATAAATTAGGAGTTTGGGATTAACATAAACACACTACTATATATAAAAGAGGTAAACAACAAGGACCTACTGTACAGCACAGGGAACTATACTCAGTATTTTATCATAACTTATAATGGAAAAGAATCTGAAAAAGAGTAAATATATATACATATATCTGAATCACTTTGCTGTACACTTGAAACTAACACAGCATTGTAAATTAACTATATCTCAATAAAAAAATTTACTTTTAATTTTTATTTCTTACAAACTCTCTTGAGGAGAGTGACACGTACTCCCATAGATTTTAAAATAATACGTATTTTTCCTTGTTGACAAGACATCTTGGAGTACTGAATTTGACAGTATTCATAGCCTTGGGGATTTTGTTTATAAAAATAGCACCTATGGCAGACTCCGGGCAGAGCAGTGCAGTCAGAGCAGCCAGGGCAAGTTATACACATCCTCGATAATCTCGCCTCGTCCTCCCAGCCGCTCTTGCAGCTTCACCCCTGAGCTCCTTCGTCGCTCTTGCCTGGGATCCTGCCTTGTCACCGACTCAAGGCCCTCCTTCCGCTGGCTTCTCCATGGAGCTGGACATGGTTGCCACTCTTTCCCAGTGTTCTCTCTGCTGTTGGCTGCGGTGACTTTGGTCTCTCCAGGCTGGTCCCCTCCCACCCTGGCCCATCCCTTCTCAAGTCTAGACTCTACTCGGCCATCAGTCCCTGGGGTTCTTAAAGGCTCTGCCTGGGGACCACTCATCTTACTCAAGGGCTCTCTTCTGAGGGCCCTTTTCACAGCTTCAAACACACACTTCTAGTTCAGCCATCTGTCAGATGCTGGCGAGACCCAGGTTTGCTTTTCTAGCTGCCTCACGTCGCTGCTCCATACTGAAGGGCTGCCTGCAATCCTCTAAGTGAATGCCTCACAGACAATTCAGCCTTACTATGCTTAAGATACAATCTTCCCCCACCTGGTTTCCCTACAGGGGTGCCCCTACCCCATTCTGGCACAAGGAACAATTATCTTTCCTTCCCTCCCTAACTCCAGTGTTATGTTTGTTTGTTTGTTTGTTTGAATCGTTAAAGCATCTTGGAATCCAGTCACCTGTCCTCACTACCACCCACTCCAGACCAGATTCCTAATGTGTCTTTCCTTCGTAACTCACTAACTTCAAACGCTTGAATCATTTACCTCTACAGTCAGAAGGTTTTCACAAAACGCAAATCTGATCATGTCGCCTGCTTAATTAAAACCCTTCCAGTGACTTTGTATTTAGGAGAAAGATCCAGTCTTTCTCATGGCTTGTAAAACTTTGCAACTTCTGTCCCCTGGTTTTCTCTTTAGTTCATTTGAAGCCAGTCTCCCATCTGTCCCCTGTGCTTCTGACCCTGTGACCTTATTTCAGTCTCTCAAACACACCAAAGCCCCTCCCACCACAGGACCTTTGCACTTGTGGTTTCTTCTTACTGGAATGCTCCGCTGCCCGTTTTTTACTTCCTTATAGTCTGGCTCCATTGCTAGACCTTAGGTACCATGAAGACAAGAGCTATGCCTGTTTCTGCTTATTATTGTATCTCCAGATGCAGTTCTGACATACGGAAGAAGCTCAATAAATACTTGCCTTGAAAGCATATATAGGTAATACCTGTGACCAAATTCCATCTTCTGTTTGCCTTTTAACATCATATCAAAATATAAGCATTTTGTGCCAAAGTTAATGCTTTAAATATGTACTGATGTTTACAAATTTTATATCGTTAGCTCTGTCGGTCTCTCAGCTTTGGTTTTATTGGCACCATGCTTAAATAGGACTCTCTCAGTAGAGGATGATATAAATTTTCATCTATTTTTTATGATATAGCTCTTTCTTTAACAAATTATGAATTTCATTTTTTTAAAGAATCTTTTATTTATTTATTTATGGTTGGCTGCGTTGGGTCTTCGCTGCTGCGCGCAGGCTTTCTCTAGTTGTGGAGAGCTGGGGCTACTCTTCGTTGCGGTGTGCGGGCTTCTCATTGTGGTGGCTTCTCTTGTTGCGGAACACAGGCTCTAAGCGCACAGGCTTCAGTAGTTGTGGCACGGGGGCTCAGTAGCTGTGGCTCACGGGCTCTATAGCACAGGCTCAGTAGTTGTGGCACACGGGCTTAGTTGCTCCGTGGCATGTGGGATCTTCCTGGAGCGGGGATCGAACCCGTGTCCGCTGCATTGGCAGGTGGATTCTTAACCACTGTGCCACCGGGGAAGTCCCCAAAATATCAGATTTTTAACCATACGGAGTGTATTTGATGGCGAGATGTCAGGTAGTGAAGTTTTTGTTCCCCGTATAATACCTAATTTTCCCAACAGACCTTATTGAATGCGCCACCTCTTCCCCAAAGACTTATCATGCCACTTTTATTTTTTATTTTATGTATATTTCAGACTTTTTTGAGATTTAATTTTGCTCTGCTGCTCTGTCATTTTGGTGACACATTAGAGTTGACCTTTGAACAATGAGGAAGTTAGGGCGCCTACCCCCTCTGCAGATTCAACCAGCCGCAATTTGCATATCCTGTAGTGTCTACTATTGAAAGCAAATCTGGATATAAGTGGACCTGTGCAGTTCAAACCCATGTTGCTCAAGGATCCACTGTATTTTAGTAACGGTGACTTTCTAAAGCATTTAAATATATATTGACATATTTATATATAGATTTATTTAATATATGGTTGTGACGTTATCTATTGCTGCAATTATGTTGTATAACAACAATCCAAAATCCAATGGCTTAAAATAGCCCTTTTTAACAGGGTGTCAGCAAGCAGTTAAGCCTTAATGCCCTAAGGCATTTATTACATGTAACAAATTAACTGTGCTCCGTGGGGGAGAATTGAGAAAATTTTCACTCAAATATTTTTTCTATAGGACTTAATTTTCTCATGGAAACCCCTTTGAGAAAGTATGGCTTAAAACAGTAAACATTTATTTAGCTCATGAATCTGCAGCTTGATTTAGGCTAGGCTAAACCGGTTTTAGCTGGGCTCATTCTTTGTCTGGTGGTTTGCTGGCCGTGGGCTGGGGAGATGCACTTAACCTGGTTGCACATCTTTTATCCTCCATGTGCCAGCGCAGGCATTCGTACCACGAGGGACGGAGGGCAGGACAGGAAGCAAACACAGAGCATTTTCAAACCTCTGTTTGCAGCAAGTTTGCTAACATCTCATTGGCCAAAACAAGTCACGTGACTGAACTCAGCCCTGAGGGGCAGGGAAGTATACTTTAACTTTTGATGGAAGAAACTGCAGAGGCGCCTTGCAAAGAAGGTACATGCAGGGAGGGATAGAGAAATTGAGACCATTAAGGTAATTAATGTACCACCGTGATAGTCTTGTATTATTACTCTTTAAAGGTTTTTTACTGGCTCTTCCTGCAAATGTGTTATGTTTTGGAATCATTTTGTCAAGATAAAAAATGCCCACTGGGGGCATCCCTGGTGGTGCAGTGGTTGAGAGTCCGCCTGCCGATGCAGGGGACACGGGTTCGTGCTCCGGTGCGGGGAGATCCCACATGTCGCGGAGTGGCTGGGCCCGTGAGCCATGGCCGCTGAGCCTGCGCGTCCAGAGTCTGTGCTCCGCAACGGGAGAGGCCACAACAGTGAGGCCCGTGTACCGCCAAAAAAAAAAAAAAAAAAGCCCACTGGGATTTGCGTGGACAGAAAGTATAAATTGAATACTGAGCTAGATGTTTTTAGGTATTCATGTCATTTGGTCTTTTCAGTAAATGAAAGTAGCTATCACCACTCCCATTTCACAGGTAATGACACTGAGGTTCAGATAGATTAAATACAGTCATCTTTTGGTATCTGTGGGGAGATTGGTTCTGGGACCCCTGCGAATACCCAAATCCGTGGATGATCAACTCCCTCAATGAAGGTGGTGCAGTATTTGCATGTAACCTACACACATCCTCCTGTATACCTTACATCACCTCTCAATTTGTTATAATACCTAATACAATGTAACTGTTATGTAAATAGATGTAAATATCTGCCTGCAGGTGGCAAATTCAAGTTTTGCTTTGGGGAACTTTCCAGAATTTTTTTTCTGACTATCTTCCATGTGAGGTCGGTTGAATCCGTGGATGTGGAACCCATGGATACCGAGGGCCGACTGTAACTTTGTATCAGGTAGCAAGAACGGTGAGAACCTGGGCTCAAACTTAAGCATTCTGCTTCAAGTCCACATCTTCCACTCGTCCAGGGCTGCTTCCTTTGATAATTGCCATGAGGCTCAAGCACGACGGTGTCCATGAATGGGCCTGGAGAATCAAAGTGAGCTAAGACCCAGTGATTTTGAAGTCCTCTAAGTATCCATGTTTCTGTAAATACACGCATGTCTCATTTTAACTGTGCTTTGCTTTACTGTGCTTTTTACACGTTGAAGGTTGGTGGCAACCCTATGTTGAGTAAGACTATTGGCGCCATGTTTCCAACAGAATTTGCTCATTTCGTGTCCCTGTGTCACATTTTGGTAGTTCTCGCAAAATTTACAACGTTTTCATTATTATCACGTTTGCCGTGGCGACCTGTGATCAGTGATCTTTGATGCTCTAATTGCAAAACATGATTCACTGAAGGCTCAGGTTAGCATTTTTTAGCAATAAAGCATTTTTAAATTAAAGTGTGTACCTTTTTTTTTAGACATAGTGCTATTTTCCGTGTAACAGACTACAGTATAGTATAAGCATAACTTTTATATGTACTGGGAAACCAAAAAATTCACGCGACTAGCTTAATTGTGGTAGTCTGGAACTGAACTGGAAATATCTCCAGGGAACGCCTGCAGAGCTCATGAAGTTGTTAATCTGTAGAAGAATCTTTTGTATCTCCTTCCTGTTTCATCCACTGGGTAACATGGTTTGTAAAATCGACTGAAGGAGATTAAATAATCACAAGAGAAGTGTAGCTGACATTTATTATGGAGGCACTAACTTTTATAGCTCTGTTGTATTATAATCCATTCAAATTTCTGGCAATGTAGAAGAACAACTATTTATAAGGGGATTAGCTATGTCTTCAGGCTGCCAGAATTTTCCCTTGGGGGGCTTTGATTGGGGTTCAGAAATGATGTAAAGGAGCGGAGGGCAAGTGGCATGTGCTGGTGGCAGTGGTGCCAGGGGTGGGGTCGGATGCTGACTTACTTCGTTTTATCTTTCTGGGAAACTGTGCTCAATAGGTAAATTTTCTGGAGGATGCCATACAGCCATTTGAAAAATGAAATGTGTATTGAATACATGCATTTCGATTAAAGTGAAAATGTTTTTTGCTAGCAATCCTGGAAGCAAGCAGCAGTGGAAAAAGCAAGTTAAACTTGTTTTGTTGTGCATATTCTTTATAAGAGCCAAACCATTCTGTGTATGAAAGCCAGTCCTATAGCCAGGCGTCTTAATGCTTTGGGTGGTCCCATCAATTCAGATCGTGAGTTGACCCCTCATGGAAATGGCTGAGAGTCAGATGGGGTCGTTGAATTCTGGGAACCCTGGTGGCCAAGCACGCGGCTTTGCATGGGGTTATTCGTACTGGCTTGAGAATCACGAGTACATTCATTTCCTACGAGTTCGTTCATCTCTGCTGTGCCACCAGCCTGAGGACAGTATCGTGTATCCCTTAAGGTCCCTGAGAACCTGCTGCTGCTGAGAAATGCAACTTAATCTCTTTATCTTCTTGGCTTAGATGGCAGCACTTGCCGGGGCAACACGTGGAAACTTCATAATGTCCGTTGAGGATTAACTACCGGAGAACAGCGCCGAACATCAAGAGAGAGGAGACCGTAGGATGTTGTCTGCTCCCAGCGGGAATTTCGGAGGAGTTGCGAGGACTGGAGATAACGCAGGTTAAGGTGTCTGGTCCACAGTGGGCGCCCCACACGTATTAGCTGTGATTCCCACAGCCGAGGGGTTGTCTGCATTTGGGTCCTTCTGAATGGAGGAAGGGGGGTGAGCTAGATCAGTGGGGTCCACAGCCTACTGGTCATCAGAATTTCAGGAGGCGCTTCCTAAAATCCTAGATTTCCAGGTTGCGGCACTGGTGATTCTTATTCAATAGATTTATTTTATTTTATTTTTTAATAAAGCTCTGCAGCTCATTCTGGTGGCCGGCTAAGTTTAGAAACCACTAGAGGAGGAGATATCTAAATTCCCTCTCGGCTGCACCATTTGGAATACTGAGAAGTTTCCTTTCTCAGTATTTTCTGCTCGAGCTCCTTGCAAATTTGCATGAACCGAGGTCACCTGGTGTTGTGCCCACTCTCGACGTGGGAAGACTTGAAATCTAACTGAGAACACAGACAGGGACCTGACTGAGGAAACAAAACAGTCCTGTCTTTCTCTTCAGCCAGAATCAAGCTAAGAATCTAGACTTGTGAGCGGTCACTTCAAGGCACCGTGCTCTTGTCAGAGCTGGTTGTTCTCAGGGCAAATTGGCTTAATGGGCTGAGCTGCTCTCGTAGCCACGCCCATGCTTCAGGGAGTCCAAGACCTGGGATGCCTGGGGCACACCTCAGTCCTTAGCCTTGTCCAAATTTCTTGTCTTGATTTCCAAGTTTATCTTATGGCATGAACAGGAAGAAAGGAGTGTCCAAGAAAGTATCTGCCGTCACATTTTCCTGCTGTCACACACAGCACTTTATGCCCATATGTAGGACACGTTCCCAAACATGTACCCTGTAGCCTGTGCATTTTGCTCCTAGACAAGAACACCCATCAGAACGCAGATAACTGAGAATAATTTGTTAATGCGTCCTTATATACAATCAGTATCTGTATGAATGTGTATGTGTGTGTATGAACATACCCCCTTGAAAAAAAATCAATCATTTATAAATGACTCATTGACACATGTTGCATAACTAAAAGAGGACACCTTTGTATCCTCATCACTGTTGTGTCCTCAACACTGATGTCAACAGACGTCACTGTTGACAGCTGCCAACGTAGAGATTTCTGAAGCTCAAGAAAGGTGCATGTTTTAGTTCAGTTATCATCCTCTGTTGAAAGTGGATCCATAGGTTCCTCTCTGCTCTCAGACTACGTGATGCCTGCCCTCTGTGCTACTTTGGGTTATACTGGGCAGCCTCTGGCTAGGACATTTCTCTGTTATCCTACCAGTGGAAGGGAGGTTTGTGGAAGACTTGTGGGTTTTGAGGAGGCTGGGATATTTAGCACATGGTAATTTAGGAATCGTACATTTTTCTGAGTATACATTTGCCAGAACCTTGGACTGAATCGAGCCAGGAGCCCAAACGAGGGGCTGGTTAACCGACTTCAATTTCTGAAACAATAAATGAATCGGTTAACCACAGACCAACGGAGAAATGTTTCAGTTTTAACCTATTCAACCTGTTTAAACCAGAACTGGTTGTGAGTATTTTTTTTTCTAAACCCACAGAACCATAACACCAAAATGTTTTCAAATCAGACCTAAATTAAATTTGGTTTGAGCTCCTGACTTCAACTTTGATAGCTGAAATGCTTGCTTTCGTGTTCTTCATGCTTGGCATTGATGATAATTTGGTAGAACCCTGTGTCTGAAGATCAGAGGAATGTTGCCAGAGTTTACGAACAGCATTTCAAATATATTATCCTTATCACATAGGTTGAAAAATCCCGTCATAGACTAGATTCACTCAGGGTTCACTGAAGGTGAGGTCATGAGTCAGAGAGAAAGGTGCATGGTGCCTGGGAGACCTCTTTAGATGTTTCAAGTTTTTTGCATTATTCACCAAAGAAGGAAATAATAGACCCATCCTCTTGTTCCTATACTACCTGTTACCTTGTACTACCAATGAACAGATACTAAGATAATTTTAATTCACTGATAAATATGTTTCTTTGGAGCTTACTTAAAAGCTCCATTCTTTGTTTTTTTAATTTTTATTTTATATTGGAGTTATAGTTAATTTACAGTGTTGTGTTAGTTTCAGGTGTACTGCAATCCATTCTTATAGACAGAGGCCCAGGGCTCTGAGAGGGTCAGTTCTTGCAGCTGTGAATGGAAGAGCTATGTTTAAGTCCAGCTCTGTCTTGAGTCATGTCCAGCATATTAACTACCATGAAATATGCCTTCTGGCTCGAAACATTGTTCTGTTTATTACCATTTTTCCTTCTGTCTTGATGGGATTAGATAAAGACCACACGGATTACTTTTATGCTTTGGCGACACCATAATGAATTAAGATTTTTATGCCATTTTCTCTTCAGACAGTTTATAACTGAGGGAGAGACAGCCAGGGAAAGCCCTGGTCCATCCCTTCCATGTCAGTGGCGTGCTATACAGAAGACGAGCTTGACCATCACAAGACCCAGCTCGACTTTCCGCTCTGAGCGCCGTCTCAGGCTGCTTTTCTAAACTACAGTGGAAAATGGAGACAGCAGAAAGCCAGCGAGTGAACAAAAACTACAAAACCGACCCTGCGTTCGGCTTGACATCTGCTCTGAAATGAACCTCTGAAATCTCTTCTTCCCGCTAGTGGATTGTTTTAAAACATATTCCCAAGGAGATGAACTTGACTCTTTATGTGTCCAGGTTTCTTTGGCCTTCTGTGGCTTTAACTGCAGGCTTACATTTTCTGAAGTCTGTCTGCAGGGAAGCCAGGCAAAGTACATTAACAGACCCCGCCTGCCACGGCTAAGTAATCCGGTCAACGTACTCTTGTTGTGCAGCGCGTGCATTCAGAGGACCATTTTCATTATTGCTGTAATTTGTTCTGATTCAAGTATTCCACAGAGGATGAGATTTCTAGATGGAAAGTGGTCAGATGCGGGGTAGCAGGGGTGAGGTGGGATGCAGATGGCAGACAGAGCTTGAAGGAGAGATGGCAAATGTTTCTACATGCCTCGGTGTGTAGCATTTCTGATTTTTATATGGGCATTAAATCTGGTCAAGCTGAAGTGCCATTTGCTCCAAGAGAGGATAACGTACACGTATCCCTGTGAATTCTAAAAAACAGACTGAAGCCGGAGGTGGCAGCCTGTGTAGTCACAGCTACATTTGAGGGTGCCTATAACCTGGGGCTTACAAAGAAGAAAAGAATATGCATATTTTGCCTGTGGGGTTCTAGGGAAAATTATTTTGACGCTTGATGGATGATGTAAGATGATAAATCATGTAGTCTTTCTTAAATGGCAAGTATGACAGTTTTTATCAATGAGTCAGCAGAACGTTTATGATGGGACAGGAGCGACACTAGGCATTAGGATAAGATGAACGCTACACAGTACCCCTTCCCTCAAGGAGTTCACAATATATAGTAGAGCAGACAGAAATTTAAATAGTTTTTCAAAAGCATGTGATGTGTCATTTGGCGTCATGGTACCCTGGGAGTTCAGAGGGGCCCTCGGACTGCCGGGGGCAGGGTTCTGTAGAGTTGGGAAAGGTGTCAGAGAGGAAATGCCTCTTGAACGGATATTTGAAGGATGCCGGGAAATCTCTGGTGGGGACGGTATTCTAGGCAGCTTGAATCTCAAGTGCAAAGGTTTGGTAGCGGCAAAGAACACTTTGCATTTAGGGAAGTTAAGAAGTTCAATAAGGCTAGAGATTGTGAGGGAGTTAACAGGTGTGGAGGCTGAAAAAAGTAAGAATTTCTCCTCTCATGACCTAGAATCTCTAGGTCATGAGAAGAGGCGACATTAAAAATTAGGAAGCATGTGTGGACTTCCACATATATGCCATTGGGGAATTACTTGGGATTTTGGGGAGCCATTCAGATTTGTCATTTTCTGGTAAAAGTGAAAAAAGTGGATTTTTTGGTTTGTTTTGTTTTGTTTTTTTAGCTGCACCATACAGCCTGTGGGGTCAGTTCCCTGACCAGGGATCGAACCCAGGCCCTTGGCAGTGAGAGTCCCAATCACCGGACTACGAGGAAATTCCCCCAAAAGGTGGATTGTTAACTGTAAAAAATAGTATGGGGGAGACTATACAGGAAGGCATGAATTAAGGCAGTGGGAATGGAGAGGACGAGACATTTGGGGGACGTTAAGGAATGGAATTGTGGAGTTGACAGGGGATAAGGGAGTGGAAAAGTAAAGGAAGACTGGCAGATGTGTGGCATGGAAAACTGATGGGATGGTGATACCATTAGTTGAACAAATAAATGTAGTGCTGAGTGAGTATTAATTTGAACATACAGAGTTTGAGATTTTTATGGGATATTCAGGTGGGAATGTCTGCTTGTCCGTTAGAAGTATATTTCTGGGACCGAAATGAGATGTCCATGCCAGAGATAGAGATTTGGGAGTTAATCAGCCATGGGACAGCAGCTGAAGCCATGGGAATAAATGCCACCCACTGACGGTTTATAGAAAAGGGAAGGAGAGCATTTATGGTTCTGAAATACGGCAGATCGGGAGCTCGAGAACCCACCCACTGCAAACACACAAACATGTAAGATACAAGGCAGCAAAGCTTATTAGAGCAGAGCTGCACTCAGAAAGTAATGGATGCATGGGGAGTTTGGGTTTAGTAGACACAAACTATTACATTTAGAATGGATAAACAACAAGGTCCTAGTGTGTGGTACAGGGAGCTATATCCAATCTCCTGGGATAAACCCTAATGGAAAAGAATATAAAAAAAAAAAGAATGTATATATGTGTATAACTGAGTCACTTTGCTGTACAGAAGAAATTAATACAACATTGTAAATCAACTATACGTCAATAAAAATAAATAAATTAAAAAAAAAAGAAAGTAATGGGTATTTCCAGGGGCCAGACATGAGGAGGGGGTGGAAAACTGCCCCACTCCCTCCAAGTTACCTCCCTGAAAATGACTGGCATGGTAAATGAATAAGCTGAGATGGTGCCTGCCTGCTGGGGTGAAGTGGAGGTTTTGTGGTTCCCAATAACCTAGAAGATTGGGTCGTAACATACATGTGGGATCAGGGGATGAAGCTTTTGTCCCCACTGAAGTAAGGAATTAAGACTCAAACCCATCTGGGACCCGTGAATGGATTTATGCACTTCAAAGGGTGGATTAGGAAAAAGATACCCTCTGGCATAGAAAGAAGACAATTAAGTGGTCTCATTCTGGTTTTGAGATTAAAAAAGAAAGTCTCATGTGGGAATTTTTACATAATAGTTTCTACCAATATGGGTTTGGGGTTAAAACATTCTTAAGTTACTTCTGAGGTATGATTTACAGATTGTAAATTTCATTCTTTGAAAGTGAACATTTTGATGAGTTTTGACAAATGTATAACAGCCCCATAGTCAATAATCAATAAAGATATAGAACATTTACATCACCTCAAAAAGTTCATAGGAATTCCAAAAAAAGAGCCATCAGAAGAAAAAGACAATGGACACAAAAAGTCAGGATTATACTCCCCAGAACTTTAAGTAATGAAATAATCTGGTAGAAGCCAGAAACAAGAATTTTTGAAATGACTAAACTCACAAAATAAATTACTGAAAATATAAAAAAGAATAAGACAGTCTGAGAAAAGAGCAGATAGATTGAAAAAGAAAAAAGTAACTTCTAGGAATAAAAAATATGGTCTGCAGAATAGAAAACTCAGTGAATGGATGAAATGACAAATAATCTACAGCTGAAGAGAAGATTAGTGACCTGGAAGATATTTTTGTGAAAATAACCCAGAAAACAGTTTAGAGAAATTATACATATTGTGTATGTAACATATATAATATATAAAACATGAACATGTACAATAATATAATAAATAACATTACAAAATTATATAATATATAAAACATAAACACAAATATAAAATGTGAAAATATAATCATATTATATGTACTATATTATGTATATAATTTCCTTAAACTAGGGAAATTTTATATATTAATTCACATATAAATGTATGTATATATAATATATATTCATATATTGTATATATGGATATATACACACAACAATGACTAATATGGGAAATATAAAAATAAGTTAGTACTAAAATTCTGGACAAACATAGCTGGTAAAATAAAAGAGATATTAAAATTAAAGTGTTTTTAAGTCATTGTATTGTTCAGGAGGATAGAACTGTTGATTAATTTTATATTTTGTAAACTCAAATATGAATATTAAATAGTATTATGAATATTAAAAGGTACATGCAACCTAATTTCTGCTTGTGGTAACAGTAGACATTCTTTTTTTTTGGCTGTGTTAGGTGGCTTGCAGAATCTTAGTTCCCTGACCAGGGATGGAACCCAGGCCCTTGGCAGTGAAAGTGTGGAGTCCTAACCACTGGACCACTGGGGATTCCCACAGTAGACATTCTTGTAGAAAAAAATCTGCAGAGCACATTAGAAAAACTCGACTAAATATTAAAAAATCTGTTTGGAGGCCTTCAAGTTCTAGCAAGGCAGCAAGGATATATATATATATATATATATATAAAACACACACACATATATAAACTAATATACACAGACATATATAAATCATCTCCTTGAAATTCAGAGGAATGCAAATTAAGATGAGAGGTCATTCATGCCCATCAGTTAGGCAAAGATAAAAAGCAGAGCTGCCAGATGCTGGGAGTGTACCTGATACAGCCTCTTTGGAGAGGAATTTGACAGCATCACGTAAACACAGAGCTCCTCACCTTCTGTGTACCGGAGAACAGCACCTCTCAAAATGGCCTGGGACCCTTGGTGGCCCCTGAGACCCTGTGGAGAGTCTGGAAGATCAAAGCTTTTCATAATACTATTATGAAGTTATTTATTTTCACTCTCGTTCCCTCACCAGTATGGTGGAGTTGTTCAGAGACTACACAGTGTGTACGATCGTCATTGTTGTGATGGTTAATGGCTCGTGTGCTTGTGAATTCTCTCTCACTTTCTAATATGATAAATATTGATAAATATAATCCACATTAAGAAAATAGTTCTTTGGGGTCCTCAGTAAGTTTTTTTTGCGGTACGCGGGCCTCTTACTGTTGTGGCCTCTCCCATTGCGAAGCACAGGCTCCGGATGCGCAGGCCCAGCGGCCATGGCTCACGGGCCCAGCCGCTCTGCGGCACGTGGGATCTTCCCGGACTGGGGCACGAACCCGTGTCCGCTGCATCGGCAGGCCGACTCTCAACCACTGCGCCACCAGGGAAGCCCCTCCTCAGTGATTTTTTTAAGAGTATAAAGGTGTCCTGAGTCCAAGCAGTTTGAAAATCCTTGGGAAATTCTCACGTGCGCAAAAAGAAAGGAATGCTCACTGTAGCATTGTTTGCAGTTGCAAAAGGCACGGAACAGCCCAAATCCCCTAGTAGGAGAAAAGAGCAATTGTTTTAGATTTGTAAAAAATAGTGTTGAAAATCTGAGTGAAAAGGACAAGTTGTGGAAAGACATGGGTAGTTTGTACTATAAAGATTTTTTAAGTCTTTAATACCCCCTGCCCCACACATGCACAGCTTCCCCCGTTACCATCATCCCTCACAGAGGGTACCTTTGTTACAAGTGATGTACGTGCACGGATACATGCTCATCACCCCAAGTCCGTAGCTGACATTCGTGCTCACTCTTGGTGTTGCACACTCCATGGGTGTGGGCAAATGTATAACGGCATGGATCCACCATTGTAGTGACATACAGAGTGTTTTCACTGCCCTAAAACTCCTCTGTGTTTCACCTATTCACCTCCTCCCCACTCCCAATCCCTGGCAACCACTGATGTTTTTACTGTCTCTGTAATTGTGCCTTTTCCAGATGTCATATAGTTGAAATCATGCAGTGTGTAGCTTTTTCAGACTGGCTTCTTTCACTTAGTCCTATGCATTTAAAGTTCCTCCGCGAACGGACTTGAGGGTATGGGGAGGGGGAAGGATGAGCTGTGACAGGGCGAGAGAGAGGCATGGACATATATACACTAACAAACGTAGTAAGATAGCTAGGGGGAAGCAGCCGCAAGGCACAGGAATATTAGCTCGGGGCTTTGGGACAGCCTGGAGGGGTGGGAGGGGGAGAGTGGGAGGGAGGGAGACGCAAGAGGGAAGACACATGGGAGCATATGTATATGTATAGCTGATTCACTTTGTTATAGAGCAGAAACTGACACACCATTGTGGAGCAATTGTACCCCAATAAAGATGTTAAAAAAAATAAAAAATAAAAAAAAAATAAAGTTCCTCCATGTGTTTTCAAGACTTGACAGCTCACTTCTTTTTAGCACTGGTACCATAAAATTGAAAAACCTGCAAAATTACTAAATGTGTACATAAATAGTTAATAACTGCCATGAATTCAGAACATAAGCATGAGGGTGGTGAACACCAGTGTGAAAATGGTGGCTACCTCCGGGAAGTGAGGCGTGAGAATAGTGTAAGTGAGGGGCACCCAGAAGAATTCTATTGTGTTTGTAATTGGTAAAAGAACCAGTGAAGAAACCCTGAGAAACCAACATCAAAAGATCGGGCAGCAGAACCAAATAAGGATTATTAGAAAGAGAGGGCAGGAAGTAGAAGAAAACCCAGGAGAGCCCAAGCACGGTACGGTGCTGGGACCACATCCCAGTCAGATGCTGCTGAGAGGTGGGGTGGAGTGAGACCTGGATGCGGGATGGGAAAGGCAAGTGGTTATAATGAATGGTTAGCAGTTCCGGGAGCAGGTAAGGCTGGAGGACAGGGGCTTAGCTTGTTGAAGGTGCTGGTTACCTGGTTACTAATGGTTCAGAAAGTAAAAGTAAGGGAGATTCAGTAGTGAAACCAAGCACGGACATTGTGGGGCTTCTGGGGATGTAAGCCTTTCTGTCCCCAATTCTTGTAGGGAACAGACTCCAGCCTCCATGACCTTCCCTGAGTTCCAAAGGGCAGATTCAGACAATTACTAATCAAGGAAGAGAAGGGATGCAAAAACAAGGGAGGGGCAGCCAAAAAACAATAGTGCAGCCTTGGGGCAGGGCCCTGGTTCCACCTCAAGGGATACACTTAACTATGTCTTCAAGCTCTTTATAGAATTAAAGCCCAATAAATGGAAGATTACCAGAAAAAGACCACCTGAGGCCAGGAACCAGAAAATCTCATCAAGAAGATTATCTGAGGGCTTCCCTGGTGGCGCAGTCGTTGAGAGTCCGCCTGCCGATGCAGGGGACACGGGTTCATGCCCTGGTCCGGGAAGATCCCACATGCTGTTGGGGCCGTGAGCCATGCCTGCTGAGCCTGTGCGTCCGGAGCAGCCCCACCCTTGAACCGCTGCTATAAAACTCTTCATCAAATCCTCCCGGGTTGGGACACATCGTTTTTCGGTGCAGGAGCCCGCTGTGTCTCGCTTTGCCCAGCACAGCTCTAAAGCTATTCCTTTCTACTTCACCCAGAACTCTGTCTCTGAGATCCTATTTGGCACCAGTGCACAGAAGCCAAACTTTCAACACCAGGAGGGAGTGGTTAAAAGGACTGGAGCCCCTCGTGGGAGAGGGGAACAAGTGGGAGGAGGTGGTAGAAGGATAACGTGCCCTGCAATTTGGAAGATTAAGGTTTCGTGTGTGGAGTGGTTCCCAGTGTCCACAGACTCCTGGGTTTGGAGCAGTAGCTTGTCGTGGATGTAGAGAGCACTATAGTTGGGAAGCCCAGGAGCTGTGTGGCCACGCTGTTCAGTTAATTTTGAGACAGCGTAGGAGGTAGTTCAACGTGCAGCTTGGTGGTCAGGCTGCCTGGGCTTCACTCCCAGCTCTGCTACCTACTAGCTGTGTGACCTTGGCCAAGTGTCAGATGGAGTGTGTAAGCCTCCATCTTTCATCTGTAAAGTGGGCTTAATTGTAGCACACCTTATGGGATCGGTGGGAGGATTCTACAAGATAATTCAGGAACACACACAGTTCTTGGCTTGTAGAAGGTGCTCAGATGTGTTAGCTAGTATTTTTGCTGTTTTTTTTTAACGCTTCCACACAATTGTTGAAGTCACCTGCAATCATGTAAGAGATGAAAGGAAAAGGGTGAACTGGGTGCCAAAGGCATCCATGACTTTTGGGGGGGGGGCGCTCCACACAGGTAATTGAAATTGATAAGGAGAGGGAGAAGCACGAGCTTCAGGGGAAGAGGGTTTTGTGGATAAAAGGGCAAGAGAATAGTCTGAGAATGGAAAGAAGCAGCTAAGAGAATACTGACCTCTTCCCTGCAGATGTAGAGATATAAATTCTGGAGAGAGAAAGAGAGAGAGGGAGAGAGAGAAACATGAGGAACACAGGTACGAATATGAGAGGACACGGTTGTACATACAGAATTGTTTGAGTCCGAGACTTCCCTGGTGGGACAGTGGTTAAGAATCCGCCTGCCAATGCAGGGGACACGAGTTTGAGCCCTGGTCCCGGAAGATCCCATGTGCCGCGGAGCAGCTAAGCGTGTGCACCACAACTACTGAGCCTGTGCTCTAGAGCCTCAGTGCCACAACTACTGAGCCCGTGTGCCACAACTACTGAAACCTGCGTGCCTAGAGCCCGTGCTCCGCAGCAAGAGAAGCCACCACAATGAGAAGCCCATGCACCGCAACAAAGAGTAGCCCCCGCTCGCCACAACTAGAGAAAGCCTACGTGCAGAAACAAAGACCCAACACAGCCAAAATAAATAAACAAATAAAATTAAATCATAAAAAAAGAGAATTGTTTGAGTCCACAAGAGGAAGTGTGTCTGGAAGGGCTTGCATTTTGGGTGTGACTGAGGAGACCTGATGGGTAACTCGGGTGGAGTTAAAGTAACTGCTTGAGATGTCTTGTAACCGTTATTTTAGTGCCTACATATATTCTTGTGACTTTCAAAATCCTCCATTTATTGAGATTACAATTGCAGTGTTAGGGATACAAAAAGGTCTAGTGGCAGAGGGAGGTACATAACTATATACATAACAGCATTGGAGGAGCAGGTGGGGTTAACTTTCTAATTGGAGTTGGGGAAGGCTTCACCAAGGAGATGGCATTTTAAACTGGGTTTTGACAGATGATGAAAAGCTAATCACGAATGAGAAGACAGATGAAAGAATCTAAACAAGGGACTTCCCTGGTGGTCCAGTGGTTAAAGCCTCCACACTTCCACTGCAAGGGGCACGAGTTCCACCCCTGTTTGGGGAACTAAGATCCCATAGGTTGCGTGGCTCAGCCAAAGGAAAAAAAAAAAAAATCTAAACAAGAGAGAGGAGTAAAAGTCAGAACATATAAATATAGCACATAATCACTGACAGATTTTTTAAAAACTAGTGATAAAATGATTGATTTGGTGAAAAATTGATACGCAGCAAGTTTAGTATGCGCCTGGCACTTTGAATAGAGCCGTTTCTTGGTCTTTACTGAATGTCAATTTAACAAAGCTGCCTTTATTTATTTGTTTTTTAAATATTTATTTATTTATTTGACTGCTCTGGGTCTTCGTTGTGGCACGCAGGATCTAGTTCCCTGACCAGATCGAACCCTGGCTCCCTGCATTGGAACCGCGGAGTCTTAGCCGCTGGACCACCAGGGAAGTCCCTAACAAAGCTTCCTTTAAAATTGTATCCAAGGAACTTCCTTCCAGAGCATCATGCAGACATCTTGGCCATCTCCCATGTTACTCTGGATACCATGATGCTATAACCTAACAATTACCTTTATTCCCGGTGGTGAATATGTTTACGATGAGAAATTAAAAATTATAAACCATGAATGCATTGGCTTTAAAAAAAATTTTCCCCCTATTTTTAGAACCAAACCTGCTATAAGTGTGCAGTCTGGTTTGGCACTTAGATGAGTTTGGGGTAAACAGATAATCACAGCCAGGTAACAGACATCAGTGATATTGCTTTGCAAGGTACATGCTAGGATTTATGTTAGTGGTTGGTTGTTTATGATTACCTTTAAAATATTTGTGATGGAATAAGTCTTTTATAAGCAAGCACCAAAGACAAAGCCATTCTTTTATTTATTTGTTTATTTAAACAATCTGCTTATTATCCCATACTGATTAAATTGGAATGTTTGGTGTGGTTGCTGGTAGCTGCAGTTCATATAACATCAAAATGAAGCCATCTCACACCATGAGAATATGAACCAATGGGCAATTCTGACTCTAGTTGTCTTCGAAACTCGTTTTCAGTTTGTCATTTCAAAGTGTATTTACCCAGATCTCTGAACATTGTCTAAAGCTAGAGGGTTAAGAACATCATTTTACTTTACTTTACATTTTACCTGTGTTCAAGGGTGGGTCCAGCTGGCTTTGGCAGCACACGTGCTATTATTTTTAAGAGTGAGAGAAACACTTTGAAGTATCCCCAGATATGTTTCTTCCATTCAGCTGCTTTGACGGGCATTCCAAGTCAATGTGCAGATAAAAACTTGTATTAAAAAAATCAACCTCTGGGGACTTCCCTGGCGGTCCAGTGGTTGAGACTTTGCCTTCCAATGTGGGGGGCATGGATTTGATCCCTGGTCGGGGAGCTGGGATCCCACACGCCTCGAGGCCAAAAAGCTAAAACATGGAACAGAAGCAGTATTGTAACAAATTCAATAAAGACTTAAAAAGCAAAATAAAACATTATCTCTCTTGTCCGCCGTGGCCCCTGATCCCACACCCCTCTCGCCCCTCCTGCCGAAGAGAGTAAATAGATATCGTTGCTGGAGAATGCCCTCTTTTTCTGGATACCAAACATATTACTCTCTCTACCTCTGCACCTCTTTCTCGTCCCTATCCTGTCAAAGGACTTGCCAACCTCTGCTCGGGGTCACATCCCCTCCCACCTTCAGGAACCTCACACTCTTGATGATTTTGATTATTTCTTCTTTCTCAGGCATCTTCACCTTTTGTCTCAATCAGATTCTTCCCATCCATTTTTAATCATGCCTACGTACATCCAAGTAAAAACAGACCAATCCCCACGTCCCTCCGGGTCCCTGCCTGATCAGTCATCTTTCTTTCACAGCTAAATTCCCTTAAAGGTTGGAAAGGATTGTCCATCCTGCAGTCTCCATTTCCTCACCTCCTACTTACTTGCCAGCCCACTTCGACCCTACTTCCAGCCTTAGCGCTGGGTAGAAACACCTCTCCCTCTTTTCTCTTACATTATCGATGACATTATCCTGTCAGCGAATCCAGCGACTATTTCTCAGTTATCATGTACTTGGGCAGTCACCCACGGTGACTTGTCGACCTTCCACACCTAGAGACACTTCCTAGCTTTGGCCTCCATGGTACCAACCCTCCTGATCCTGCTGCCAGATCTTCTGCCATGTCTGCTCCATCCCCGCTATGGGTTGCCTTCTTCCACGCAGTCATGCAGTCATTAGATGCTGGAGGACATTAGAGGCTCTCACCTGGAACACCCCTCTTCCCAATCTATTCTCTCTTAGCCTGACTAGGGCTGTGACTGATTATGGGGAGGAGACGTTCCTTAAAGGAAAACTCAGATGCTGTTGCCAGCATAAGGAAAATGGATACTGGAAACAGATACTGGGTAAGGGAACAACGGCAACACGAAACAAAACACAGACTACAATTCCCTCCCGATGGGCAATCTATCTGTTATTTACAATCTGTCCTCAGAATTATCCTTCCTGCTCCTCACCCATTCTACACCCAACATTTAGGATTTTTGTTTCTTCCCCAAACCTGCCAAATGAGATCTTACCCACTTCCTAAGACTCAGAACCCATCTCTCTGGAAAACCTAAATGAAACTTTTCTTTTGTGTTTTCTCATAGCACTTTCCTTCTCTCCTTGGCACTTACCACATTCTAATTTATACCATAACTATTTCTGTTTTGTAGGCCAACCCTTTACGAGAATGTAAACTTATGCTCTGAGAGGTCAAGAACCATACCTTGTTTACCTTTTTATTCCCTCACTGCATCCATCCTGTGGTCAAGTTCAAGGTAAGCGCTAAGTACTTTCTGGTTGGTTTGATGATCTTTATCTACTCCTAGTGGGTCAGAAGCAGGCGTATTGGAACTCAAAGAATTAAAAAAGAGAGACGGTTGAGGAAGGAAAAGATGAGGTTTTATTTTTTTACACTCTGTTACTTAAATAATTAAGTCCGTCAGAAATAGCCAGAGATTTTACATTTCTGGGAGCCACCATGGTATAACAAGAGCCCCTTCTGTCTCATACTGTTACATAGAGAAGATATCTGAATCCTAAATATTGTGAGTTTTGCCCCTATTCTGGGTTTATCTCTAACAAATGACCTGCCCTTTGGTGGTTTCTGTTGGTCAGACATGAGCTTCATGTCCTAAACAGATGGAAACAATTATGGAATAGCCTTTCTAAATAACCAAGTTCTAGGAAAATCAAATCACAACTGTGATAATTTGGTAAGAATACTGATGACCTTCAGCTTCAAAACAATGCAATTGCAGCCTCTCTTGCAGCCATGATTGATGAGGACACTCATTCTATAAGTCCCCTGGGGAGGGAAGCTGCCCTGTTTATACCCTGGAGGTGGCTGGGCTTTCGCAAGGATGCCTTGGGAGAACACCATTGCTCTTATCTTTTCTAAACACTGTTTAGGTCTGAGGTGAATGTGACCTCAGTTTTTCCTTCTCCAAGTCAGTTCTGCTTATAGAATTCTAGAATAATAATTTCAGCAAGAGTAACTTTTAATCTGAATACGAGACCCTGACCAACCCTGGTGTGTCAAGCTGGGTGAACTCAGCACTACGTCACAGTGAAAGCTGTGTTTCTGACGTCAGTGATGAAGGATTCCATGGAGACAGATGTCAGGGATATTCTGCAGGATGAATAACACGGCCTCTGCTAGTGGTCCCTCGACTCTTTTTTTTCCCTAAATTATTTATTTATTTATTTATTTATTTATGGCTGCATTGGGTCTTTGTTGCTGCACGCGGGCTTTCTCTAGTTGTGGCGAGCGGGGGCTACTCTTCGTTGCGGTGCATGGGCCTGGTGGCTTCCCCTGTTGCCGAGCACGGGCTCTAGGTGTGCAGGCTTCAGTAGTTGTGGCACACGGGCTCAGTAGTTGTGACTCACGGGCTTAGTTGCTCTGTGGCATGTGGGATCTTCCCAGACCAGGGCTCGAACCCGTGTCCACTGCGTTGGTAGGCAGATTCAGATTCTTAACTGCTGCACCACCAGTGCAGCCCAGTCCCTCAACCCTTTATGTTGAGTATTCCAACCTCCATATCATTTTGGATTTCCTCTTAAGACCTGTCTAGTTATCTGCCCTGAAACACAGTGTTGTAAATTCTGAATCACCTAGCTTCTACAGTCTTTAAGCTTATCTCACATACATATTACACCTGCTGCCAAGAACAGAGTAAAACCTTAGTATATCATATTTAAAGAGCAGAATACCGTGGAGTCCGTCATATTCTGGTTGATTAAAATGATGTCTGGCAAAGGCAGTTTTTCTTCCGCATTTGTTCTGATGTCTTTGTCTTTATGATACTTGAAGCTCGTCACTTTCTTTGCCGCCTTAATCCTTTTATGAATATGCATTTCTGTGTTGTTTGAGTCTGAAACTGACAAGAAGAGTCTTTCTCCCTATTTTTTTTTTTTTTTTTTTTTTTGGCGGTACGCGGGCCTCTCACTGTTGTGACCTCTCCCGTTGCGGAGCACAGGCTCCGGACGTGCAGGCTCAGCGGCCATGGCTCACAGGCCCAGCCGCTCCACGGCACAGGGTACCTTCCCGGACTGGCGCACGAACCCGTGTCCCCTGCATCGGCAGGCGGACTCTCAACCACTGCGCCACCAGGGAAGCCCGTGGAGGGAGAATTTAAGAGTCGAGTTTCTTCTGTAACTCCTCAGGAATTCTCTTCCATTTCCCTGTAGCTGTGAGAGAGGGGTGTGTCATTTTTCTGGAATGCTCTGATGGAGACACCATGCTCTATCAACAGCTCCTCCTTTGTGCATTTTCTGCAAATCTTATGTTCAGTTGGTATCAGTGTAAATCAGGTGCCTGTCAACCTTCTTCACTGTCACGGCACACACAGAAAAGTGACAGTTGTACTGAACACTGGAATAAATGGGGGGAGGGGGGTTCATTATTTTTTGTGTTAAATGATTACGAGAAGAAAAGAAATTACAAAGCATTAGGGGAACTATTACATATAAAGCCACCAAATAAAATATTTTCAAAAATGTCAATGAGAAACTTACTTTAAGGATCATAAATTAAAAAAAAAATTTATTGTAGTATAGTTGATTTACATTGTTGTGTTACTTTCAGGTGCACAGCAAAATGAATCAGTTATACATATACATGTATCTTTTTTTTAGATTCTTTTCCTATATAGGCCATTACAGACTATTGAGTAGAATTCCCTGTGCTATACAGTAGGTCCTTATTAGTTATCTATTTTATGTATAGTAGTGTGTATATGTCAATCCCAATCTCCCAATTTATCCCTCTCCCCGCTTATCCCCTGGTAACCATAGTTTGTTTTCTAAATCCGTGACTCTACTTCTGTTCTGTAAATAAGTTCATTTGTACCCTTGATCATAAATTTTTAATATCAGGTTAATATTTATAGTTAAAATGGCTCTATGCAATTTCTGACTTTTAAATAATAGTCTTTTCAAGATATTTAGTCAACCTTGATAGTAGACTCTCTTCCCACAACTATATGATAAACAATTTTTTAAAATTTTTATTTATTTATTTGGTTGCACTGGGTCAGTTGTGGCTCGCTGGCTCCTTAGTTGTGGCATGCAAACTCTTAGTTGTGGCATGCATGTGGGATCTAGTTCCCTGACCAGGGATCGAACCCGGGCTCCCTGCATTGAGAGCTCAGAGTCTTAACCACTGCACCACCAGGGAAGTCCCTATGATGAAATTTTTAAGCCATTCTTTACAATTATTAAAAAAATTTATGACACTTGAATTCTGTTGGAAACAACACATTTTCCTTCTCTTCCACTTATAAATGTATTTAATGCTGAGACTTCTTATGATAATATGATTTCTGTAAAATGTTTTCCTATCAGATATTTCACCATAAAAATAAAGTGACATTTTGTAGAATGCACTTGCATTGTTAGAGTGGTTGGTAACAAATGGGCAGATTTCTGTCACCTAAGTGACATACGTGATGACAAGAGACTTAAGCTAGCAAGCCCAGTGACTGCCACGAGCCCCATCCGACCCCTGAAATAAGGGGCTCCTGGAGGTACTGGAAGCATTTACGTAAAGGATTCCTAAGGCACGTTCCAGCCATTGGTTTAGGGTGGAGGATGGTGGTGAGACTGATGTCGTTTCCGGCAGCCGCCGGGAAGGGAGCAACTTGCATCTTTGTCACCATGTGTGTTGGATGCATCTGTCCATTGGTATTGATGTGTTCTAAGCGACCGTTCTAAGAAGGCAAGCACATTCTGTAAAATAGCTTTATTATTATTTTGAAATAATAGAGAGGGCTGGCTCCTAAAATCAAGATCCAGGCGGTAGAACTGTTTTGGCCATGCAGAGTGGGTGGTGGAGCAAATGCGCCGGATAGCTTTCATTTTGCTTGTCCCCTGCAGCCACTGCTGAGATGTGACAGACTCTACTCCCAGTCCCTCAACCCTCTGCAGCATCCTCAGAGGGGACTGTTTACGGATGGAAATGACTGGCTCGGGGCCAAGCCAGTTTAGCTGCTCTGAGTGTGCAGTCCATTTGCTGGGCACCAGGATGTTTGGACACCTCGCTTAACAAGCTCTAGGGTGAATAATGTTTTAAAAAAGAGGTCTCTGTACCCCATTCCCTATGCCATGTACATACCTGACTAAGATGCTCTAAAACCTGGTTGAGTCAAACTGTGATCAGAACCTGAAATTCTATACTTACAGAAAAGTTCTGCAGAAGAGACCTTCCCCAGCTGCATCACACAGACACCGGTGGTCATGGCAGAGCAATGTCCAGTACGGCACTCAGCCAAGGCCAGCTGAATTGTGAAAGACTGCAGGTCTTCAGGGTGTATCAGTCCAATAGATGCTGCTCCTGGGGGTGGAACGAATGGGTTCACATTTCCTGACACTTGCTGTACAAAATTACCCGTAGTGACATCGACCCTCACGTCCTTTCCTCTTGCTCCGAAGCTGAAACATTTCTGCTCTCTTTCAGGCATAAACTTTCCATCTGTGCTTTTCACCCCTTTCCTTTTTACTTCTTATAGGACCTCCTTTATCTCTTTTCCATCCTGTTTTGAGCTCTTCCTTCCTTCTCTGATTCCTTTTTCATCCTAGCAGTGTTTTGTTTTGTTTTTCCTTCCTAAAACCCCTCTCTCTTCGTCCAGCTGCAACTCAGTTTTCCCTTTCCCTTCTATGAATATCTCTGAAGTATAATAAACTTCAATTCATTTCTCACGCACGTGAACTTGACTTCAGCTTTAACTGCTGCCCTGAACTGACGTCATTTTTGTTTCCATTGAACTTCATATCGTCAAATCCAGTGTACATTTCCTGCTCCTGTCTTAGTGATCTCTTGGCTGTGTATACCACCGTTTAATCATTCCTTCTTTGGAGATTAAAGAGGCACAAGAATTCTTTGACTTCTCCCATCGAGCTACAGGTGTCTTTCTGTCCCCTCCCATTGAATCTAGGCAGGTTCTGTGACTGTTTTGATAATTAAAATATGACGGGAGGGAGGGACTTCCCTGGTGGCACAGTGGAATCCACCTGTCAATGCAGGGGACACGGGTTCAAGCTCTGGTCCAGGAAAATCCCACATGCCGCGGAGCAATGAAGCCCATGCACCACAATTACTGAGCCTGCGAGCCACAACTACTGAGCCCGCATACCACAACTATTGAAACTCCCATGCTGCAACTACTGAAGCCCGTGCGCCTAGAGCCTGTGCTCCGCAACAAGAGAAGTCACTGCAATGAGAAGCCTGTGCACTGCAACAAAGAATAGTGCCTGCTCTCTGCAACTAGAGAAAGCCCGTGCACAACAGTGAAGACCCAACATAGCCGGAAAAAAAAACAAAACAAAAAAACCATGATGGAAAGATGCAGTGCCGATTTTTGGTCCTAAGTCTTAGGAGACCAGCAGCTTCCACATCCTGTTACTTAGAAGACTAACTCTTGGAGCCGTGAGCCACCTTGTAAGAAATCTTGGTATCCTGTTGTGAACCATGTGGACAGGCCCTGAGACCACGTGGAGAAGGGGAGGGGCTTAGCTGAGCCCAACCTTCCAGCCAGCCTCACAGGGTATCAGACGTGTGAGTGAAGCTGTCTGGGTGTGTCCAGACCAGCCCGGCCACCAGCTGAATATCCCAAGTGTGTCCATTGGTACCACCTGGGAGAGAAGAATTGCCCAGCCCAAACCTGCCTTAGTTCTGGCCTCGTAAAATCGAGAGATGTAATAAAATAGCTAGTAAGTTTGTTCCATAACAATAGATAGCCAGAAAACCACCTTCCTCCTTGAAACTCTCTGATTTATTGACTCCTGATCTCTTGCTGTGTTCCTGCCTCTCCTTTACTCTTTTTTTTTTTTTTTTTTTTTTTTTTTTGCGGTACGCGGGCCTCTCACTGCTGTGGCCTCTCCCGTTGCGGAGCACAGGCTCCGGACGTGCAGGCTCAGCGGCCATGGCTCACCGGCCTAGCCTCTCCGCGGCATGTGGGATCTTCCCGGACCGGGGCACGAACCCGTGTCCCCTGCATCGGCAGGTGGACTCTCAACCACTGCACCACCAGGGAAGCCCTTTTTTTTTTTTTTGGCTGTGCTTAGTGGCTTGCGGGATCTTAGTTCCCCAACCAGGGGTCGAAACCATGCCCTTGGCAGTGAAAGTGTGGAGTCCTAACCAGTGGACCGCTAGGGAAGTTCCTCTTCTCTACTCTTGACGTCACTTCCCTGCCCTGTATGGGCTCTCTCTTCCTAGGCCATCCTCTAGGATGGTGGTATTTCCTACCACGCTGCTCTACCAAAATGTATTTATTTATACACACCCATTTCTCCTGCTATGTTTTCTCTTTTTAAATTAATAAACTTTATTCTTTAGAACAGTTTTAGGTTCACAGCAAAACTGAACTGAAAGTACAGGGAGCTTTCATTGCTGTGTTTTCAAGTTCCAGCTCACATACCATTATCTTTATGAAATCTTGGATTTCTCTGGATGAAAATGTTCTCCTCCAAAATTTCATTGCCCCTTTGCTTTACATTTTCACCAACATTTTCATTTTCTAACCTGTTTTATTTTTCGTGTACCTATCTTTTCTTCTTTGCTAGACTGTAACTTCCTTAAGGGCAGGGTCCATATCTGATTTATCCCTGAATTCCCCACCTACCTGCCATGGTTCATTCACTGTTTTGGCAGATATTGGGTTATGCATGTATCACATTGCACTGCTTATATATTTGTAGGTCTGTCTTATTAGGCTGAGAGCTATGAGATCGGATATTTTTTGTATCTCCCAGTGCTTTGTGCAATGTCAAGTATAGAGTAGGTGGTTGATAAATGCCTGCTTTTCCAATATGAAAGGGAGCTGGCTGTTGGATGGTGAAATTTTAGGTAAAGTATCAATACATATTAAGTAGTAATCATAAACAATTAAAGACCTGGGAAAAGCATAAAAAATTTGTTTTTAATTGAATATATTTATTGTGTTCTCAAAAGCATAATTTTCCATCTCCTAATGTTTCCTAAGGTCACCCAGGCTTCATGACTCCTGTAGGATTAGACATCTCTCATGGATTAAAATAGATCTGGAATTGTAACTTCTTGTGACGGCAGAAAAATATCAAGGAAAGGAGATTGAGTCAAAACACATCTTTAAAGTGCTCTTTTGCTCAGAACGTCTGACATTTAAAACTCATCATCTCTTGCCACTTGAGTCTCAGTGTTGACCTCACGGATTTTATAGAAGATACAGGATTTAGAGGGCAAAAAAGTGCGCAAGAAGGCAAGGTGGTTGAAAATGAAGAGTCGTGGTGTAACTGGGGCTTGAGGATGTTAATTTCAGACCAAGAGCAGGAAGGATGGGTCAAAAAGGAAAAGGGTGTGTGATTGACCAAACGGCAAGGGAAGAATGACAGTGAGAGCAGCAAAGACGACAAAGACGGAAGAGACCAAAGAGCAAAGCCCCAAAGAGTGAGGAGGGAACATTTCTACAGTAATAACTGTGGTCTGTTAAGTGCACAGATAACTTCAAGATATCACTGATGAAAAATAAAAGCACCATCTTCCCAGCATATCAAATTTGTTTGCCTTTGTTATTTTTTTCAGGAGAACGGACATATTTGGAGAGACCGAAACCTATCAAGCATCCCTATAAATAACTATGAAGCTTCTACTCATATAAAATTCCCGAAGCATGACTACAAACCCTCCTCCTGGGAGAAAAAAGGACATTTTTGGAGTTGGCAGATCTTATCTTGACTTTAACTGAGTTTAGACACCTTCCTTTAAGATGATTCTCCTTCCAATCCTAAAACACTAGAAACCTGGAATCAGGATGTTGACTCAAGGAGGTGTAGACTTTAGTTGTTTATGCCGTTATTCTCATTAATTTGGTAGACATTCTGGAATTTAGAAGCACATGTTTTTTTCTGTCCTAACACACATTAATTAACATTCAAAGGTACACCATATGCTCGTGAGCGTATTTACATTTTGAAAAATCTCCTCCTTACCTCCGATTTGTGGAGAAATGAAGCACGGAAGTAATTCCTAATTCCCTTTAAAGCTTATTAACTATGGATCATGATACAGACAAGGTAGATGGCAGTTTTCATTTGATCCCTTAGAATTATCTGAAACTATAATTTTCATCTGCAACTCAGAAAAATGCCAGGGAATAATTACGATAGCATATCATAGATGGGAAATACCTTGAACTTAAACAGTAATTTAATATAGAAACATCATTTGCAAATGTTCGTACTTTATTACTTGTAATAAGTTCTTCCCCTCCCCATTGGTTCCGATGCAGACAGTGGTTGAGAGCAGTCACTCTAAAGTGACACTGCAATGAACTATAACCCATCGGGCCACTGGGACGATGTTTTAGCCCCTGATGGTGAAGTCAATGATTATGGACCTTGAAATCTTTCTTGAACGTCCAATACATTTTCCTACCTAGGTTTCAATATAAACCACTTTTATTTCTCTTGCTGGCTGAAATTCAAGGTCCTTTTTCGATGCCGAAATCTAAAATCTCCATTTCATCAGCTTTGAATACATTTAGAAAATGCCAGAATGCATCATGACAACTTTACGATCAGCTAATGCCAGAAACGTCCTTCTATTGTCTTCAAATTCTCAGAAGATTAAATGCTTGAAAAAGTACCAGAGATGCTTCTCCGGAAACTTAGCTTCGGGTTTGAACCTGCCGAAAATTGACACTATGGTCTTTCAGCCTAGTATCTTAGATCGCCTACCACAAAGGGAGAGAGGGGTTCCAGCCCGTGAGTTGTACAGCTCATACCTGGGTTCACTTTTTCCCGCTGCGTGAGAATATTCTGAAGCCTCAGACTACAGACCACGTGCAAAGGACCAGAGGTGTCGTTAAAACTATTGAGTACTTTCTGTAAACAATGTGTATCAATTCTGAGACTCAGGTTCTGGGTTTAAAACAATGAATGATATAGTCCCAGTCTTGAAGAGTTCAAAGCGTAAGTGGGGGAAGCCAGTATGAATAGGTGTTAGTGTAAGGTTAAAAATATGCTCAATGGAAGCACTGTGTCACAGGTCCCTTCCCAGAAGGGAGAAACTTTGATCTGGGCCTTGAGGAATGAGCTGGAGCTTGCTAGGGGAAGGAGAAACCTAAAGGTCTTTCAGCCAGAGACAGCAGCATGTGAAAAGGCTTTGGGGAGCTAAGAGGTTTGGGAGAAATGCAAACTGTTCTGAATAAATTAAAAGAGTGGGTGACTGTTTTGGCTTGACTCCCACTTACATTTTACTTCTGAGGATACCCTATGGTGTCTCCTGTCTCTTGCTTCCTGAAGAGTTAAATGAACAGTGGTTGGAGACAAACTCTGCACCCAGGAGCCTCCATGCTGTTGTAGCTGTTGTCGATGTCGGTTACATTGACTCTCTAGTATGTTTATAAACCACACTGTTAAAGCACTCACGGCATATTGACTGAGACAAAGGAGAAGCATTCTGTTCCTATTTGCTTGTGGTGGTGGCCGGGAGAGGGCTGAGGCAGAAAGATCAGTGAGTGACTCATTTTGGAGGGGTCAGGACATAACTCCGGACCCCTGGCTTCCAGGGCAGACCTTGATTCAGACCCACACACCCAAGGTCTCCGGACATTGTTTTCCAGGTACCAGGCTCTTGACCATCTTAAGAGAAGGCTCACAAAGAGAAGACCCATCTCTGCCAAGCTGACATGCTTCCTACTCTGGAAAGAGGGACCAATGGGACTTCCTGTTTACCACCCACCAAGAAAGGAAGGACTTAGCAGTTCAGTCTTGGGGATCTACTGAGCCTGATCCCGTGCTCAGCACAGTTCAAGGAGGATTGGACATCAACAAGACATGTTCTTTACCCTCTTGGAGTTCACAGAAGGACAGGGATTGATTACACAGAGTTGGGTGTAAGAGCACAGGAATTCAGCCTTGTTTTCCTTAAATGATCTCAGTCATTCCCATCAGTATCAAATCTACTGTGCACTTCGAAGACTTCCAGAACTTTTTTTTCTGAATCAGAATTTCCAACGGCTGGGACTTCCCTGGTGTTCAGTGCTTAAGAATCTGCCTGCCAACGCAGGGGACATGGGTTCGAGCCCTGGTCTGGGAAGATCCCACATGCCACGGAGCAGCTAAGCCCATGCACCACAACTACTGAGCCTGCGTGCCACAACTACTGAAGCCTGAGTGCCTAGAGCCCGTGCTCCGCAACGAGAAGCCACCGCAATGAGAAGCCTGTGCACCGCAACGAAGAATAGCCCCCACTCGCAGCAACTAGAGAAAGCCCGCGCACAGCAATGAAGACCCAATGCAGCCAAAATAAATAAATTAATTCAAAAATTTATTAAAAAAACAACCCAGGGCTTCCCTGGTGGCACAGTGGTTGAGAGTCTGCCTGCCGATGCAGGGGACACGGGTTCGTGCCCCGGTCCGGGAAGATCCCACATGCTGCGGAGCGGCTGGGCCCGTGAGCCATGGCCACTGAGCCTGCGCGTCCGGAGCCTGTGCTCCACAACGGGAGAGGCCACAACAGTGAGAGGCCCACGTACCGCAAAAAAACAAAACAAACAAAAAGAAAACAACAACCCATATGATCATCTCAATAGGTGCAGAAAAAATAGTTTTAAAAAAAGAAAAAAGGAAAAGGATTTCCAATGGCCGCCTGGGCGTCTTTACTAGGGTGTCCCTGAGGCCATTTGAATTCAACAGTGGAGGCTGACACTACCAGACACTAGGTGAGACTAGTGACATCAATGGTAGCTTAGGGAAGATAGAGGCTATACTCCCCAGGGAACAGCAGCAGGACATTGCAGCTGGAGACCAGCAAGAAATCAGGTGACAGGGACTTCCCTGGTGGTCTAGTGGTTAAGACTCTGTACTTCCATTGCAGGGGGCCTGGGTTTGATTCCTGGCTGGGGAACCAAGATCCTGCATGTTGTGTGGTGCGGCCAAAAAGAAAAAGAAAAAAGAAATCACGTGACAGCATGTATGTCTTGCCCCTTTTATTCACCCAGACACACACACACACACACACACACACACACATGACTACACCTGACAACACTTGGGCTAATGGTAAAGATATAGAAATGCCATTGGCAGAGAGAGGTGTCCTAGGAGGCGGCCTTTATTCAACACACAGCATACTGTGCAAGAGATCCAGAAGTTCCCATCTGCCGGGGATGCAAGGGCACACTGAGAGGTCCTGTGAGGCAGCAGGGACCCGGGCTCAGCATGCAGAAGCCACAAAGAGCAGGTCTCTTTTTTCGGGGGAGACACAAATACTTAATGAATAACGTGTATTTTTTATTAAAAATTTTTGTATACACATGGTGTTTTACATAATCATTTGGGCAAACTTTGTTCTTAAGTCTTGGACCTAGAAATGTAGCAGTGGGGCAATGTAATTGCCTTTCAGTGTAGCAACCTCGCCTCTGACTTTCCATCTGCGTCTCAGCTCTCTCTGCGTCTTCCTGGAGCATCGCGACCTGAAGCTCTTTGCAGCAGGCATCCCCATGGGATACATACCGTCTCGTAACCGTTCCAGCCAACAAACTGCTTTTTCTGCAAGGAACCAGTAGCTGTCAGTGGATTCTGCGCTGTAGATATTTATTGCTACAAAGTACAATGCAAAGGCTTTCTTTCGGAAAACAGTTTAAAAATGTTTTTGCCTTTTTTTTTAAAAAAATTATTTATTTATTTATTTATTTTTGGCTGCGTTGCGTCTTCGTTGCTGCTCGCGGGCTCTCTCTAGTTGCAGCGAGCGGGGGCTACTCTTCGTTGCGGTGCGCGGGCTTCTCATTGTGGTGGCTTCTCTTGTTGTAGAGCACGGGCTCTAGGTGCACAGGCTTCAGTAGTTGTGGCGCGTGGGCTTCAGTAGTTAGTTGTAGCACGTGGGTTTAGCTGCTCCTGCGGCATGTGAGTTCTTCCCGGACCAGGGCTCAAACCCGTGTCCTCTGCATTGGCAGGCGGATTCTTTTTTCTTTTTACATCTTTATTGGAGTATAATTGCTTTACAATGGTGTGTTAGTTTCTGCTTTATAGCAAAGTGAATCAGTTATACATATACATATGCTCCCATATCTCTTCCCTCTTGCGTCTCCCTCCCTCCCACCCTCCCCATCCCACCCCTCTAGGTGGTCACAAAGCACCGAGCTGATCTCCCTGTGCTATGCGGCTGCTTCCCAGTAGCTATCTATTTTACGTTTGGTAGTGTATATATGTCCATGCCACTCTCTCGCTTTGTCACAGCTTACCCTTCCCCATCCCCATATCCTCAAGTCCATTCTCTAGTAGGTTTGTGTCTTTATTCCTATTATATTCCTTTATTATATTCCTGATTCCTCCAGCTCCGTTTGTTGTTCTCAAGATTGCTTTGGCTATTCAGGGTCTTCTGTGTTTCCATACAAATTGTGAAATATTTTGTTCTAGTTCTGTGAAAAATACCAGTGGTAGTTTAATAGGGATTGCATTGAATCTGTAGATTGCTTTGGGTAGTAGAGTCATTTTCACAATGTTGATTCTTCCAATCCAAGAACATGATATATCTCTCCATCTATTTGTATCATCTTTAATTTCTTTCATCAGTGTCTTATTTCCTGCATACAGGTCTTTTGTCTCCTTAGGTAGGTTTATTCCTAGATATTTTATTCTTTTTGTTGCAATGGTAAGTGGGAGTATTTTCTTGATTTCACTTTCAGATTCTTCATCATTACTGTACAGGAATGCCAGAGATTTCTGTGCATTAATTTTGTATCCTGCTACTCTACCAAATTCATTGATTAGCTCTAGTAGTTTTCTGGTAGCATCTTTAGGATTCTCTATGTAGAGTATCATGTCATCTGCAAACACTGACAGCTTTACTTCTTCTTTTCCAACTTAGATTCCTTTTATTTCCTTTTCTTCTCTGGTTGCTGTGGCTAAAACTTCCAAAACTATGTTGAATAAGAGTGGTGAGAGTGGGCAACCTTGTCTTGTTCCTGATCTTAGTGGAAATGCTTTCAGTTTTTCACCATTGAGGACGATGTTGGCTGTGGGTTTGTCATATATGGCCTTTATTATGTTCAGGAAAGTTCCCTCTATGCCTACTTTCTGCAGGGTTTTTATCATAAATGGGTGTTGAATTTTGTCGAAAGCTTTCTCTGCATCTATTGAGATGATCATATGGTTTTTCTCCTTCAATTTGTTAATATGGTGTATCACGTGGATTGATTTGCGTATATTGAAGAATCCTTGCATTCCTGGAATAAACCCCACTTGATCATGGTGTATGATCCTTTTAAGGTGCTGTTGGATTCTGTTTGTTAGTATTTTGTTGAGGATTTTTGTATCTATGTTCATCAGTGATATTGGCCTTTGTGACATCCTTGTCTGGTTTTGGTATCAAGGTGATGGTGGCCTCGTAGAACGAGTGTGGGAGTGTTCCACCCTCTGCTATGTTTTGGAAGAGTTTGAGAAGGACAGGTGTTAGCTCTTCTCTAAATGTTTGATAGAATTCGCCTGTGAAGCCATCTGGTCCTGGGCTTTTGTTTGTTGGAAGATTTTTAATCACAGTTTCAATTTCAGTGCTTGTGATTGGTCTGTTCATATTTTCTATTTCTTCCTGATTCAGTCTTGGCAGGTTGTGCCTTTCTAAGAATTTGTCCATTTCTTCCAGGTTGTCCATTTTATTGGCATATAGTTGCTTGTAGTAATCTCTCATGATCTTTTGTATTTCTGCAGTGTCAGTTGTTACTTCTCCTTTTTCATTTCTAATTCTATTGATTTGAGTCTTCTCCCTTTTTTTCTTGATGAGTCTGGCTAATGGTTTATCAATTTTGTTTATCTCCTCAAAGAACCAGCTTTTAGGTTTATTGATCTTTGCTATCGTTTCCTTCATTTCTTTTTCATTTATTTCTGATCTGATTTCTTTCCTTCTGCTAACTTTGGGGTATTTTTGTTCTTCTTTCTCTAATTGCTTTAGGTGCAAGGTTTGGTTGTTTACTCGAGATGTTTCCTGTTTCTTAAGGTAGGATTGTATTGCTATAAACTTCCCTCTTAGAACTGCTTTTGCTGCAACCCATAGGTTTTGGATCATCGTGTCTCCATTGTCATTTGTTTCTAGATATTTTTTCATTTCCTCTTTGGTTTCTTCAGTGATCACTTCGTTATTAAGTAGTGTATTGTTTAGCCTCCATGTGTTTGTATTTTTTACAGATCTTTTCTTGTAATTGATATCTAGTCTCATAGTGTTGTGGTTGGAAAAGATACTTGATACAATTTCAATTTTCTTAAATTTACCAAGGCTTGATTTGTGACCCAAGATATGATGTATTCTGTAGAATGATCCATGAGCACTTGAGAAAAATGTGTATTCTGTTGTTTTTGGATGGAATGTCCTATAGATATCAATTAAGTCCATCTTGCTTAATGTATCATTTAAAGCTTGTGTTTCCTTATTTATTTTCATTTTGGATGATCTGTCCATTGGTGAAAGTGGGGTGTTAAAATCCTCTACTATGAATGTGTTACTGTTGATTTCCCCTTTTATGGCTGTTAGTATTTGCCTTATGTATTGAGGTGCTCCTATGTTGGGTGCATAAATATGTACAATTGTTCTTCTTGGATCGATCCCTTGATCATTGTGTAGTGTCCTTCTTTGTCTCTTCTAACAGTCTTTATTTTAAAGTCTATTTTGTCTGATATGAGAATTGCTACTCCAGCTTTCTTTTGGTTTCCATTTGCATGAAATATCTTTTTCCATCCCCTTAGTTTCAGTCTGTATGTGTCTCTAGGTCTAAAGTGGGTGTCTTGTAGACAGCAAATATATGGGTCTTGTTTTTGTATCCATTCAGCTAATCTGTGTGTTTTGGTGGGAGCATTTAGTCCATTTACATTTAAGGTAATTATTGATATGTATGTTCCCATTCCCATTTTCTTAATTGTTTTGGGTTCGTTATTGTAGGTCTTTTCCTTCTCTTGTGTTTCTTGCCAGAGAAGTTCCTTTAGCAGTTGTTGTAAAGATGGTTTGGTGGTGCTGAACTCTCTCAGCTTTTGCTTTTCTGTAAAGGTTTTAATTTCTCCATCAAATCTGAATGAGATCCTTGCTGGGTAGAGTAATCTTGGTTGCAGGTTTTTTTTCTCCTTCATCACTTTAAATATGTCCTGTCAGTCTCTTCTGGCTTGCAGAGTTTCTGCTGAAAGATCAGCTGTTAACCTTATGGCGATTCCCTTGTGTGTTACTTGTTGTTTTTCCCTTGCTGCTTTTAATATGTTTTCTTTGTATTTAACTTTTGACAGTTTGATTAAAATGTGTCTTGGCGTAGTCCTCCTTGGATTTATCCTGTATGGGACTCTCTGTGCTTCCTGGACTTGATTAACTATTTCCTTTCCCATATTAGGGAAGTTTGCAACTATAATCTCTTCAAATATTTTCTCAGTCCCTTTCTTTTCCTCTTCTTCTTCTGGAACCCCTATAAATTGATTGTTGGTGCGCTTAATGTTGTCCCAGAGGTCTCTGAGACTGTCCTCAGTTCTTTTCATTCTTTTTTCTTTATTCTGCTCTGCAGTAGTTATTTCCACTATTTTATCTTCCAGGTCACTTATCCATTCTTCTGCCTCAGTTATTCTGCTATTGATCCCATCTAGAGTATTTTTCATTTCATTTATTGTGTTGTTCATCATTGTTTTTTCATCTTTAGTTCTTCTAGGTCCTTGTTAAATGTTTCTTGCATTTTGTCTATTCTATTTCCAAGATTTTGGATCATCTTTACTATCATTATTCTGAATTCTTTTTCAGGTAGACTGCCTATTTCCTCTTCGTTTGTTAGGTGGTGGGTTTTTACCTTGCTCCTTCATCTGCTGTGTGTTTTTCTGTCTTCTCATTTTGCTTACCTTACTGTGTTTGGGGTCTCCTTTTTGCAGGCTGCAGGTTCGTAATTCCCGTTGTTTTTGCTGTCTGTCCCCAGTGGCTAAGGTTGGTTCAGTGGGTTATGTAGGCTTCCTGGTGGAGCAGACTAGTGCCTGTGTTCTGGTGGATGAGACTGGATCTTGTCTTTCTGGTGGGCAGGTCCATGTTTGGTGGTGTGTTTTGGGGTGTCTGTGGACTTATTATGATTTTAGGCAGCGTCTCTGCTAATGGATGGGGTTGTGTTCCTGTCTTGCTAGTTGTTTGGCATAGGATGTCCAGCACTGTAGCTTGCTGGTCGTTGAGTGAGGCTGGGTGCTGGTGTTGAGATGGAGATCTCTGGGAGATTTTTGCTGTTTGATATTATGGGAGGTCTCTTGTGGACCAGTGTCCTGAAGTTGGCTGTCCCACCTCAGAGGCACAGCACTGACTCCTGGCTGAAGCACCAAGAGCCTCTCATCCACACGGCTCAGAATAAAAGGGAGAAAAAGTAGAAAGAAAGAATTAGTACAAGTAGAAAGAAAGAAAGAAAGAAAGAAAGAAGGGAGGGAGGGAGGCAGGGAGGGAGGAAGGCAGGAAGGAGGGAAGGAAGGAAAACAGAAAGAAAGAAGATAAAGTAAAATAAAGTAAGAGAAAATATAGTAAAGTTATTAAAATAAAAAAATAATTATTAAGAAAAAAATAAAAAAAATTAAAAACAAACAAAAAAACGGACGGATAGAACCGTAGGACAAATGGTGGAAGCAGAGCTATACAGACAAAATCTCAGACACAAGCATACACATACACACTCACAAAAAGAGGAAAAGGGGAAAAACCCATAAATCTTGCTCTCAAAGTTCACCTCCTCAATTTGGGATGATCCGTTGTCTATTCATGTATTCCACACATGCAGGGTACATCAAATTGATTGTGGAGCTTTAATCCGCTGCTTCTGAGGCTGCTGGGAGAGATTTCCCTTTCTCTTCTTTGTTCTCACAGCTCCCAGGGGTTCAGCTTTGGATTTGGCCCCGCCTCTGCGTGTAGGTCGCCGGAGGGCGTCTGTTCTTCGCTCAGACAGGACGGGGTTAAAGGAGCAGCTGCTTCCGGGGCTCTGGCGCACTCAGGCCGTGGGGAGGGAGGGGCACGGAGTGCGGGGCGGGCCTGCGGCTGCAGAGGCCGGCGTGAAGATGCAACAGCCTGAGGCGCGCTGTTCATTCTCCTGGGGAAGTTGTCCCTGGATCCCGGGAACCCGGCAGTGGCGGGCTGCACAGACTCCCGGGAAGGGGTGTGTGTGGATAGTGACCTGTGCTCGCACACAGGCTTCTTGGTGGCGGCAGCAGCAGCCTTAGCGTCTCATGCCGCCATGTTAGCTGCGGCTCGCGCCCGTCTCTGGAGCTCCTTTAAGCAGCGCTCTTAATCCCCTCTCCTCGCGCACCAGGAAATAAAGAGGGAAGAAAAAGTCTCCTGCCTCTTCGGCAGGTGCAGACTTTTCCCCGAACTCCCTCCCGACTAGCCACGCCGCCAACCCCAGTCCTCTCCCGGCGCTGCGACCGAAGCCCGAGCCTCAGCTCCCAGCCCCGCCCGCCCCGGCGGGTGAGCAGACAAACCTCTCGGACTGGTGAGTACTGGTCAGCCCTGATCCTCTGTGCGGGAATCTCCCCGCTTTGCCCTCTGCACCCCTGTTGCTGCGCCTTCCTCCGCGGCACCGAAGCTCCCCACCTCCGCCACCCGCAGTCTCCGCCCGCGAAGAGGCTTCTAGTGTGTGGGAACCTTTCCTCCTTCACAGCTCCCTCCCACTGGTGCAGGGCCGTCCCTATGCTTTTGTCTCTGTTTATTCTTTTTTCTTTGGCCCTACCCAGGTACGTGGGGAGTTTCTTGCCTTTTGGGAGGTCTGAGGTTTTCTGCCAGCCTTCAGTAGGTGTTGTGTAGGAGTTGTTCCACGTGTAGATGTATTTCTGGTGTATCTGTGGGGAGGAAGGTGATATCCGCGTCTTACTCTTCTGCCATCTTCTCGGAAGCTCCCAGCAGGCGGATTCTTAACCACTGTGCCACCAGGGAAGTCCTGTATTGTTTTATTTTAAAGACATTCAGTAGTTACAATTCTTTATTGTTTGGCCATGTCGTATGAGTAGCTGGTCAGGCATTTGCAAAATGTCTTACATGCCGTGTTGTCTTCCCACGCAGGAGAATGAGGAATGTGGCCACCATCTTGCTGCCTACAGCCTGTATTTCTGTTACTTTACACTCAGCTGTGTTTACTTCCTCAGCCCACACAACTGAAGGGTGTGGACTGGACATCGGGCTCTGCTTCTTAAGCCACTCAGAGCCTCGTTTGTTCCATTGCCAGTGGCATGATTTCTCATTCTACAGAGATTCCTTTAATTATATTGATGTGTAAGATTGGTATTCAAGATAGAAATGTTTCTCGACAGGAAAGTAAAACCAAACACGGTTGACTTTATCATTAATACGTGGTTCAGAAATGTAGACAAAAGACTTCTGGCTGTTTCTAGAAGTTCATACATCTAAAATACAAGGTATTGGATATTTTTAGTAATATTAACCGTTTTGTACAAAGTAGAATGTAATTTAGGAATCTATTTTTCAGTGACATGAGTTTTAGAATTCATACCCTGGAGAGATCTCAAAAATCCATTGTTCTCAGTATCTGAAAATCACTGACAATCTATGGCAAACATTTCAGCACGCTTTTTGTTTAAACTCGTAGCTTTCACAGATTCTGAACTGTAAGGAGTTATCTTATTTGTCAAGTCTGTTGTACAAGAATTTACTCATAAAATATATTTGGCAAACTCATTCGTCCCTCTAACTCTTCCTTATTTTTTTCATACTAATAATCTCTAGAGATTCCTGTAATTATATTGATGGGTAAGATTGGTATTCAAGATAGAGACATTTTTTGACATGAAAGTAAAACCAAACATAGTTTAATTTATCATTAATACATGTTTCAGAAATGTAGATGAAGAGACTTCTGGCTCTTTCTAAAAGCTCATACGTCTAATATACTAGGTATTGGATATTTTTAATAATATTAACCATTTTGTTCAAAGCAGAATATTATTCTACAGAGTCCTTTAAATTAAATCTCTATAGAATGAGCATCTAGAATGCTGAAGTATTTAAAAACAAATATTCTGATATTACCACATAACTCTGCTGACTGGTTTCACTTTAAATTGACGACTGTGAACTGTAAATTGGACCTTGATGGTACCTGGTAGTCAGACTACACTTACCTGGTCTACTTATTGTCCTGGTCTCTTAAAACACTCACACCTGTATTCTGCCCAGGAGCCACTTGGGAATTTGAAAAGAAAATTTCAATCATATCAGTTTGCAGGAAGCTTCTGAACCCCACACACTCCTGAAAGTATATTTATGACACCTTTTACTGTACTTCACTCTGGGTAAGTTTGTGCTCACTTCCTGCCCTTTCTAATTCTCATGACACTCATAATAGTAACAATCATACCATCTTCCATATTTGTAGCTTCTAATAATTGTCAAGTACCGCACGCACATTGATCTCTAGTCCACTCAACAATGCGAGGTTGGTAATTATCTTGCCCATTTTCCTGATGAAAATACTGAATCTCAGAGGGGCCAATTTCCTTGCCCAAAGCCACATAGGACATAAGTGGTGCAGCTGCGATTTGGCCAAGGATGTTCTGGCATTAATACCGTACGCTTTTGGACCCGACCATGCTATCCTCTCTCCTGCGTGTCAGGGAATGAATCTTTCTCAGGTTGGCACTGCTGACAATGACTGCAAAAAATGTGCTATTGAGTTTGGCTGTAATGGCCTAATTTTCATACTCATGGCTCTCAGAGTGTAGTTGAGGGGCACACATCAGTCCTTCTTGTCATGAAAGCTCTGTCTTTAACCACTTAATGAAATAGAAAGCTGTTTCCAAGCAAGGCTGAATAGCAGTATATCCTGCAGATCAAATGAAGTATTTTCAGGGCAAATAGAGTGCGCTGATACTACACGGGAGGTTGGCGCTATTTGTGGGACATACATTTCATCGTTCGTACTGAAGCTTCACCCTGGGTCGCTGTGTCAGGTGTACTACTAAAGATTTAGTAAAATCAGAACCAGGATTTGCCATTTTGCTGCAGGGGACTTTAAGAGGTCCATAACTCAGCTAACACTGTTTCTGGGGTGATGGGTATTGGGTGTATCGTTAGGAAGATCAGAGCTCTCCCGGAGCTGAGGGTGGAGAGCTGGCAGCGGGAAGGAAAGCGGGGCAAGGGTTGAGGTGTTGCATAGCCCCTTAAAAGTCTCTAACTCTGCTGTCTTAGGAAAAAAAGAGTAATTTGGCAAGGTCCTTGAGAAATCATTTAATCCATGATCCAGATGTTAGAAAGGACTAGTCCTATTCCTGTATTTTTAGAGACTTGCAAAGTAATTGGTTCTATAACTTCTCAGAAGCACCAGTCAGGTAAGGGAGTTCTACCATATATCTCACTTTTGCCTCTTTCCTTTTCTTCTGTCCTCAGTGGAGTAAGAATTAGAAGGATCTTGTGGCAGTTACTCCTCAATTTTCCTTTTCTTCTGATGTCTAGATGCTGACAGCAAATCTGGGTTGGGTTAATTAGCACATCGTGGAGCACCTTTTGATGTTATTAAAAATGTGTAACTCTGTGGTAAAATACTAGTTTAGGCTGGATTTTTTTTTTACAGCCTTTTTCATCAGTGAGATTATGCTAATATCATATTAAAATATACTTATACACTGGAAAATTAATTATAAGTTAGGTATGCACTTCAGTGCTCTATTTGTGACATTTTCCTTGCTGATACGCATTTCATCATTTCGACAAGCATTAATTCTTATATTTCTGATTCCTATAAGCCCCAGTGTTAGCTGAGTGATGAGTCATTTATTGATGTCCTAGTGTTCAATTTATTCGTTAAGTCGCTTCTTTGTAAAAGGCAAAGGTAAGAGATGTAAAGAGATATCAAAATTAGGATCCTTGATTCTTGGAGTTCACGGTGAAGGATAGGTGCTTGTAGGTTAAATAGCAACTTGGTGATGTAAGCCAGACAGGGAAAGACAAATATTATATGATATGGCTTCTACGTGGAATCTAAAAAAATGATACAAATGAACTTGTGTACAAAACAGGAATAGACCCATGGGCATAGAAAACTAATTGATGATTACCAAAGGGGAAAGGGGGCAGGGATAAATTAGGAGTTTGGGATTAAAATGTACTGCTATATATAAAATAGATAACCAACAAGGACCTACTGTACAGCACAGGGAACTCTACTCAGTATTTTATAGGAACCTATAAGGGCAAAGAATCTGAAAAAAATAGACATGTACGTATGTATAACTGAATCACTTTGCTAGACACCTGAAACTAACACAACATTGTAGATCAACCATACTTCAATTTAAAAAAAAAGGTTAAATATTGATTCAAGGCAGTCTCTGATTCTGTACAAGTTAATTATGTATCAAGATTTTGAGATTCCAGAGAAGAGGACATGAGCGTGGGCTTCTGCTGGTGAACATTTTTTAGGGAGGAGCTATGACTTCAGCTGGGTCTTGGAGCACAGACAAGATATAAGTAGTTGGAGAGGGGCAGGCCACGTGGGGTTTGGGGAAGGAACAGATTAGAATGAGCTGGAATGTGGCAGGGGGGTGCAGGGGTGGGTGGAGTTCATCCCGAAGGGAATGAAGTTTGTGTTGGGGAGAGTCAAGCTAGTAAAGCAGGCTGTGATTAGGTGTTGAGGGCATCGAAGTCCTGGCCTCCCGCAGTGGGTGGGTTTTGGAGAAGCGAGTGACACAGCGTTTTAACGAAATGCATCTGGTGACTGTGAACAGTCCGCGCACAAGATGAGAGCAGGAATGCTGCTCCAGCATCAACTTTGGCAAGATGTTGAACCATTCTGGGCCTCAGTTCCCTCATTAACAAAATTAAATTAATCACTTTGTATTTTTAATTGTGGTGAAAAACACTGTTTACTTATTTTTAAACAACTCTAGCGTTATCATGAGAAGTGAATGAGGTGAAGTATGTAAAATGCTTGGTATTTTCCTGAGTGCTGGGCACATAATAATCCCTCAAGATAGGGGAGCTGAAAATATTATTTCAAAGGAAAGAGGCTCTAGAGAGTGGGATTATACTAATAATTCAGTTATGAGCTGGTCAGGCAGTTTCTAGTAAATAGCTCCCAGGTGATTTTTGTCACGTTGCATTATTTGCTTATATGTCTGATTTGAACTCGTTGGAGGCGAGAGCATCTTGTGGTGTAAGATGCGTAGATGGGGTCAAGAACGTGTAATGTGTACACACTAAACACTTGTTGAATCCACAATTAAGATGCAGGCTGAGTAGGTCAGAGTGCACAGGAAGGATGGATAAAAAGGCCTGACGAGGAAAGAATTAATTATACCTGAAAGGCTGAAGTTGACACAGTAGAGCAAAATGGATAGTACAGGTCATACCAGGGGTTCTGAGTCTGGGCAACAGAGAAAATGATTATATCATTAACAGAAGAAAAAAATGAGTTTTGGAGAGAAAATGCTGAGTTTAGTTTTATTGCAGTTGCTTCAAAATTAATCATTCATTTACTTATTCATTCAACAAATATTATTGAGTTTTGATCATGTGAAATCAAGTACTTTGCCCGAATTTTGTTTATAATGCAAAATATTGTGTCTTTCCTGTTACACATTTTGTAGTTTCTTTCCTCTTTCCTTTAGCTTCCTTTTCTTTTGCTTAACTGTTAGAGGAACAGCTTTATGACCTTCTTCTCACACTCCTTTTCTTTTATTCAAAAAATTTTTTATCAAACTATAGTTTTTTTACAATGCCGTGTTAATTTCAAGTGTCCAGCAAAGTGATTCCTTTATACATTTACTCTTTTTCATATTCTTTTCCACTATAGGTTATTACAAGATACTGAATATAGTCCCCAGTGCTCCACAGTAGGAACTTGCTGTTTATTTTATTGATTTATTTTTTGGCCGTACCACAGGGCTTGTGGATCTTAGTTCCCCAACCAGGGATTGAACCCAGGCTCTCGGCAGTGAGAGCGTGCAGTCCTAACCACTGGACCGCCAAGGAATTCCCTATCTACTTTATATATAGTGGTTTGTATCTGCTAATCCCAAACTCCTAGTTTATTTCTCCCCCACCCCCTCTTTTTTTGGTTGTAACACAATTGCTGTTCTGCTCCCCCGTCGTCCAAGAACTACTTCTAACCCTCTCATTGCCCTTTCCTTGCCTCCCTTCTCTGCCTGGTCTTCAGGGCTCATTTTCTCTCTCTTTCTTTTTCCCTGTAACTCGTGAAATTGTGGGTTCTCTAGCCCACAGTGAAGAGCTGAGTTGTGAGGTCAAATGCTAAGGGGGGCATTGTGATTTACAAGGGCCGTGTGTGTGTGTGTGTGTGGTGGGGTGTGGTGGGGGGGGATTGGACTCAACATGTGGATGGCTGGCAGACTTTTGCCTCGATTACTTAGGGTAGTTCGGTTATGGCAAGACAGAAACATAGGACATGAATCTGAGTGCAACAGGATCAGATCTGTTTTGGATAAAGCCAAGCTTTAATGAGGAATTTCCCTGTAGGAAGTCCTGAAGTTTTCAGGCTGCGTTGACACGGGCCAGCGTAGTCCTGGCGGGTACAAAAGAGCACGAGGCAGGTGTACAGAATCAGAACACCCAGGAGCCTTAATTCTGAGACCTGAATTTAGAGACTCTTTTCTTCCCATTCCCTGCTTTACTGTGATCTCCTCTGAGTAAAACCAAATGGAATTGGAGCTTGGGTGATTTCCAACTGGTGATGGTTGAGTTGGGAGCAGTATTGAGGTTTCTTTTGCTAAGCAAACAATTTAGAGATACCATACATTAAATCTGTAAACAAGATCTGAGGGTGGGAGGAGATTTTTAAGTTGTTCAGCAGAATACATGTTTTGAGGCACTGAAAACATTCCACTGAGTACTTCAGAAACAGAATATCTGTGTGGATAATTGATGTGCTAATTGCAATTTGAAATCTTCTAAAGATCTCTATCAGGTGATTTTTTTTCTCTACGTTAATTATGTTGTTTGTACTTGAAAGGAATGAATCTGTACTTCAAGAATGTTTATGATCCAGATGCTTCACAAATTCCAGTTGTTTCTCATCCTTAATTAGCGGTGTTTTGAGGTTTATTTCCATCTTCCTTCAAGAAACTCCTAAAAGGACTTCTACAGGAGGGGTGTGTGTGTGTGTGTGTGTGTGTGTGTGTGTGTGTGTGTGTATTTAAATTAAGGTTGGGCATTCCCAAGTTCCTCTCTCATAAGAATTCCTCCTTGCTTTTTAAAAAAAATTAATTTATTTAATTTATTTATCTTTGGCTGCTTTTGGTCTTCATTGCTGCGCACGGGCGTTCTCTAGTTGCAGTGAGCAGGGGCTACTCTTCGTTGCGGTGCGCGGGCTCTAGGTGCACAGACTTCAGTAGTTGTGGCACACAGGCTTAGTTGCTCCGCGGCATGTGGGATCTTCCCGGACCAGGGCTCAAACCCATGTCCCCTGCGTTGGCAGGCGGATTCTTAACCACTGCGCCACCAGGGAAGCCCCCTTCTTGCTTTTTAAGCTTTGAAAACATGTTTAAGATTTATAAAAATACTGAAAATTATTTTTAGTCGGTTGGATTATTTTTTCCTCTTTTTTACTCCCTCCAGCTGTGGATTATGCACCAACCCTTTGCTGTGTAGCCTTCCAGCCTCTCCTTCTAGAGCAGGCAGAACATATGTATCTTCTTATCTCATTGATTTACTTTGGCCAATCGAATCTTATTTTTTATTGAGACATAATTCACATACCATAAAATTCACCATTATAAAGTGTACAATTCAGTGGTTTTTAGTGCATTCACAAAGTTGTGCAACCATTACCATGATCTAATTCCAGAACATTTTCATCATCCCAAAAAGGAACCCCGTATCCATTAGGAGCCCCTCCCCATTTCCCCTCCTCCACAACCTCCAAAGAACCACTAATCTACTTTCTTGATGGATGGATGGATTTGCCCATTCTAGACATTTCAGGGATCCTACACTATGTGTCTTTGGGTCTAGCTTCTTTCACTCAGTACAGTGTGTTCAAGGCTTGTCCGTGTTGTAATATGTATCAGTATTTCATTTCTTTTTTTTTTAATAAATAAATCAATTTATTTATTTATTTTTGGCTGCATTGGGTCTTCGTTGCTGTGTGCTGGCTTTCTCTAATTGTGGTGAGCGGGGGCTTCTCACTGTGGTGGCTTCTCGTGTTGTGAAGCATGTGCTCTAGGCACGCAGGCTCAGTAGTCGTGGCTCACGGGCTCTCGAGTGCAGGCTCAGTAGTCGTGACGCACGGGCTTAGTAGCTCCGCGGCATGTGGGATCTTTCCGGACTGGGGCTCAAACCTGTGTCGCCTGCATTGGCAGGCACATTCTTAACCACTGTGCCATCAGGGAAGTCCTTTCGTTTCTTTTTATGGCCAAATACTATTCCACTGTATGGATGGATCATTGTCTTTATCCATTCATTAGTTAATGGACATTTGGTTTGTTGCCCCTATTTGCCTGCTGTGGGTAAGGCTGTTATGAATGTTCATACACAAATTTTTAGATAAGCATATTTTTGATTCTCTTGAGTGTATATACCTAGGGGTAGAATTGAATCCTACGGTACCTCTGTGTTTGACACTTTGCGGAGCTGCCAATCTGTTTCCCACAGTAGATGCATCATTTTATATTCCCATCAGCAACGTATGAAGGTTTCAGTTCCTCTACATTCATTGATTATAACCATCCTAGAGGGTGTGAAGTTGTAACTTACTGTGGTTTTGATTTTCTTTCCCTATTTTTTTTTTTTTTTTTTGCGGCACGCGAGCCTCTCATCGTTGCGGCCTCTCCTGTTGTGGAGCACAGGCTCCGGACGCGCAGGCTCAGCGGCCATGGCTCACGGGCCCAGCCGCTCCGCGGCATGTGGGATCTTCCCGGACTGGGGCACGAACCCGCGTCCCCTGCATCGGCAGGCGGACTCTCAACCACTGCGCCACCAGGGAGGCCCGTCTTCCTGTGGATTTGACTTGGCTTCTTGTGCTTCTGCTGGGTGCCAGGAGAACATGCCCTGGGGAGCTGCTGATCCAGGGAGAGGGGGACACTTACGGGCAGACCTGAGTCCAAAGCACAGTCTGCCACCAAGAGCCGCCAGCACCCACCCCCTTGAGCCAGGAAAACAAACGTTTGTTCTTACGGGGCACCGAGATCTGGGAGCCGTACACGGCACTACTGCAGCAATAGCTTGATGAAGACATGGGTAAAACATATGGACACTTTAAAAAGTGATTAAGGAAAACCTCTTAACCTCTACCCAGAGGAAGAAAAAGAGCAATGTCGATATCTTAGAAGTCTCCAGCATGTCTTTCTTCTCTCACGTCCCCCTTTAGTGATCTCTAAACAATCACTAAACATCCCTAAACAATATATGGTAGTTATATTTTGTCTTTATGTAAATTCAATCATGCTATATGTTTTCTAACTAGCTTATACTTTCAACATTATGTTTCTGAGATTGGTCTGTATGGATGTGAGCAGGTGTAGGTTATTTACATTTATTGCTGTATTCCATTGTATAATCTACAATTTGTTTATTTAGTATACAGTTGACAAACATTTGGATTTTTCACTTTTGGGCTGTGACTACAATGCCCCTATGAACTTTCTTGTACATACAGAGTGGAGCATAGCATGAGAGTTTCTCTAGGGTATATGCCTGCGACTGAAATTGCAGGATCAAGGGGGCATACGTATTTTCAGCTTTACTACAGGCAATGTCAAATTTTTTTTTTTGAAAGATTTAATTTCATTTATTTTTAGCTGCATTGAGTCTTCGTTTCTGTGCACAGGCTTTCTGTAGCTGTGGTGAGTGGGGGCTACTCTTCGTTGCAGTGCACGGGCTTCTCATTGCGATGGCTTCTCTTGTTGCGGAGCACAGGCTCTAGGCGCGCAGGCTTCCGTAGTTGTGGCATGCGGGCTCAGTAGTTGTGGCTCACGGGCTCAGTTGCTCCGTGGCATGTAGGATCTTCGCGAACCACAGCTCGAACCCGTGTCCCCTGCATTGGCAGGCGGATTCTTATCCACTGCGCCACCAGGGAAGCCCCAGTCAAATGTTTTCTAGAGTGGTTTCACTAAACCCACCTCCACCAGCAGTGTGTGTGAGTTCCCACTGTCTTCCATGCTGGACAACACTTGATGTTGCTCGAGATTTAAATGTATGCCACTCTGGTGGGTGTGTTACAGAATCTCATTGTGGTTTATTTTGCATTTCTCTATTACTAATGACCATAAGCATCTAATTAATATGTTTGTATTGTTTCTTTTGTCAAGTGCCCATTCAAGTAATTTTGCTGCCTTTTTTATTGGATTTGTTGTCTAATTAGTTTGCAGGTATTTTCATATATATATATATTCTGTATGCTAATCGTTTGTGATATGTGTTGTAAATATATTTTCCCACTTGTGGTTTTGCTTTTAACTTTCTTGCGTCTTATTCATGAACGTCACTGTTTTTTCATTTCAACAAATATTTATTAAGCACTGAATGTCAAGTAGAAACTCTCCTAGTACCAGTGCTAAGTGCGTGAACAGAATAGCCCCATTCTTTGTTTTCAGCCTATATTCTGATAGAGGAAGGCAGGTAAAAAAAAAAAAAAAATAAGTAAATGATGTAGCATGTCGGCAATATGTTGAATTTCTTGTAAAAATAGAAAATCCTAAACTTCAGTGAAATGCTGAGGTTCCTCTTTGTTCAGCTGGGGCAGACTTCAGGCTTCCAGAAGCACTGAGAAAGGGAGGGTTTTCTCAGCTGCTTCTCATCCATCAGTCCCTCACCCCCCTTGCTTGGCTGTCTCTGGCTGCACTAGAGTCAGAGGAGAGATTGAAAGAGAGGTAATGGGCAGAGCAGGGCGTCTTGGTCCGTCGTGGACTGATAGTAACAAGTTTGACCAGAGGTTGAAGGTGATTCTTCTCTCATGGTGATGATTTCCAGGTGTTTTCAAAGACCCTCAATGTGGATCCAACCATCCATCCAACCATTCATCCGTCCATCCGTCTGTCCATCCAACCATCCCACCATCCACCCATCCATCCACGCATCCAGCATGCATATATTGAATAGGCATATGTGCTCTGTGCCTTGTTTCTCTACAGTCTTATCTGAAGTTATATTACTTATTTTTTTGTTTACTGTATTTAAAAACTGTGTATGATCTGTGTCCCTCACTAGCATGTGAGCTCTTTGATGGCAGAGAATTTGTCTGTTTATCCACTCCCATATCAACAGAGTCTAAAACAGTGCCTGATGCATAATAAACACCCAGTAATTATCTAATGAGTAAATAGAACTGAGATTTTGAATCTAGGAAGTTCAAACAATGGTGGTAGCTTGAAGCACATGCTTGAAGATTCTGTCTTCATCTTTTTTTCTTAGTGTAAATAATTTCCAGGCTTCTAATCTATTTTTATGGAATATGTTGTGTAATTTAAGCTAAGTTGTTTTGTTTGCCTTGTTTAAACCCTTTTGCAATTTCCCCCTAAATTATATATGAAAAACTCCATATTTATTCATTTATTTTACAAATATTTATTGAGCACTTTCTCTGTGCCAGATACTGTTCTGGGCAGTGTGGAAACACATTCCCTTTTATTAAAGAAGCCACATTGCGCTGCGAGAGACAGATCATTTAAAAAGTTAAAAATAAATACTGTAATTTCAGATAAGTGCCAAGAGGAAAAATAAATCAGGGAAAGGGTACAGAGAGTGACTGGGGCATAGGTGGGCAGTACTGAATAGTGTAGACAGCAGGTGATGTTTGACAGAGACCTGAATGCTGGGAAGGGGTGAGCCACGCCAAGAGCATTGGAGGCAGAGAGGGGAGCTCATGCAAATGCCCTGAATGAAGAAGGTCATTGTGTCTGGAATAGAGTGTGGGAGGAGCTGGGTAGGAGATGAGGCTACAGAAGTGAGAGGGACAGAACTGTGTGGGTCTGAGAGGCCACATTAAGGAAGTTCAATTATAAGATGGGTGGTCCTGATTTTAAAATGAACAGTCAAGACCAAATAGTAATATTCATTCTTATCCTCGACATCTTCTCCCCCCTTTGCCTGTTCTCCTGCAGCTTTATTTGGTTTAGGTGCATCAGGCCAGTTTCTCATTTTAGAACAGTTAGAATGCATAAGTATTTGATAGCAGCTAGGAGAAAAAACGGGTGTTTTCCACTTTGCTTCTAGGTATGGGGATGTTCAACATAAAAAAACAAACAAACCCTGCATAGATGATTTTCTTTTCTTTTTTTTTTTTTAAATTGAAGTGCAGTTGATTTACAATGTTGTGTTAGTTTCTGGTGTACAGCAAAGTGATTCAGTTATACACATCTATATATACAGATCCTTTTCATATTCTTTTTCATTATAGATTATTATAAGATATTGAATATAGTCCCCTATGCTATACAGTAGGACCTTGTTGTTTATCCATTCCATAGATAATAGTTAGCATCTGCTAATCCCAAGCTCCCAATCCCTAACTCCCCATCTCCCCTCCCCCTTGGTAACCATAAATCTGTTCTCTATGTCTGTGAGTCTGTTTCTGTTTTGTAGATAAGTTCATTTGTGTCATATTTTAGGTTCCACATTCATGGACGATTTTCTCAACTGGAATAGCACTGATAGTCTGTGTATAATAACTACCTTTTTTTTTTTTTTTTTTTTTTTTTTTTTTTTGCGGTACGCGGGCCTCTCACTGTTGTGGCCTCTCCCGCTGCGGAGCACAGGCTCCGGACGCGCAGGCTCAGCGGCCATGGCTCACGGGCCCAGCCGCTCCGCGGCATGTGGGATCTTCCCGGACCGGGGCATGAAGCCGTGTACCCTGCACCGGCAGGCGGACTCCCAACCACTGCGCCACCAGGGAAGGCCAATAACTACCTTTATTTATGGATTCTAATGAAAAATCAGGAACTTTGGTCCACTGTGAGATTTTAGAATAATAGAGCCAGAAAGGGATTTTGAGACTCTTGAATCCAGGTTCGTCCTTTTGCAGATGAGGAAACTGAGACATCCGGTTTACCTCACATGTCAGGTGGCTTCCTTACACAGAGGCTGAGCTGGTGGGGGGGTGTGTGTGTGCCATTGTCTGATTCCCAAGAGTGTGCACGTGTGGTGTGGGACCCACTACCTCCTCTGTTCTCTTTGCGCATCAGCGGCGGTTCTCAGTCCTGGTGCTTCTCCTGATGACATTTAATGGGCACCTGATCACGGTGATTAAGCTATTTTATCAATTGGCTGGAAAGCAAGAGATGGGGAAGAGACCACATCTTCGTGTTTTCAACACCAGTTTACTGAGTGCCACCCGTATCGCGTATCACGCTAGACACTGGGACACGGCAGAGGCCGACAAGGATGCGAGACCCACCAGCGACTCTGGGGACTTCAGTCCAGGTAACCCATTCAGGGTGGCACGTGGATGTAATTTTTGTTCCATCGATAAGATGTAGGTTATTGGATTGTCAGCACACATTTTACCTTTAAGATTTCCACATATTTCAGCTTGTGCGATATTTAATACAGGATTTCCTGTGCAACACAATTCTCTCTTTCCATCACCTAGAATATAGTTTCATTTGTCGACTAAAATTATAGGAAGGTGTTTGTCCACCAGTCCCTGAGATCTGGAAAGAGGACATACTTTAGGTCTCTTGTCCAGGGTCAGGTGCAGCCCCACCTGCCTGTGATGACCGTCTGTGATCAGGAGAGTCATATTGTGTGAGCAGCGGCCGGCAGGCGGGAGATGTAATGGGTGATGCCGTGCCAATCACAGACAGCAGGCTGGAGGCAAAGAATCCGGCAGCAAGGGCCAACCGGACGAAAGCCTGGGCACTGGGGTGGAACTGTAGAGCCTAAATCTGGTTTTCAGGGCAGGAGGCCCGTCACCTGGAGTATTTAGGAAAGGAAGGTGCCAGATATCGGGAGGGGACTTCTCTGGTGGCGCAGTGGTTAAGAATCCGCCTGCCAATGCAGGGGATGCAGGTTCGAGCCCTGGTCCGGGAAGATCCCACATGCCACAGAGCAACTAAGCCCGTGGGCCACAACTACTGAGCCTGCGCTCCAGAGCCCATGAGCCACAACTGCTGAGCCCACGTGCCACAACTACTGAGGCCCGTGCACCTATAACCCGTGCTCCGCAACAAGAGAAGCCACTGCAATGAGAAGCCCGCGCACCACAACGAAGAGTAGCCCCCTCTCGCCGCAACTAGAGAAAGCCCGCGCAGCAGCGAACATCCAACACAGCCCACCCCCCCAAAAAAAAGATATTGGGGAGGGGACCCACAGCAGAGGCTCAAGAAAGGGCACGATGGCAGGGTTATTGGAGCTGAGTGACAGGGCGAGCGAGGCCCGACCGAGAGAACATAGAAACAGCCAAGTGCTCAAAGCGGAATTCAAAGCTCAGAGGGGAACCCTGGTAAAGCCCGGTTTACGCTGAGCCGTCAAATTTTTGCCCCCGTATTTTTCTTGCCTACGGACCACATCGGCCTATAAATGATGTTTAAGGGCTTCCAGGTGTGGGGAATAGGGACTAGGGGATCTGTGGATACAAAGAGCTTGCCATCGGGGGTGGCTTTGACTGACATTATCTTACAGAAGTGGCTTTCACACACTGCTATGCATCAGAATCACCCTGCAGGGCTGTTGAGACACGGATTGCCGGGCCTCACCCCTGGAGTCTCTGATTTGGTAGGCGTAGGCTGGAGCTGACTAGACTTAATATCACAGGTTCCCGAGTGATGCTAATTATGTAGGTGTGGGGACCACACTTCGAATACTTCCGTCTTGCAGTATCAGAGATGCTTAAAGTAAGATAATGGAGCTGGTGAGGACCTTATAATGGTCCCCAGATTCTGGTGGATTTCTTCCGGGAAGAAGCAGGAGACTCAGGGAACCTGTCTGTTTTGAATTCTTTAGAGTACATAGTGAAAATTTAAACTCTTTGACAGTATCTTTCAAACACATTTTTTCCCCATTAACATAGGTCTCGAATTGATATGTATCCATTTGCTTAAAAACGGGTATTCGTTCAGAATTAAAGTAAGGTCGAGCATTTGCAGCCTGTTTCTCTCTAGCACGACATCACTCCTCCGTGAGGTCGGGGCTGCCTGCACTTTGCTCATGGCTGCATCCCAAGCACGCGCTGCTGGTACAAGCCAGGGCGGCTGGGGTATTTGTTAAGTGAACGAGTAGGTGAATTTAATATGCATGTAAGTTTTTTTATTGGGATATCGTTGCTTTACAATGTTGTGTTAGTTTCTGCTGTACAGTGAAGTGAATCAGCTATATGTATACATATATCCCCTCCCTCTTTGACTTCCCCCCACTGATCCCACCCATCTAGGTCATCACAGAGCACCGAGCTGAGCTCCCTGTGCTATATATAGCAGGTTCCCACTATCTGTTTTACACCTGGTAGTGTATATATGTCAATCCTAATCTCTCAATTGATTGCATCCCCCTTACCCCCCATGTCCACACGTCCATTCTCTATGCCTGCATCTCTAGTCCTGCCCTGCAGCTAGGTTCATCTGTACCATTTTTCTAGATTCCACATATATGCATTAATATACGATATTTATTTTTCTGTTTCTGGCTTACTTCACTCTGTATGACAGATTCTAGGTCCATCCACGTCTCTACAAATGACCCAGTTTTGTTCCTTTCTATGGCTGAGTAATATTCTGTTGCTTATATGTACCACATCTTCTTTATCCATTCCTCTGTCGATGGACATTTAGGTTGCTTCCATGTCCTGGCTACTGTAAATAGTGCTGGAATATGCATATAATGTTAATTTATATTTTATTAACTTTTCTTCTAAGGCAGCCTTAAGATAAGAATGCAAAATAATTGACATGAAGGGGAAAGGCAGGGAGCCCCAGCAGGCGTCAGCAAGCAGCACATCGAGAGGCGGATGCAGACAGCTTAGTGAAATGTTGTCTGGACGGGAAGAAACCAGCCCCCGCTTCCCTCCACTCCAGCCCATGACCAGGAGAGGCACGCAGTGGCCGGTGGGTCTGTTTATCCAGCTTCCTCCTGTTTCACTGTCAATCCGTAGTCAGGTTTGTTTACTTCCGCGATGAGTGACGGGGCCACGCCTCCTCCGCCTGCTCCCTGCCTGCCTGGCCCGCCTCTGCCTTCAGGAAGCTGGCTCTGCTTTCCCTAACTGCTGCTTCCAGTGTGTTCATGTCCTGTGGGCGGGAGACACACAGCTGGCCTTCCAGCACTCCTGCAGGCTGATGGCAATCCCCCCACCTCAGTTTCTGCACTCTAATACAGAAATAAAACTTCTGTGTTCTCTTGGGACATCCCTGCTGGTGCAGTGGTTAAGAATCCGCCTGCCAATGCAGGGGACATGGGTTCGAGCCCTGGTCCGGGAAGATCCCACATGCTGCAGAGCAACTAAGCCCGTGTGCCACAAGTACTGAGCCTGGGCTCTAGAGCCCACGAGCCACAACTACTGAGCCCGTGAGCCACAACTACTGAGCCCACGTGCCACAACTACTGAAGCCCATGCGCCTAGAGCCCATGCTCCGCAACAAGAGAAGCCACCACAATGAGAAGCCCGCGCACCGCAACAAAGAGTAGCCCCCGCTAGCTGCAACCAGAGAAAGCCCGCGCTCAGCAACGAAGACCCAGTGCAGCCAAAATTAAATAAATAAAAACAAATAAATTAACAAATTAAAAAAAAATGGTCTTCTCAAAAAAAACCAAAACACCAAACACTTCTGTGTTCTCTAAAGGAAACTACGAATAAACTGGTATCTGCAAGGTGTCATGAGCTGCTCTAGACAGCAGAGAATTTAGAAATGCAAAATTTTATTCTTACCATCTGGTACCCTCTTCTTTTTTACTCCCCACACGTGCCATGTTTCTCTTTTAGTCAAACCCATGATCAGCTGGAATAATTGTCTTCGCTTTCCTCACCTTTGAGACCATTTTTTAAAAAAATTGGATCTTTTATTTTAAAAATCATTGTTATATTTCCTCTGTATTTGTAACCTGTAGTTATGGAATATTTCAAACACATACAAAAGAAGAAAAAGTTTATTAACTTTTTATTGGAGTAGAGTTGATTTACAATGTGCTAGTTTCAGGTGTACAGCAAACTGATTCTGTCATACATATATATTACATATTGATATATATCTATTCTTTCTCAGATTCTTTTCCATTATAGGTTGTTACAAGATATTGAATGTAGTTCCCTGTGCTGTACAGTAGTTCCTTGTTTCCTTTCTGTTTCAAAACCATGAGATCTTTTTTTTTTTTTTTTGCGGGATGCGACCTCTCACTGTTGTGGCCTCTCCCGTTGCGGAGCACAGGCCCCGGACCGGGGCACGAACCCGTGTCCCCTGCATCGGCAGGCGGATTCTCAACCACTGTGCCACCAGGGAAGCCCCCGAAACCATGAAATCTTTGAATCACACAACTTCCCGTAAAAAGTCAGTGTCTGCTCCAGAAGCGAAGGTGATCTAGGGACTGGTAATGGGCAACCCTGCGCTCCGCAGGGTCCTGGCAAGGGCACTCTCTGTGGCCATTCGGCCCAGCACAGTGTGTGACAATAAATTCGTTAAGACAGACTCAACCCAGTTATTTCCTCAACAATAACATACCGGGTGCCTGCAAATGATGGCTTCGCAGTGTGCTTATTTCAAACAGCATCAGCGAGAGGAAATAAGATGGAATCAAGTGCTGAGAACGAGGGATGCTATTTGTGCTTCGTCTTCTGAACTACTGTTTTTGTTTTCCTGGGGATTTTAATCTGACCACAGGCAGAAAGGTGATCATTAGAGTAAGATGCTGTCTTCTTTTTGAAATGCTCCACTACGCTGTACATGGTAATAATCGGTAAGTACATGGTCACTCTCCAGGGAAATACAGGAGATTGTATCGGGTCTTAGGCAGCATCAGCTTATGTAAAACTCATCCTCCAGGAGAAGTCCAGGCTGAGCGGGCATGCGCGAGACTCCAGGGGCTGAAGGGCAGACCACTGGCCACCGCAAGACCTGGAGCGAGTCTCTGGGCCTTCGGAAACCTCATTTTCTAGGTGTAAGTATGGGGCCAGTCATCCATGTCTCCTCCCCTGCAGGGGGCTCTCGGGACTCAGTCCCCTCGAGTGGTCGTTCAAATCATATAATGTACAGGAAGGTGTCTTATAAAGTTTGAAGCAAAAATGAGCTTTCGTGATGCAGGCAGTTAAAAAATATTTGTGGGTGAGGAACACAGTCGTTTTGTGAAGGTGCCCTGTGTGTACGTAGAAGGCTGTCTTAGGCTCCCTGGGGAAGAAGAATGGGACCAGGTCCTGCATTCAAGAGGGGAATGAACGCATCATCATAAAAGGATGGTGGTGGCTATTTATCTGTTGAGCATCTTCTTTGTGCTAGGCCAGGGACGAGGGATCTCCATGCAGCCTTACTAAGTGGGAACTCTCTCGTTCTCATGACAAAGGGGGAAACTCAGGTGCTGGGAGTTTACAGTGCCCTGTGCTCTGTAAGGTCAGAGCTAGGACCCAGCGCTCTGACCTGGGCCTAGACATCTACCCTGCTCTTCCTCCCTTTCTCCCCACCTCTCTGCTTTTCATCTTCCTTTTCCTTGTCCACTCCCTCTTCTCCTTTCTTCTACACACGCACGCACACGCGCACACACTCGCACTCACACACACGCACACACAAAATCACACATGCGCACAGCACACACGCACACACTCACCCACGGTCTGTCCACCTCACATTTAAACTTAAGCGTAGCTTTTATCATTAACAGCCAACTGGATTAGTTTTCCTGCTGATTTATAGGAATCATATTTTAATGTTCTCATGGTTTAATTTTAATGGCTCTTGTTTTGAGTTTTCACGTTTTAATATTTTTAGACAAATTGGGTGCTAGAGATGATCAGAGTTTCAAATAAAATATCTTGGAGCATGGGTTTTTGGATCTGATATCAAATCTGTACTTTAAAAATATGACTGGCTGAGTAAACGAAGCCTAGTTCTTTCCATGTTATATTAAATCTCTGAAATATTGGGCGATTCATGCAGTAGAAGTCCTGTTATAGAAAAAAACCCTTTCAGTTGTAACTAAAACTTCTTCACGTGACAGCAGGGAGGTGTGCCATGCTTCTTACTGACAGTATTACTTCGAGCACTAGAGCTTTCTTTTAACCAGGAGCGATGCACATGTTTTAACACAGTTACCATCTATTAACTAGTAAATTCAGCCACAGCTTTATACTCAGCCCATATGATGTAACAGCTTCAGCTTTCCTAGATTACTTTCTAACTTGGCGTGGGAGATGAGGTACATGGTAAAGGTGAGAATTTTTAGCAAATGCCACATATGAATCTCCTATATTTCCCTGTGGGAATGTGTTTATGTTGATACAAGTTGGGTTGCAAATTATGTATCTAGAGGTGCCATGTATGTGGTGGAGAGCTTGTCATGAGGAAGTCTCAAATATGCATGAAAAAGAGTCTAACTTTTCCAATCATCCTTTGGGACTCCTCATGAATAAAAATATACATTTAAACAAGCACAGATGGGAACAGGGCGTGGAAAGTAATGTATGTCTCTCCTTCACACCTGAGGGACACACACCTCTTTTCAAGTCTGGTCCAGGGATCTTTCCCTGAGGACCAAGGAAAGAGTGATTACTTGTGAGCTAGGGGTCTGGGTGGAGTTTTTCACTTTACCTGCCAAAATTATTTGCAAAATACTTACTGCTAATATCTAATGAGCGCTTATTACGTATGTATATACTTACTAGGTTTGTGTTTTTTGCGAATCGTTTTTTCCAAATCCTCTACCCCATGACGTACTTGGTCTGATTATCCCCATTTTACAGAGGAGAAAACCCAGAGGCCATCAGCCTGGTCGAGAGGGGATCTGGAATTGAACCCAGTATTCCGACTCCCAAGCTTTGGCTCTTAGCCGTAACTGTTCACCTATAACCTCAGTGTGAAAAAAGTTAACAACACTTAAAAAAAAAAAATTACACAGCAAAAAGATTAAAGCTAAAAGGAACGATAAAAGTGGGAGATAGACAAACATCTACTCCTGCTTCACATCCTTTCCCGGGTCAGTGTTGGCTTGTCCACTTCTTAAATCTTTGGTTTCCTCCTTGACGGTTTCTACCCCAGGGACTGTCATATAAATACCTCCTCCAAAGTAGAATAGTGCTGGGGATGAGGCTCTGCTTGGGCACCACCAAAGTGAAGGTTTCTGTGAAGTAAGTCCTCTCTTTTTTGGAAGGGACCATGATTTTCCCTGAAATATTTAATGTATGTGGTGCCACTGGCGGGTGAACATGGATTGGCCCATTGTGGGAGAGAAGCAAGGATGTGGCCACCAACTGGTGTAAGAGGAACCACAGAGGTTCGGTCCCTGGACAAGTGTTGCTTGACAGTTCTGTGGGGTGGGGAAAGGGGCAGGTCTGGGGCATGCCAGGGGTGGAGGGAAGGAAGTAGACGATTCCATTTCTATAGCAGAATCAGCCACGGGCTGATAGTCTTTGGCAGCAGGAAATTGGACATTATTTCCGGAGAGCACTTCCTGTCCAGAAAGGAAGGACTTATCCACTTTGCACATTTCCCCACGTGCAGGAGGGGCTTCCTCAGAGGCAAACAGTGTTCTGTGGACTCCATGTCTGTCTGTTCAGCAGGGGTCTGTGAAAGCAGTGGCTGCCCGTGGGGACTCACACGCAGGAGAGGGGGGGGGTGAACGTTTCTCACTCCCCTCCACATGTGTCAACCCACACCATCAATTTGCCTTTAAGCTAACTGACCACTAATTTTTTTTGGACTGTCATTTGCTGAAATTCTCTAAGCTTTAGACACACAGAATTCAGGTGGTCCCTGTGTGAGCTGGGGTTGTGCACCAGGAGGCTCTGGCCAGCCCCAGCCAGGCCTTCCAGACCCAGCTTATCCCTTCCACCCCAGGAAGCCTTGAAGAATATTGGTGGCGGGATTACCGGTGTCTGAGGCCCCTGCGTGGTTCGGGCTGGGTGAACGCGCAGGCAGATACTGTGTGCGGCTGTTTCTAGGGGACCAGATCTTCCTTCTTCTGCCTCCTTGATACTGTGCCCTTGTCCCTTCTCATCAGACACCCCCTTTCCCATCTGAAAGGTAGCAGAGCCCCAGTCCTTATCCTTTCTAAGTACAGCCTTGCTCCATTGGGTTATAACTAGCTGGGAGGTTTCACGGACCACTCATTTTTATTAGACACTAACTTTGGGGGCCGAATTGTGTCTCCCAAAGATCACAAACACCACGCACGTCACCAAACTAAAGTTGAAAGTTTTGAGACAGGTGCTTGATCCAAAGCAAGGAGCAAAGTACAAAGTCAGGGTTGTCGCATCACACTTCATGTATTATTAAAATCAACTTTTCGAAATAACCTTGAAATACTCAGAATTATTTTTATATTACCACAAAAAGGAATATGGAACCTCATGGATTTTTTGTAAAGTATTTTATTCACCTCGTTCTATTTTTTGTTTTACATAAGCGCTTTCCCTCGTCTTTCATGCAGACAGATGGTCTCCGCTCTGAGCAGGGGCTCCATCCTCCGCGTTGCTATGCTACAAAATGCATCCTATCTGCCTTCTCTCTCTGTTGTATCCCGTTTCCGTTCAACAACTCAAAATAACTAGCCGAGTGCTTCAACATGCTACTTCCTCCTTTCTACAGAGTTGAATATCTATCAAGTATCTTCCTGGGCTTCCTATCTCTTCCTGTTACAGCCTTGAAAAAAAACGTGTTTGCCCCAAATTGATTTCCCTCATCACTTCCTATTTACATCAACCCTCTCATTGCTAAGGCAGGCAAAACATACAGCAGTGACTCATGCAGCTGTTGGCCCATAGGAAAAAAAAATGGGTCAGACAATTGTGATGTTTGAAACCAAGATTTCTTTATTGCGGTTAGGCGCGGGGTCCCTGTTTGTCCTTTTTATCGTGACATTGTTTCCCAACAGATACTAGAAAGTAAAAAAATAATAAATGAAAACTAACCAACCAAACAAACATCAAAGCAGCTCTCTTTTCACTTCTGGCCTTAAGGAAGAGGATAATAAACTGGACAATTCTTACAAAATAAGAGGCAAGGAGAGGAGATGAAATGTTCTTCTGTATTTTGAAAATAGGAACTTTTGGAATTTAAAGAGAAAAATCCCTCAAAAAAAAAAAAAAAGAAAAAACAAAAAAATGCTTTTAAAGGCTGTAGGTCACGTTGGGGGTTTCTCTCTCTTGTTTAAGCACTAGGACATCAGATTCACTTTTGGATTCTTTCAAAGCTCATTTCATGGCCCCTTAATTCACACCATTTTTCTTGTCCCTAGCAGTCACAAATGTCAAATAACTAGACTAAAGTTGGCCCCACTAAGAAATCAGTGGATGGGGGATGGAGAGGTGGTAACATGGAATTTGGAGCAGTTGGGGAAAACGTACTCATCCTTCCTGGCTCCTGAGTGAGTTCAAATTCCAAGTTCTGAAGGAGAAGCTGATGTCAAGTGGGGAAGCACGCGTGTATTTGAAAATTCAGAGAACACATGTGATTCACATTAGTGTTATTTTTCCTGATTTGAAAAATGAGGGTGCCGCAACGTTGCATGTTTTGAAACGAAGTGTAAAACACACAGCACTGTGATGGGGCACCATCACTGTAAATTGCATAGAACTTTCGGTTACCTTAAATCTACGTGAAGTTGTGCAAAACGTTCTCTTTAGAGGTAGGCGCGTTGATGTTTCCCAGGACGTTTTGGTTTCTCGGTCAAGCATCCTCCGTGGGGTTGTTGTAGGTTTCTTGCCGCCCTGGCTGGGGTGGGGTTGGGGGATGAGCTTACTTCCATCCACACTGGTGTTCATGCCCGACTTTGCTGCGTTTGTGTTGGCCTCGTGCCTGGAGAAGGTTCTAACGACGTTTATCAGGACAGATGATAACTGTGGGCAAGTCCCCCACCACACTCTTTATCTCCATACTCAGAACACTATGAATTATTGATGGGATCTTGACCACAGGGGAAGCTGAGTCATGGTGAGGACCTGAGTTTCCTGGTACTACTCCTTGGAGGTTTCTGGGACCTCCTGGGAGGTCTACTCCCAGGACCTTATCGGTGTTGCCCGAACACCACACGTCCCCTTGAGCACTCCGGCTATGTCACGTGTGAGCCAGCACAAGGTGAAGCAGGGACTCAGGTGACGGCAGTGTCAGGTGGGACCCAATGGAAAGCAGTGGGATGAGCTCTGTCTGCCTTTAGCATCGATTGTGCAGGGCTCTCCATGTTCACGGGGGTCTGAAGGTGCTTGCTAGACAGATACTGGTGTTCTTGGCCTGGTCAGATAAAAACGTAGATAGAGGATGGTGATGTGGACATGTTAAGTTCATATGTGTGTATATGTATTTATGTGTGTAGGTATATATATGTAAATATATGGATTTATATCCGTGTGTGTATATGTGTATATATGCATGTATGTATGTGTGTGTATATATTATATTTGTGAGAAGTAGTGTGTATATGTGTGTGTATATATATGTGTGTATAGTATGTGTGTGTATATGTGTGTATATATATAGTATATGGAGAGAGAGAGAGAAGTAGTTATTAAAAATAATTAAAACCACTCAAAACCATTTTAACTCATTGCTCCAAAATGTGCATCAAATCCTACCTTACATGTCATCTTAGTTTATCTGTGGGCAAAAATCATCTGATATCACTGATACGTGGAATCTAAAGTATGATATAAGTGAGCTTATTTACAAAACAAAAATAGATTCACAGACATAGAAAACAAACCTATGGTTACCAAAGGGGAAAGATGGGGGGGGGGGGAGGGATACACTAGGAGTTTGGGATTAACATATACACACGACTATGTATAAAATAGGTAACCAACAAAGACCTACTGTACAGCACAGGGAACTCAACTCATTATCTTGTAATAACCTGTAAGGGAAAAGAATCTGAAAAAGCATATACTGAATCACTGCATCACTTTGCTGTACACCTGAAACTAACACAACATTATAAATTAGCTATACTTCAATACACAGGATTTAGATACAATAACTCTTTTCCATTAGATATTTTAAAAATATTTAAAGGGTTGTAATTCTATAAATTTCATCAGATCTCCAGGTTGTTTTTTTTATCTTGAGATTGAGAGTCCCTTGTCCTCTGATTCACATCATACTTAGAAAAATAAACAGTAGATTCAAGGAAAAAGAAACTCGTTTTTGGAACTTCTGTTCTGAGGGCTCAGGAACATACCGTCCACCTTCGTCATCCCCCTCGGAGTATTTCATCATGTCATTTTAAACCATGAGTCTTAAAATCCCTTCCCGTCTTGACCGTGGTGCACATTCCAGGCAAGACAGTGAGTCCGCAGTGAGAGTTGGAGCTGCCTAGCATGTGAGGGGAAGGGTAGCCTGAACTACGGGGACCGCTCGGCACAACGTTGGTGACTGGCTGTGATAGCTTAAGTCTAAAATTCATGCAGCTGGTATAAGGATTAATACCAGAGTCTTTTTTTCCCCCCCATTTAACTAAGTTTTGTTATTTCTCGTAATACTGGAGTAAAGCACATTCATTGTAGAAATTTTTAAAAGCCTCAGGGTGAGAAACACACCTTGTCGATCCATCACCACCAGGAACATTGTGGTGTGTTTCTTTTCCCTCCTGTCTTCCTTCCTTTGGGTTATGATTGCTTGGAAGATGGTTTTCTAGCTGCTTTTTTTCTACTTATGAATGGTTTTCCATGTAATTAAACATCTTAAATTCTGATTGATAATAGCTGCATTTATATCTCATATACAAATAACTTTGGTTACTTGCCCAAAGGGTAAATTCATTCTACTTTTAAAAATAACTACAAATTTTATTATGAAATAATGCAAACTTGTGAGAACGGCAGATTTTGTATCTGGTCCCCACCCACCTCTTCCTTCTGATACCTCCCCTTGTCCTGGCGTACAACACAAACCACACCCTCATGGAGGGGGTCTGTGCAGGCTCACCTCTTCCAGAACGACCAGATGCTTGAAAATCAGACCTTTCTCCTGAACTCAGTTGACACTTTTATTTTAGGGCATTCCTCAGAAATTCTACTCTTTCCTAGATATTTTCATTTCAAAGGGGATACTGAAAATGCAGAGAAGCAGATCTCTCACCAAATTTTAGGTAGCGCATCCTCAGCGTATGTGCGGCAGGTGTCCTTTGGAGGAGATGTACCACTCTGTCAACGTTTGTGGCCAGTTCTGTTTAGGGACCATAATTGTTTCCCAATTATCTCATAATTTTGGCACCTGTCTCCCCAGTAATATGGTCAGTTCCTTTTTTTTTTCTGTGCCATATGACTTTATTTTTTTAAAAATAAATTTTATTTATTTATTTATTTTTGGCTGTGTTGGGTCTTCGTTGCTCTGCGTGGGCTTTCTCTAGTTGCGGCGAGCGGGGGCTACTCTTTTGTTGCAGTGCGCAGTCATCTCATTGTGGTGGCTTCTCTTGCTGCGGAGCATGGGCTCTGGGTGCACGGGCTTCGGTAGTTGTGGCTCGCGGACTCTAGAGCGCAGGTTCAGTAGTTGCGGCACACGGGCTTAGTTGCTCCGTGGCATGTGGGATCTTCCTGGACCAGGGCTCGAACCTGTGTCCCCTGCATTGGCAGGCGGATTCTTAACCACTGCGCCACCAGGGAAGCCCTAAATTAATTTTTATTGGAATTCAGTTGCTTTACAATGTTGTGTTACAGTTCCTTTAATGGAGGTCCAAGGAGGGAAATTCCTTGTCCCTGTTCAATGCTTAATACGATTCTCAGAATGTTGCCAATAATGATGGTGATGATGATGACAATGACGATTATAAAAAGCAGTTTAGGGCGTCCCTGGTGGCGCAGTGGTTGAGAGTCCGCCTGCCGATGCAGGGGACACGGGTTCGTGCCCCGGTCCGGGAAGATCCCACATGCCGCGGAGTGGCTGGGCCCGTGAGCCATGGCCGCTGAGCCTGCGCGTCCGGAGCCTGTGCTCCGCAACGGGAGAGGCCAGGGCAGTGAAAGGCCCGCGTACCGCAAAAAAAAAAAAAAAAAAAAAAAAAAAGCAGTTTACTTAATTGGAGTGGTCAGATAGACACTCAAACTTGAGACTGTGAGATGTGTCCAGTCTCAGCAAGGAAGGGATATTTCTTCTAATACTATACCCAGGGCAGAAGTCACATGGAGGAAGGCCAGTGGAGGCGAATTTATTAGGCAAATTTGCCTGATGAAAGAGAGATTGGTTGATATTAAGCAGAATAGTTAGGCTTATGTCTAGGGTTAGAACATCTTGGGTACATGAAGTAAATTTTGAGATAATATACCCCAGAGTCATAATGTTGTCAGAATTTTTAATGAGCCTGGCGTTCTTTTCTGTTGAACCATATCCAGAGAAACAGATAACCCTGGTCATCAGAGGCATATTTCCACGGGTGGAAAATGAGTAACACTCTCTGTTAAGTAGTGGAGATAAGAACAAGGCTGATGTCACAGCCTCGGCCATCCCTGCTTCTCTCCTGAAGGCGTTTTTGTCTTCTGACAAACTCTTACCCATCCTTCAAATCCAATTCAAATATCCCTTCAAACACTTACCGATGCCCCAGCCTAACTCTGTGAACCCTAAGTCTCCCACTTCAGTGTTTTCACAACATTCTTGATCTTTTTTTTTTTAAGCTTTTAATTTTATATTGGAGTATAGCCGACAGTTTCAGGTGCACAGCAAAGAGACTCAGCCATACATGTACAGGTATCCATTCTCCCCCAAACTCCCCTCCCATCCAGGATGCCACATACCATTGAGCAGAGTTCCCTGTGTTATACAGAAGGTCCTTGTCGGTTCTCCATTTTAAATACAGCAGTGTGTACAACAACATTCTTGTTGTGTGTTCACAAGTATTTAATTATCACACGTAGGCATCATGCCGTCATTGAACGTCCCCCAGCCCCACTGTCCTGCGAACTCAGCAGGTGTCGGGGCCATGTTGTGTTTTGCCTTGCATGCCGGGGACTTATCACCATCCGTCGCCCATAGTAGGGATACAACAAATTTTATCAAGTGAATGAATGATGTTCCACAAACCACGTTGCAAGTTTTTGGTGAAGCCGGTAAAGCCAAGGACAGAGATGGGCTTCATTCCGCTCTCTTTCTTGGGCTGTTTTGGTCAGGATGCACACACGGATTGGGGTATTTAACCTTTGACTAATAAGGCCGTGTTTTCCTTGTTGCCCGTCCCTTGCCTTAGATGCGCCCCTCCCCCCCCCCCCCCCCCCCCCCCCCCCCGCCTCGAACCCTAAAGGCCAGTTTCCTACTTCTAAGCATACTGAGCCCGTTCCTACCACAGAGGCCTTTTCTCTTTCGGTTCCCTCTGGGTGGAATAATTTTCCTCCAGTTATTTACATGACTCAGTTCGTCGCTCCATTATGTCTCATATCCTCAAAGACCACCCCTCTCAACTTATTCTCTCTATCCTGATTTAGATTTCTGTATAACACTTTCACTGTTTGCTATTACAAGGCACACTTGGTACCTGCATGTTTCTTGTTGGTATCGTCTCCTAGAGTATATCCTCAGGGACATGGACTGTTTGTTTTATATCTCATTGCTCCATCCCCAGCACACAACACAATGTATAGTTTAGGGTAGCTTGTAATTAAATATTTGTTGAATGTTCAGTGAGCTTGCCTGCTCTGTCTGGGTCTGAGAACCGGGTGACGGCTTAGATGAACTGACTTTGCACTGGTATGCAAAAGACAATTTTCTTTCAAGAAGAAAAGTGAAGGAATTTTTTTACTGTAGCATAAAAATCATGGAAATATCAATATTTCTCTGGAAAATCCCATTAAGTAACTCTTATTCCAGTTACTTAAATATGTCCAGTGGTTTTTGACAACAATACAAAAGCAGTGCAATGAAAGAGGAGGAGATTTTTTCAACAAATGGTGCTAGAGCAATAGGACATCAGTGGCAGATAAATGAACCTCAGATGAAGCCCCCCAATTATCTCAGAATGTATCATGCAAAATAGGAAATGCAACTCTATCAAATCTTCAGAAAAAACATAGGAGAAAAATTTTGGAACCTAGGGCTAGGCAAAGAATTTATAGATGTGACACCCAAAGAACAATTCATAAAAGGAAAAATTGAGAAATTGGACCTCATCAAAGTGAAAAACATTTGCTTTGTAAAAGACCCCATGAAGAAGATGAAAAGATAAGCTACAGATTGGGAGAAAATATTTGCAAATCACATATCTGACAAGTGCCTTGTACCTAGACTATGTAAAGGCCTCTCAAAACTCAACAGTATAAAACAAAAAGCCAAAAAAAAAAAAAAGAAAGAACACACACTCGAACAATCCAATTAGAAAACAGACACAAGATATGAAAAAGGGTATACAGATGGCAGATAAGCACATGAAAAGGTGTTCAACATCATTAGTCATTAGGGAGATGCAAATTAAAATTATAGCGAGATATCATTACACAACTATCAAAACGGCTAAATTAAAATATAGTGACTACCCCGAATGCCGACGGGGATAAGAAGCTGGATGACTCATACCTTGCTGGTTGGAATATTCAGTAGTGCCTCTGCTCTGGAGAATAGTTTGACAGGTTTTCTTTTTTTTTTAAACTACACATGCACTTATCATATAACCCGGAATTTTCACTCTTGGACATTTATCCCAGAGAAATGAAAACTTATCTTCATGTAAAAATCTGCATGTGAATATTCATAGCAGCTTTACTTATAATAGCCCCTAAATGAAAATAACCCGAAGTCCTTCAACAGTTGATGGTTAAACCAACTGTGGTAGCACATCCAGGCCATGGAACAGTCCTCGGCAATAAAAGGGATTAAACCACTGATGTTTGGATGGATCTCAGGGGAATTGTTCTGAATTTAAAAAATGACATTCTGTATGATTCTGTTTAGGTAACAGTATTAAAACAACAAAATGATAATGATGGAGAACAGATTAGTGGCTGTCAGAGTTCAGGGAAGGGGAGGGAGGACGGGGTTGTTAAGGAATGAAGGGGTGGGATAAGGGAGGCTTTGCTGTTCCGGGTTTTGATTATGGTAGCGATTACACAAATGTGCACACGTGATAAAATTGCATATAACTGCACACACACATGTGTAAACCAGTGCATATGAAACTGGTGAAATCAGAAGAGCGTGACTCTAATTTAGAGCTGATGGACTAAAAGCAGGAGAATGAGTTTGTCAATCAGCTTATCCGAGTGTTGCAGAGACCCAGCAAGAGATGCACATCTTTGCAAAATGGCACCTACCTAGGTACAAAAGAGGACATTTCCTGCTAGCGTGTTGGTTTCCCAGGGCTGCTGCAGCAAATTACTACGAATTGGGTGGTTTAAAACACCAAAGTTTATTCTCTCACAGTGCTTGAGGCTAGAAGTTTGAAGGCAGCGTGCTGGCACGGCTGGGTTCCCTTTAAGGCTCCCTTTGGCAGTCGTTGGCTTCTCTCTTCCTCTAGGTCTTTTCTCTTATAAAGACACCAGTTGTTGGATTAGGGCCCATCCTAATCTAGTCTGACCTCATCTTAACTTGATTCCATCTGCAAAGACCCTATTTCCAAATAAGGTCACAGTTAGAGGTACTGGCGTTTGGGACTTCAATACATCTTTTGGAGGGACACCATTCAACCCCCAATGGCTGTCATTTTTTTCTTTAGAAACGTAATAAAGGACAAAATCTTGTACCAGTCTTGAGGTAACATGGATCTATTAGTTGTGGCCAGGTGTTACCTTAGAAAACATGCGTGTCTGTCTTACATGGCAAGTATCAGTGGCCATTTGCTGGTTTGGGGGAGCAGTAAGGGAAAGTACAGTCAACACCCCCTCCCTGGAAAGGGAGGACAGCATCTATATTGCTAGGATCCTTCCCAGTTTTCTCTGCTTCAACACCTATTACCCAGGTCACAGAGCCTGTGAATAACAAATTCAAGATACAGTGTTTCTGTGATTCAAACTCAGTTTGCCCTAAAGGAAAATGCCTTTCTTTGTGGACACGTTTGAGCATGTGACAGTCTAGCCAGTATCCCTGCTTACTTTGCTTTTGAGCCAATACAGGCATTCATTTCAGGTAAACGCCATTTATAAGGTGAAAAATGGGGATAAAACATGTCTTACACTATGATGCTTCTAACTGGGCCGGGAAATCCAATCAAGAGCCCGAAGCACATTCCTTCTGGAAAATCTGTTAAAGGAAGGAAGTTCCCTGAGGGATTTTTAATCCTCCTGCACAGGACTTTTTGTTTTTTTTCTTGAGGGTCATTCAAAAAAAATCTGTACACACTGCCCTGTAGGGCACTTATGACACGCTTGGGGAAAATTTATAATGCTGCAGCATTAAGATGCAAAAGGCCCTGTCATGCTAAAAGATATAGGATCACTGTCCTTGCTGAATAAGGAGTTGCATGAAGAAGCAGCACATGTGCTCAGAGCTTCCGGCTTGTTAGAAAGAGTTAGCAGTGGCAGGGAACAACCTAATTCAAAAGTTCTGCAAACGGGACGAACCCAAAGAAAACAAATTGGGATGGAGCGAGGGAATAGGTTTTTTTCTTTTTGTACGGAAAATTGCTTTCTTGTATTTCCAGAACCCAGGAACGGGGAGACTGGGTCCTGCTGGCTTTCCTGTTGATACTTAGTGGCCTGTGCGCGGATGTGTCTCTCACAGCGATGCTAGTTAGTTGCATTCATGCCTTCTTTCATTCACTCAGAATTATTTGTAGAGCAGGTGCCAGATGTCTTACTGGGAAACCACAGTCACAGACTCCTATAGGCCACCCAAATCACTAGGGACCACATGACACTCTTAGGCGAGGGGACGGAGAAGTCAGGGCAGACAGGGCCCAGGAAAGGAGAGCAAGCTTCGATGGATAGTGGTGGAGATACTGTTATTTGGGTTTGACTGAAAAATCCTTTCATCAGCCTTAGTATCAGGATGAGATGGAGTCAGTTGTCTGCTCTGTAGGCAAAACGGGGCTCGAGAGCTGAGTTCAGTAATTGGAGATACATTTCCCCTCTGCACACTGAAGTTATAGCGAGAGCACTTTGGCCCCTTCATTCCAGACATAATCCTTTCAAAAGCTACCTTGGCTGCTGCGACTAGAGCAGGGCAGCAAGGGCGAAAAGAGGAAGACAGTTTGGAGGACCCTGGTTGGTCGTTCGTAGAGAGAGACGAAAGTGGATGGATTCAGATCTGTTTTGGGGGTGGAGCTGGCAGGCCTCCCTGTTGGACTGAGTGGATGTGTTTGGGCAAGAGGAACAAGAGATTTAAAGAGGCCCCTGGGTCTTTGGCTTGAGCAGCTAGAGGGTGATATTGCCTTTTACTGGGAAATCAAAGACTGGGGAGCGTCAGGTCATGATGGGAAGGGGCCCGGCATCTTTGAGGAACCGCAGAAAGAAATATGACTGGAGGATGGAAATGGGGGGGGAAGAGGTTGTTCAAAGGTAGGGTTGTACTTGGACCGTCAGGACCTGTCTTTATTTCCAGGGGAAATGAAATCTCTCTCTCTCTCTCTCTCTCTCTCTCTGTCTCTCCCCTCTGATTATTAGATGTAGTTAAGGTCTTGCTTCTGTGCTGTTTTTCTTGTGAAGCTAAAAGTCTTAAGTATATTAAGAAATAATTGCATTGTTCCCCTACTTTAAAAAAAGTTGCTTCTATGTTATCTTATTCAGTCCTTTTAACAAAACTGAAAAAAAAAAAACCCAGAGAGAGATTATTATTATTTAATAGTTGAGACAACTGAGTGCAAAGCAGTTCACCCAGAAGATGCTGTGGTGTTGGATGCTGCCTTCCCTGCTTGCTGGTTGACAGTTACTATGAGGAACCATAAAGAAAAGGATGTGCTTTGTCTCAGATGGAGAGACTGAAGGGGCACCTGGCAGAAATCTCCAACAGCCTGGAGGGCTCTTCTGCATAAACCGCATGTGTCAACCTGTTGCTCCAAAGAGCACGTGCAGAATCCAGCTGGGCAGGTTGACACACGAGACCTGTGGTTAGAGAGACAGGTTGGTGGGTGAGTTGAAAACCCCGAGGTGATCCCACAGTTGCTTAGGTAAGAGACCATGGCATCTTATGTAGGGATGGGCATAATGGAAAGATACAGATATCCTGAAAGGAGTCAGAACTGGAAAGAGGGCACAGAGAGAAGGAACACGGAGGAGGTAGCCTCGAGAAGGCTTCCTAAGTGACTGGACGGGCGCGCCTGGGATGGAGCAGGAATGTGCACTTCTAGCTTGGTTCACTGGATAAACATTCATCAACATAGGAAGTGTACCAGACACACTTCTCACCCCAGTTGTAAACATAGGCATATTGTACCCCCAGTACTCATTTTCTCAGGATTCCTATGCTTAAAAATCTCATTCTTACTAAGTTTACTTGTTTTTTTTTGTTTTTTTGTCTTTTGCGGTACGCGGGCCTCTCACTGTTGTGGCCTCTCCCATTGCCGAGCACAGGCTCCGGACTTGCAGGCTCAGTGGCCATGGCTCACGGGCCCAGCCGCTCCGCGGCATGTGGGATCTTCCTGGACCGGGGCACGAACCCGCGTCCCCTGCATCGGCAGGCGGACTCTCAACCACTGCGCCACCAGGGAAGCCCAGTTTACTTGTTTTTAATGACAGGATTCAGAAATAATGTGTGTCTCATACAAATGGGCAACAGGCATATGAAAAGATGCTCAGCATCGCTAATTAGAGAAATGCTAATCAAACTACAATGAGGTACCACCTCACACCGGTCAGAACGGCCATCATTAAAAATCTACAAACAGTGAATGCTGGAGAGTGTGTGGAGAAAAGGGAACCCTCCTACACTGTTGGTGGGAATGTAAATTGGTGCAGCCACTATGGTGAACAGTATGGAGTTTCCTTAAAAAAACTAAAAACAGAGCTACCATATGATCCTGCAATCTCACTCCTGGGCATATATCTGGAGAAAACTATAATTTGCAAAGATTCAGGCACCCCAGTTTTCACGGAAGCACTGTTTACAATAGCCAGGACACGGAAGCAACCTAAATGTCCATCAAGAAATGAATGGATAAAGAAGATGTGGTACATGTATGCAATGGAATATTACTCAGCCATAAAAAAGAAGGAAATAATGCCATTTGCAGCAATGTGGATGGACCCAGAGATTATCATACTAAGTGGACTTAAGTCAGACAAAGACAAATGCCATATGATATCATTTATCTGTGGAAATCTAAGATATGACACAAGTGTGAACTTATCTGTGAAACAGAAACAGACTCACAGACATAGAAAACAAGCTATGGTTACCAAAGGGGAAAAGGGTGGGGAATAAATTAGGAGTTTGGGATTAACATGTACATACTACTATGGACAAAGTAGATAAACAAGGACCTACTGTATAGCACAGGGAACTATATTCAATATCCTGTAATAAACCATAATGGAAAAGAATATAAAAAAGTATATAGGGCTTCCCTGGTGGCGCAGTGGTTGAGAGTCCGCCTGCTGATGCAAGGGGCACGGGTTCGTGCCCCAGTCCGGGAAGATTCCCACATGCCGCGGAGCGGCTGGGCCCGTGAGCCTGCGCGTCCGGAGCCTGTGCTCCGCAACGGGAGAGGCCACAACAGTGAGAGGCCCGCGTACCGCAAAAAAAAAAAAAAAAAAAAAAAGTATATATATATGTATGTATAACTGAACCACTGTGCTGTACACCAGAAACTAACACAACATTGAAAATCAACTATACTTCAGTTTAAAAAAAGAAATAATGTGTGTCTCTTGAAAACAAGAATTTCTTTCTTCTTTTTTTTTAATCACCTGAGACACTAGAGAGATAGCAAACTTTTTAAAATTCTCTTTTCCTTGACCATCCAACTTAGCTCTCTACCCCTTTTAAATGAGGGCTTAAGTAATTCATTGCCAGAATTGTTATTTACGATTAAGATTCACATTTAATTTTTTTCTGCACATGGCACTTTGAACAGGTGCTGAGCAGTACTGAGGTGATGTACCTTATGAATGGAATTCAAACTCTCTTCATTTGACTACAAACCTACATAACCGCGGAGATCTATGGCTAATTACAGTAGTCGGCTGTCTCCATTACAAAGTCAATAACAAAGTTAGTGCCCCTTATGGAACACTTCAATATAATTGACATCTGTTTTAAAATCTGGTAGAATAAACTTCCCCTTACTCTTGGATTTATGTGTGTGTTGAAAATAATCAGGGAGATATTGAAAACAAACCATATGTTCAATGACAACAAATGCTTTTCATAGTCTCTCTGGACACATACTTCATTTGGAGTACACCAGGTGATTAATGCAGATTATTTTACAATTTCCACGTGGATAAAAGGATTTCAGATACACTTTCTTCTCACCTCAAGTGCTTTGTTGACTGACGTACACTTCTGGTGTTTATTGCTACCTAAAATAAAAGAGCAGAACATATGTTTGCTGAGACAGCAGTCACAGAGGGGCGAGACAGCGGGCCAGAGTTGGCAAAGATTTATTTCCTCTGGTTACATATTGCACAGTTATTCTTGTATTTATTTGGTTGTTTAGAAGGAAGAGAACAGAAGAGTATTCCTGGAACATTCTCTTCACCCCAAACATCCAGCGTTCAAGGAAATATGAAGTCAAAAAAGTCTGAGAAAGGAAGAATGTTTAAAAACATTCTGATGAGTAAATGATTACTACTAATAACGGTGCTAATCGTGTAAAGAATTTAAAGACGAAGATCAACAACTCTGGTTACACAGGACATGTCTGCTCGTTCAGTCACTTATTCTCCATTTGCATGTTAGAGACCCCAAGTAATAATATACTTCTTTTTTTTCTAGATACTAATTTTTATTTATTTACTTTAAAATTTTAAATTTTATATTGGAGTGTAGTTGGTTTACAATGTTGTGTGAATTTCAGGTGTACAGCAAAGTGGTTAAGTTATACGTATTCATATATCTATTCTTTCTCAGATTCTTTTCCCATATAGATTATTACAAGATATTGACTATAGTTCCCTGTGCTATACAGTAGGTTCTTGTTGATTATTATCTATATAATAGTGTGTATATGTTCATTCCAGCCTCCTAATTCCACCTTTTCCCTTTGGTAACCATAAGTTTGTTTTCTAAGTCTATGTGTCTCTACTTCTTGACATCTTTTCATCCCTTTTGGGTTTGTTAAAATAGTTACCTTTTAATATTTAATTTTAAAATATTTTTATAATATTCTGAAATATCATTACAGTGGAATTTCTCTGTAGCTTCTTTTATTTCATAGTTGCTATCTTGAATTTCCCTTCTTAGAGGGAGTTGACTCATTCTCCGTGGGCACTGATCTGCTAATCTTTATGGCAGATATTTTAATACCTCCCTCTCAGGGACCCAATGAGCTCAGAATGAGATAATTCTGTGACAATGCCTGAAATAGAGCAGTTCTAAGTAAAGATTTTTTCTCCTTCCTTCCTCTCTTCTTTCTTCACTTACTTAGTTTCTTATTTCCTTTCTTCATTCTTCCCTAGTTATAAGTCTTAAATCCATTATTCTTGAATATTATCTTTCTCAAATTAAAATTTTGACCATTAAGTATAACATTGACTATAGTGTTTAATTTTTATTTTTTGTAGGTACTCTTTAACTAAGTTGAGGAAATTCCACTGCTTGTTTTTCTGAGAGTTTTTTTTATCATGAGTGAATATGCAATTGTCAAGTCCTTTTTTCATTGATTGGCATGATGACCATGTGAATTTTCTTCTTTAGCCTGTTTATGTGGTAGTTTATATTAATTGATATATTGGATTTTTTTTTGGCCATGCCACACTGCATGTAGGATCTTAGTTCCACAGCCAGGGATTGAACCTGTGCCCCCTTCAGTGGAGGCACAGAGCCCTAACCACTGTACCACCAGGGAATTCCCTGGTTTTTGGATATTGGACCAGCCTTACATCACTGGAATAAACCCCACTTGGTCATGATATATAACTTTTCCCATATATCACTGAATTCTGTTTGTTAGTTTTTTCTTAAGGAATTTTACATTTATAGTACACTGTCTTTGTCTAGTTTCAATATCAGGGTAATACTAGTTTTCTAAAATGATTTGAGAAATATTCTCACCTCTTAAGTTTTCTGAAGAGATTGTGTAAGACTGGTGTTAATTGTTCTTTAAATGTTTTGTAGAATTCTCCAGTGAAACCCTCTGGGCCTAGAGATTTCTCCTTTGGGAGTTTTTTAAATTACAAATTCATTTCCCCTGATAGCTGTAGAACCATTCCAGTGGTTTATTTCATATTGGATGAGCTGTAATAGTTTGTGGTTTTTGAAGAATGGGTCTGTTTCATTTGGGTTGTTCAATTCATGTGTGTAGAGTTGTTTATAGTGTTCTCTTATCCTTTTACTGTCTGCAGGGTCTGCAGTGATACCCCAACACTGTTTTATTCCTAGTATTGTCCTCTCTTTTGTTTTTGTCAGTTTTGCTGGAAGTTTGTCAGTTTTGCTGGAAGTTTGTCAATTTTGCAATCTTTTCAAGGAAGAAGCCTCTTCATTTCATTGATTTTTCTCAATTATTTTTCTGTTTTCAATTTCATTGATTTCTGCTCTTATCTGTATTTTTTCCCTTTTATTTGCTTTGGGCTTATTTTGCTCTTTTTCTAGGATCTTGAGATGGAAGTTTAGATTATTGATTTGAGACTTTTTTTTTCTAATGTATTTTTCTAATATCATTTTTCGTTGAGTTTTAGGCTTCCTGGTTCTTTTATTTTATTAAAACCCGGACATTTTGGATATTAAGTTCTGAGATTCTAGATATTATTTAAACCTTCTGTTTTAATTGGATTTCTCTGGTAACAGGCTGGGGAAGGGGGGGGTGCCTCATTACAGCTAGGTTTATTTTTTTTTATAAAGATTTTTTTTTTTTGATGTGGACCATTCTTATTTTCTTTTTAAGAGTATTTTTTTTAAGTTTTATTTATTTATTTTTGGCTACGTTGGGTCTTCGCTGCTGCACGTGGGCTTTCTCTAGTTGCAGTGAGCGGGGGGGCTACTCTTCGTTGCGGTGCACGGGTTTCTCATTGCAGTGGCTTCTCTTGTTGCGGAGACAGGCTCTAGGCGCACAGGCTTCCGTAGTTGTGGCATGCAGGCTCAGTAGTTGTGGTTCGGGGGCTCTAGAGCGCAGGCTCAGTAGTTGTGGCGCACGGGCTTAGTTGCTCCGCAGCATGTGGGATCTTCCCGGACCAGGGCTCAAACCCGTTTCCCCTGCATTGGCAGGCAGATTCTTAACCAGTGCGCCACCAGGGAAGCCCGATGTGGACCATTTTAAAAGTCTTTTTATTGAATTTGTTACATTATTGTTTCTGTTTTACGTTTTGGTTTTTTGGCCCTGAGGCATGTGGGATCTTAGCTCCCCAGGCAGGGATTGAACCTGCATCCCCTGCACTAGAAGGCGAAGTCTTAACCTCTGGACTGCCAGGGAAGTCCCAGGGCTAGGTTTAAGTGTAAGTGCAGCTTCCCCTTGGCCTCTGTTGACGACAGAGGTGGAGAGTCCTCGTCATTGCTGGAGGGGGTGGGAGTTCTGGCTCACTGACACCTCCCTGCCAGGGAGGTGTAAAAGCACCTCTTTACCACTCCCTTCCCCTCTGCTCCCCACTCTGCGTCTACTGCCAGCACAGGAGGCTTTGACCCCCTTTCCTCTGGGTGATGATAGTGGTCCTGACTCTCTGGTAGACCTCCTCTAACACCAGCCCAGAGGAGAGGGGAGGATGCTTCATTACTGCCAAGTAGGGGAGGAAGTCTAGGCTCCCATGTGGTCTCCACTGACTCCATGAAAGAGGGGCTCACTTTTGGCAGGTGGGGCTGAATGTCCCAGCTCCCTACTCGGTCTCCTCTGACATCACCCTTGAGGGCATGCGGGGACGCCTCAGCAGTCTTGTGAAAGTGGACTCTAGGCTTCCCACTTGGCCATTTCAAAGATTTTTATGCAATTTTTAGAGGTCGCTTTCCATCTACAATTATTACAAAATTATTGGCTCTATTCCCCGTGTTGTACAGTACATCCTTGAGCCTGTCTTACACCCCATATTTTATACCTCCCACTGCCCCCACCTCTACAGAACCCCTCCCTCCCATCCTCTCCGCCCCCAACCCCGTGGCCTTTGCTGGCACAGGTGGGCGTGGGACCACAGTTTTCCTGGTGGTGTTTGATGGGAGTAGAGTGGTTACTTTCTAAGTTTTGTTTGTCTGCTTGTTTGCTTTGGTCTTGCTAGCCTCACCCTGCCCTGATCGTTTGGCTAGAAGGAGCAGAATTTTCTTTCTTTTTTGGGGGTTTCTGCATTGGCCTTTCCAGGTTGCCAGCTTCTTTGGCAAATCTGGGCTACATGGGGGAGAAACAATCCGGGGGACTCACACTGTGTTGTTTCTTTAGTCCTAAGTTCCCTTGCTGGGTTGTCTGCCCCTTCCCTCCAACTTTCAGTTTTATGTTTGTTTTATAGGTAACACCTAGGACTTGCAGTTGAACTTAGCGGGAAGAAAAGGAGAAAAATATGTCTAGTCCATCTTCCTAGAAGTGGAAGTCTCCTCAAATGGAAATTTTGGCACAAATATTCACTTAATTTTGTTCAGCGCTTCCTCTAGGCAATGGTTTCAAACATTGAAATTCATCTTTTGACCTCTACCCCCTTCTCCCACACACTTTTTTTTTTTTTAAAAGAGCAAGTACATCTGAGGTTAACTAAAGCCAGAAGTGGCAGTACAGCTTGTGGTGTTCTTTACTGTAGTGTTTAGACTGGCTCTGAATTCTTCAATATAATGCTTATTAATTTTTAGTTAATTCTGTTAGGGAAGATGGCATTATTAGTAATAACATGGATTTTTGCCTGCTAGGTAATGTTCAAGACTATTTCGCATCTAAACATTATTGAAGTTGCTCACGAGGGACGGATAATTTAATATTGACACAACCTTAAATAAATTGAAAAAGCATAAATCAGAGTAATGAGATTCATAAAGCTGTTAATATTAATGGGAAAACCTTTTGGGAAGCATGATATAAAATCAAAGAAACTAGGAACCCTAGATGTAAATGATGAAACAAGTTAATGATTAAAAGCTTGGTTATTTTTTGTTTCAGTCTCTTTTCAAGCCAGACTACGTCCTCAGAAAAAGTGCAGATTTACCAACTGTAATCAGGAAATAGAAGGCAGAATTCTCAGAAAGAAAAAACAGGGTTGAAACCTATAGAGAAGAAAATATACTTCTTTTGGTTTTGCATAGAAGGAATCAAGACAGCGCTAAACTTTCTTTCTGAAATACCTGTGTTTACACGTCTGTAAATCTGTGAAAATTACCAAGTGATTTTCCGCGTCTAAGTACGTTGCAAATTCGTTTATGATTGAATTATTAGTGGCCTTTAGTGTGCTGACACCGAAGATAGATTTTCGTAGTACTGACTTTTTCAGCAAAAACATCGGTGGTGTTGTTGAGGTGACGTTGACCTTTCCCAGCTCAGCAAGGTGTATCCCCAGAAGCCACAGGCATCGGCCTTCCTACCAACTGTTCTCACCAGAGGAACTGAATCCCGTTGTCTCCATTCCCACCCAGAAGAAAGCTGCTTTCACAGGTGCACAATGCACTGCTCAGGTCTCCAGTCAGTGAATTAGGAAGTGGGGCTCTTATTGTTAACAATCCAATACAGCCCTCAAAAGCCATTCAAGTGGAGGGTCAAAATAACACCCGTATAATTCAGGACAAACATTCTTTGACCTGAAAATGCTCAGTTGGGAGTTTCCCTTTAAATCTCGCTGAAAGTGGTCTCAATTTTGCTTGACCAGTATAATCAGCTCTATGACAATATATTTACATATCTTTTTCTTTCAGGAGCTTCAAATACATCCCTTCCTCTATTTTTTCTAATCTCTACGACACTGTTTGGAGCCCACGGGTCATGCACGATTACCCAGCTTATGGATTTCTTCCCAAGAAAAACGCAGAGGAGTCATTCCTTAGCTCTTTGGCTAGCTGCTCACATATTATCTCTCTGAACGTACTTGCTGTCTGGCTTTGTGTGGTTATCCGTATCCTAGGAAATACTTATCTTTCTAGGTATCTTCGTATTCGTAAAAGATGTGTGTGTGTGTGGCTATGCCTGTATAACATATATTTACTTACTTTGTATCTCTGCATAAACCCCCCACTATCACCCTTCTGTGCTCAATCTGTTGACAGCTCAGGGAAGTCTGCATTGGAGATCTAAATTTTGAAAATACATAGCATAATGTAGTATTTAAAAGAACAAGACAGGGAGAGATTCTTAGGTAGACAAGGTCTAGGATCAAGTGATAACTGACATCTATGGCCACATATTGTAAAAGGGTAAATCCCTAAGAGACAGAAGGAGAGTTGGGTGTGGACTAACCCATCACTAGCAGGTGGGGAAGAATGTTAACCTCCCCCTCGGAGCCCCCAAAACCCTACGGGGTAGACAGGACTTTCGGCGAAAAGAAGGAGGGCAGTGAGAAGGCTGAAAACTTGGAGAAACGTGGATGGAGGTCTAGTCCTGAGGACCAGAAAGGCCAGTTGGGGGCAGTGCAAGTAGAAAGAAAATGGAGTGTCGAGATGGGTATCTCTACTCTTTTTTTTTTTTTTAGAGTTTTACAAATCTTCGAATCTATTTATAGAATAAAACTTGTATTTGTACATTTATATTATGTATTTTAATAAAATATTTGTATATTTATAATGCATATTTATAGAGTACAAACGCATGAAAGTGTGATTGAAAAATATTTATAACTCTTGCACTTAGCGACTTCATGAATGTAAGGGTTATGTACCTTTTCGAATTAATATATTCTTTTTTTTAACATCTTTATTGGAGTATAATTGCTTTAGAATTAATATATTCTTATTGGAGCATTTGTTAATACAGTTTCAAAATTTCTTTATGTTTTTGTATATAGCAAATGGAAAATGTGTTCCTGTTCTAAATCCAAGTCACCACTGGGTATCTCTACTCTTTAGGGTCTAGAAAGAGAGGGAAAGAGGATGGGTAGGTCTGTTTCTAAGTTATCCATTTTAGCTGTGGGTTCTGGGGCAAGTTACATAAACTCTCTAGTCGCTCATTTGTAAGATGGAGATCATTATAATAATTTTCACCTAGGAATTAAATGAGATACAGCACATAAAACATTAGCACTGTGACTGACACCTGGGCAGGACTCAATCTGTTTAGTTCTTCTTATTTCAATATCTTTGAGAAGCATTTATATATTGGCCTCGTGTATCATTTAGTACATATTTGTTGAATGAATAAGTATATACATAGTAAAGGCGGAGCAAATCTCAATGCCATTAAGAGATTTTAATGATAAACCGTCAAATAAGCAAATGTTATATAAAGGCACAAACAAGAAATATTTCAATATAACAAGACAGGTTAAATTTTAAGGCATTTGAAAAAAATTATTGTGTAATTTCTTTGACTTAAGAATCCCAGATTTTCTAAGAGGGTTTACAAGTGAAATTTTAAAAAGTGAACTCTTATAGCAGTAAAAATTGTAGACATTTCATATTTTGCTTCGTTTAAAAAATTCTGTAGTTAATGCTTCTTCAGATATAACTGACTACCATACATCAATACTCGTTTCAATTCTCAAATCAATAGCCTGGATGTTTTTTGGAAAAAAAAATCTAATTAGTCTCACTGAGGGGTTACCTTGTAACGCAGGGGAAGAGCCCCATTGCCCCTGAGGTATTGACTGGAATGGAAGCCCTCCTTAAGGGCCCCTGCGAGGTCAATTTAAGTGCTCGGGAAACACTTGGGAACCCCAGTAGCCGTAAAGACAACCTCTGTTCTCTCGCCAGGTGCAGTTAGTACCATTTTGTTTTACATTTGGTAAAGTATGCACTTCACTTTGGATGCTAGTTTCCTGTAAATGGGTTGCTGTTTGCCCAGAGAGACAGGAATCATCCGCAAGCAAAACAAAATGTGTCTTGACATAGATCCTGGGCCGTTGGTAGTTCACTGGAGGTGATGCCAACACAAGGTTGAAGGGAAAATGAAGCGAGGTCAGTGCTCACGTGTTCCGGACGGAGCCTCCACCCCCGCCCCACCCTAACACACTATTCTCTGCATCGACTCCTCTGGGAACGCCTTTCCCCATCCTTTCGCTCGCCGAATTCATAATTCATACCTATCTTTCAAGATCCAAATGTCACTTCCTCTCTGATTCCTTCTTCTCTTGTCCGGAGAGCCTTCTCGGTTTTGCTACCAGAGTATCTCCTGTTTGCTGAGACTGAAGTACTTTTCCCACGCATCCTCACTGTTTCTGTCTGTGACTCCACCCCTCTGACTCCTTGAGCCTGTGCCTGTCTTATTTCCCTTTGTATCCCCAGAACTCAGCGCAGGACCTGGCATTTACTTATCCAGTAAAAACCTTTACCCGAGAACTTCTTCCTCTGAATGCATGGATCCCTGGTAAGGTGAATGACATGGTGCCTCACTGCTCTGATACACTGACCAGTGGTCCTCAGTGGAAGTGTTCTGCCCCCGGTGGATGCTTGGCTGTGGCTTTGGACGTTTTCAGTGGTCACAGCTGAGGGGAGGGTGGTGCTACTGGCATCCAGTGGGCAGAGGCCAGGGATGTTGCTAAACATCCTACCAGGTACAAGACAGGCCCCCAGCAAAGAATCATCTTCCTCCAAAGGTCAGTCATGCTGAGATTGGGAAACCCTGTTCTAGAAGAAAAGAAGGCCGTGCAATCGTACTTTCCACGGGGGTCACGTCGACCTACACGGTATCAAGGACTGTTTATATACTTACTGCTACTGTCACGCAGTATCTCCAGCCCCAGTCTATGCCTTGAGCCCCTGACCTGTGTCTGTGTTTCCACCCTCTCCCTGCCTTGTTTCCTGCCTTCTGTTTCTTATCATGTTTACTCAGCATCTCCACCTGCACATCTCAAGACACCCAAAACACAGGTCAAAAATAAAATGTATCGTTTTCCTGAGAACTTCCTTCTCAACTACATATATTCTCCTAATTAATGCTCTTGCCATCTACACAGCTGTCCCAGCCCAAAAATTTATATTCACCTTCTACATGAAATAAGCCCTTTTAATAACTCCTAAATCCTTCTCCTCTATCCAGGACTTTTATCACTCTCTTGTCTTGACAACTGCAAGTTCTCCTAAGTAGTCCCCTTGACCTTCTGCATCCATTTCTACATTACTCCCATAATTTTTTTAAGGTATTGCTACTTCATGCTTATAAAATTAATATGCAACCATTTTAACAACTTGTAAATACCAAAAACAATAAAGAGGAAAATTGTATTCATTTGTTATGTTACTACAACCCAGCACGTTCCTTTTAGTTCCTTTTCCTATGCAAATACTCTACATTTCTCATACAAAGTTGGAAATATATGTGTGTATATATATATATATATATATATATATATATATATACACATATAGTCTTTTTTCCGCTTGAGTCAAAAATCCCCCATAACAATGAATGCATTCAAAGACAACTGTGTATGTGAACTTGGTTCTAATTATGCAGGGAAACACTTGGGTCAGACTCTTCTGGCTGAGAAAGACTGAGTGTAATAAATGAGGTTTGTGTCCGTACCTCATGGTACTGTAGTATATATCATGTTCTGGCAATGTTGCACATTGAATAACACTGATTGGACGGTCTCTGTGACCCAGGTGCAGTGGTTCCTAGCTCCCATCCAGATTTGCCCACGTGACGATCTGCGTTTGCTGTACATGTTACGTTTTAAGATAGTGTAGGTAAAAAACAGTCAAATGTGAGAAGCTTCACGTACTATAACCTCGTCTATAAAGCTGAGCTTGGCAGGGGGACAGCCAAGCTTCTAGAGTGTCTGATGGGACCCTCACTGCCTTAGACTTTCCATTTGTAATGCTGGCCTTCTGATGAGGTGTTTTGGGGGGCATTTGGAAAATTACGCCTCTGTCTAAAATGTTGAGTCTCCCGATTGCAGGGACTGCCTCCTAAATCTTCTTGGTTAGAAAACCTTCGTTAGTTTGCTCAGTGGTGTCTGCGTCTGCTTTCTGGTCTGAGAGGCCTACTGGCATTTGGATTCTTCATAGTACCTTCTCTCTGCTCACCTGCCTCCATCAAGGGCTGTAGTGTCTGCATCCACCTGTCCATCCCTCCAGCACCAGCTGCTGGCTGTGGGCTGCTAGATCTAGTCTCTGAGGCAGTTCCTGACCCACGGCTATGGTGAGGAATTCACCCCAGACCCAGGCTTCAAGCCTTGGACCAGACTCAGGTCCCCACCTTGCATGGATCCCTTTGTCTGTCTTTCTTTTTTTGTAAATACACTTAATTAATTAATTAATTTATGGCTGCGTTGGGTCTTCGTTGCTGTGCGCGGGCTTTCTCTAGTTGCGGTGTGCAGGCCTCTCACTGCGGTGGCTTCTCTTGTTGCGGAGCATGGTCTCTAGGTGCGCCGGCTCAGTAGTTGTGGCTTGCAGGCTCTAGAGCGCAGGCTCAGTAGTTGTGGTGCATGGGCTTAGTTGCCCTGCGGCATGTGGGATCTTCCCGGACCAGGGCTCGAACCACGTCCCCTGAACTGGCAGGCAAATTCCTAACCGCTGCACCACCAGAGAAGTCGCCCTTTGTCGTTTTTTCGTTTTTTGTTTTTTTTTTTCCGGAACGCGGGCCTGTCACTGTTGTGGCCTCTCCCGTTAAGGAGCACAGGCTCCGGACGCGCAGGCTCAGCGGCCATGGCTCACGAGCCCAGCCACTCCGCGGCATGTGGGATCTTCCCGGACCGGGTCATGAACCCGTGTCCCCTGCATCGGCAGGCGGACTCTCAACCACTGCGCCACCAGAGAAGACCTGTCTCTTATTTTAATCAAGCCAAATATAGTTGAGTTTAGCTTTTTTAAACCTAATCTGAAAATTACACTCTTTTCATAAAAGAATTGTATGTTTTGGGTTTCTAAAATGTTTGGTCTTTCACCATTTTACATTATGTGTTTTTAATGTTTTCCTGTCTTTTTCCATGTGGATTTTGTTTCGTTGGCTTGGTTCTCCCACATTCTGAACCTCTCGGGTGTGAGAAACTTTCCAGTCTGCACCATGCACAGCTCAGCAGGGCTCCGCCCTCGGTCTTCCTGAAGACACTCTTATTTATGGTGGGTTCACCTCCCAGGATCTGATGCTGCCATTCTCTCCAACTTGCCTCCTTACCCTGTAGTTCTGGGGAGTTATAGTTCTAAAGAGATACGAAAAGAAAGGTGTTAAGGGGTGGAAGTTGGTTTTCGGATTGGTTCAGACTCTGGGTGATTAAGATAGGAAACAGAACTTGGGAGGGGGGTTAAACAGCTCTGTACAACATTTCAAGAGGGTGGGCTTGATTTCACCCCGAGAACTAAGGAAACTGTTAGGGATTCTGAGCAGGTCGATGATGTGTCCAAATTGGCAACATTGCTGGTTCACTTTCCGCTCTGATCAGAGCTGGTATCTCCCCTGCTCTGCCCGAGTCACAGAGACTCACCATTCTTCTCCAGAATGTATGTAGAGTGTGTGGTGGTGATAGAGAGAACCTAAGTAATTATAAGGAATTTTGTGTTTTTAGGATATAGATATCTGATGACAATGGTCTATTCTCTGAACTTTCCATTTTCTACGGTTTACCCAATCCTTGCTTTTTTGTGCATTTTCCAACTGTTCCAAAGCCAGGAATTTCTGAATATCATTTCGAGTTCTAGTGTATGTATCTGAAGAAGTCATTAAACATATAAAAAATGAGAAACAGTTAGTTGTCTGCATCCTACAGCGTGGGTATGTGTCCCAGAAATAACAGATGAATGGTTAGAAATTTATTAACCGAATATTTTATGAAACTACGCATCTTACATCCAAAGTTCAATGACATTTGATAGTTATTGCGGGAGGAGGTCCCAAATTTCTATAAAACGTCTAGTCATTTCTGAATCGTCAGAGAAAAAGTATTATCGTTATTTATTTATTTTACTGTATAGTTTATCATGGTTTAATTCTTTGAATACTTGTGATCTTTGCCTGTATACACCATTCTATATTTAGCGAGTTTTTTGATGAATTAGAACATCTCCAACGGGAATTCATCTCCCTTCCCATCTCTGCCGTTTTACCCTCATTTTACTAATGCTCTCCAGACTCTGCTGTGGAGCAGAGCTATCTGAACATGTGACTTTTCTTCTTGTTCGGTTGTTTGTTTTTGGGGAAACAGAGTCTGGGCCTTTGTATCATTTTATTTCCTGTATCAGTTGGCACAGTTCTTGGCACGCAGTTTGTTTAATAAATATTGGTTAATATTCATGCTTAAGAGCTGAATTTATTTCAGCAAGGAAATGAACCAGCTGGTCTATTATGGAAGTGCAATATCCTCTCCTGGCCCATCTCCCTCCATCCCCCGTGGTCCTGGTTCAAAGTGGTTCAAAGTGGCCCCCTGCTGCATTGAACATTTAGAGCAGAACTTCTCAAGTTCCATTCATGTATTCTCTCAACCACTTGGCTGATTTCTGAAATTCTACCAACGGAACCTCATTGCTTTAGCATTAATTCAAATGCAAATGTATTTGAGAAGGGTAAGTCTTAAAGGTACGAGGCTCTTTTCCAGTCCATGACGAATGAAGTATCTAAGTGTTCTTTTTACAACATGGAGGAGAAAGAGTCCAGTTATAGGTCAGAAATTTGGAGGCTAGGGGTACTCAGGAAGAGCTTCTCCATCCTCACATGATGCCCAAGTCTGGGTGCATTCTCTGGTAATGAAATATCCCCAGGGGATAAAAAGCCTAGGCAAAGATTCATTAATTCTTCTATTTCTGGACTTCTCTGGTGGCGCAGTGGTTAAGAATCCGCCTGTCAATGCAGGGGACACAGGTTCAATCCCTGGTCCGGGAAGATCCCACATGCCACGGAGCAACTAAGCCCGTGAGCCACAACTACTGAGTCTGCACACCTAGAGCCCGTGCTCCACAACAAGAGAAGCCGCTGCAATGAGAAGCTCACACCCCGCAATGAGTAGCCCGCTCTCACTGCAACTAGAGAAAGCTGGCGCGCAGCAATGAAGACCCAACGCAACCAAAAATAAATAAATAACTAATTTAAAAAATCTGCTATTTCTGTCCCATCTGGCGGCAGTCACTCTAGTTTATAATTTCATTCCATTATTCTCGTTAGTGGCAGCAGAAGGTAGCTGGATCTAGTGGCACCCCTCCCAAAGCCTCTTCTTCAGGGGAATTTAGTGTCAATTCCTTTAGCCTTTAATCGGCCAGCCACACTTTTAATGATTGCTCTGTTATACCTAGAGTCCTCTTGAAGATTTTCACAACTTCCAGGATGCAAAATGTCACAATGATCTAGTGAACGGGCCTCAGGTAAACCCTGTCTTCAAGCAGGAGAGGACTTTACAGTCTTCCTTGTACTCTTGTTTATATAGTTCATATTTTAAGTGCTGTAATCCCTTCCAGAACACTATCTCTGTGGCTTCACTTTCTCCTAATTTCTTGCTTCAGTGCACAGAACCAAACTTTGTCACTCGGTGTTTTAAACAGCAAGTTACCTTTAAAGGTCAGCTTTTCTGGGACCAGTGTCAGGGCCCTGACAGCAGCAGAGGAATAGGGATAAGTAATGATTTTCTCTGAGTCTTACAGAGTCCAGTGTCTACTGGGCAAACCTAGAACAGCAGAGGCTTTTTGCAGTAAATCCCTATCTTCCCATTCATTGTGATTTGCTGAAACCAACCTGTTTGCACATCAGCATCCTCCTCTGTAAAATTAGGTTCACAGTATTTCACTTACCTTGACCTCGCATTGGGGCTTATGAAAAGTAAGGAACAAGCAAACATCACCGTGAAATGGTCTGAGCTGAAAAATACCAGCGGTAACCGTCAATCATTTATCCGAAGTTCATGCTGGTATCGGCCAATCCACGTCAGAATAAACTCTGTCACTGAAATTCATTAGTCTCTTTCCTTTCTTCAGCCACGTCTTCATTCCTTGTCCCGTAAATACTCATTGAACGCTCCATGTGCCAGGTAATTTTGGGGGTGTTACGTTGGTAAATACGGCAGGTGAGATCTCTATCCTCGTGGAGGGTGCGTTACACTGTGCAGGAGGGAACGTGTTTGTGGGAGGAGAGACAAACCTGTAAATAAACGAAAATACAAGCAAGTTGCACCTGGTGAGCATTACTGAGAAAGAAAGCGAGTGATGTGTGAAAGTAGCTAGGCCAGTCGACTGCAGGTGGGGGCAAGGTGGTGAGTGGAAGGTGAGGGAGAGGCTGTCCTCTAGGGTGAGCAGTTTGGTTTTATTTTATTGAAAAATTTGTTTTAGTAATGACTTGTTTATTTTTATATTTTTTCAGAGGTTTTTTGTTTTTTTTTCCCATTGGAGTATAGCTGATTTACAATGTTGTGTTAGTTTCTGGTATACAGCAAAGTGATCCAGTTATACATATACCTATATATTCTTTTCCATCTTATTGGTTTTATTTTCAGAGCAAGCAAAACCCACTCCGGTGTGAAGAGTGTCATGAGCTGATTGCAATTTTCAAACATTCACTATAGTGCTCTTTGGAGACCCCATGATGAGAAGGAGAAGGTGGGGCGCAGAGAGAGAGGCAAGGAAGCTACTGCAAGTGTTCAGAGGGGGCGCAGTGAGACCTTGAACTGGGGTGGTGGTCATGGGGAGAGCGCGGAGGAGACAGGCCCCAGATGTACAGTGAGAGCTGAACCAATGAGTCTTAGAGATGGATTGAGCTGGCGGCGTGGTGAGGGAAGAGGAGAATCGGGGATGGGTCTTGTATTGTTGGCTTGAGGATGGAGCTGTCTTTATAGATCTGGGAACGTGTGTGAAGGAGAATGAACCGTCCTCTTTCTGTTTTTTATGTTTGAGACCTAGTAGGTATCCAAGGCGAAAAGGCAAGTGAGCAGCGGTCCAATTAGGTTGGTGCCACCAGGGAAAGGTCAGCTCTGGAGATATTTATCTAAGCGACATTAATACCCGGGTGTTTAAAGCAGGGGATTGGATAAGGCTCTCCAGAGAGAGTGGGCAGTGCAAAGACAGGAGAGGTTAGGGCTGAGGTGGAAAGAGGGCACTTCTGTCTTGACAGTTTGCTAGAGCAGAGGTGAGCGAACCACAGCCTGTGGCCCTGTTTCTGTATGGCTGCCAGCTAAGAAAGGTTTTGTTTGTTTGTTTTTTAAAGGCTTGTAAAGAAAACAAAGAAGAATATGCAAGATTGCGCATGGCTCACCAAGTCTAAAACGTTTATGGTCTAGGCTTTTAGAGAGAAAGCTTGAAGTGGAGGATATGAAGCCAGCAGAGGAAACTGAGAAGGAACGTGCAGGGGCGTCAGGGGGAAATGAGCGCGATGTCACAGAAGCTACCAGAAGAACGTGCTTGACAAAGTTCTCTGAGAGCTTAGGTAAGGTGAGGAGAGAGGATGGAGAAGCCAGCAGGGGCACGCTAGTTAAGGTAAGCGACTCGGCATCTGTAACAAACAACCCCAACATTTCAAGGGCTTAACTAACGCTCTGTGCAATTGGCTTGAGGTGCACAGGGGTGGGGGGGTGCCCTGTTTCATAGTGTCCCATGGGAATGCAGTCCTTTTCCCTTGTGGCTCTGTGACACTTTGGGGCTTTGAACTCTGAAGGTGGATTGCCAACCTCAGGTCTGCAGACGGAGGAAGAGAGAAAGGATCTCAGCGGGGAGCTCCTTCAGGGACCACACGTCACTTTCATCAACGTTCAGCTGGCTGGAGCTGCGTCCTGTGGCCACACCCAACAGCAAGGAGGCTGGGAGCTGTGGTCTGAACGTGTCCCTAGAAGGTAAATCTGAGGGGTTTGATGAACACATGGTAGTCTCTACACGGGGATCTCCACAAGAACAGTCTCTGCAGTAGAGAGGCGGTGTACACTGCAGCCGTGACTGTGGATGTGCACCTAGGAGATAGACAAGGAATGTATGGACTTTTCTCTTAGTACGTGTAACTGTGAAGGGGCCCGGGAAGTGGGATAGAGGCTGGGGAGGAGTGCAGGAAGCACTGCGTGGTTGTTACGGCAGTAATAACCATGACGATACTGGTAATGCTGACCCCATCCACTTCCGAGCACTTAGTACGTACCAACCATGGTCCTCTGTCAACTCATTAAATTTCTACAGTACTCTTAGTTGGTGGGTGCTCTATTCTTATTTTAATAGATGAGGAAACTGGAGAACAAAGAGGTTAAGTAACTAACCCGACATCACATCACGTCACAGTTGGGGTGAATATCCAGTCAGTAAGGTTCCTGGGCTCATGCTAGCTATGGTGCTTGGTAGAGAGGGCACAGCTTTTAGAAACAAACAGACTTGGATTTGAATTCCTGACCTGTTTCTTACGAGCTATATGACCTTGGAGAAGTCATACAACTTCTCAGTTTTCTCGCCTATAAAAAAGACAATACCTACTAACCTCCTAGAGAATTATTGCTGGGGTTAATATATGTAAAGCACGTGACATCCTGCCCAATATCTAGTAGACAGATGATAAATGGCAACTTAATTTACTAATTAAGAAAGGGATATGTCTGAATTGATTTTTTTCTGTTACGTATTTATTCCTTTAAAAAATTTGGTAACAGCTCTAGAAATTGTGCTTTTGCTTTATAGTCCAGTAGATATGAGTGAAAATGTCATTATGTATACGTATTTTAAGAGGTTCCGGCATAGAAAATCAAGTTGTGTATGATTTTAAGTGTGTAGACTACTTCATAGTCTCTGTAACATCTTAGGGGAAACTTTCACAAAGCAATCTCTGTCTGATAGCAAACTGATGTTTGGTGACTTTATTGTCATTTATCCCCTTATCTTGAACAAATGTGTCTTTGTTTTACACCAGCTGGATGTGGAGGGATAATCTATTAAAAGACTTTCCCACCTTTCACATTCAAAAGGTCACTTGCATTTTATAAATACACGTGAATGGATATATCATCCGGTCAGGAAGATATTTCACCTATCAAACCAGGGCCTCTGTCCAGGGCAATGTGACACCTCCTAAATTCTCAGGGCCTTTTAGAACAAGAGAAAGCAGAACAGGCCGACACGGGTTGAGAGTGGAGTCAGCAAGATTGCAGACGTATCTTCCTCACCTTAAATTTTCTACAAAAATAATGTCTACCACATTTGGAAGTTGCTTCAGGTGGTTTTGCATTGGTGGGATTTGTGCGAAGAGAGTCTGTCTTTTTTGTTGTTGTTGCTTATTTAGTGCTCATTTATTTGTTTCTATATTTCTTAACTGTTGTATTGAAATGGATCACTTTCCTTATTTAAAAATTTTTATTGAAGTAGAGTTGATTTACAATATCATGTTAGTTTCAGGTGTACAGCACAGTGATTCAGATAGATAGATATGTACCAGCCATGGTTCCAAGCACTTGTCCTATGTCAACTCATTAAATTTCTACAGTACTCTTAGTTGGTAGTATATGTGTATACACACACACACATATATATATTCCTTTTCAGATTCTTTTCCCTTATAGATTATTACAAAATATTGAGTAGAGTTCCCTGTGCTATACAGTAGGTCGTTGTTGGTTATCTATTTTATATATAGTCGTGTGCATATGTTAATCCCAAACTTCTAATTTATCCCTTCCTGCCCCTTTCCCCTTTGGTAACCATAAATTTGTTTTCTGTGTCTGTGAGTCTGTTTCTATTTTGTAAATAAGTTCATTTTATCATTTTTTAAGATTCTACTTACAAGCAATGTCATATGATGTTTGTCTTTCTCTGTCTGACTTGCTTCACTTAGTATGGTAATCTCTAGGTCCATCCATGTTGCTGCAAGTGGCATTATTTCATTTATTTATTTATTTTTTATGGTGAAAAGAGTCCGTCTTAAATCCAAGATAGTTTTATTCCTGAAAGTGAAAGGCCTCGTGGTAAGGCACTTACATAACCTGGACCCCACCGGGAGAGCAGCAGAGGGGAGTCCCAGGTACTGTATCATTTACATCAGAGACTGTCAGCCACTAGTGGTGAAAAAAAAACCCTCTGGAAAAAAACTGTGTCTTCTGGGTTCCAGCCCCTTTATGAATTAACGAGTCTAGAAGGGCTGCATGGAAACACCCACCTGGCTGTTTCCCCGGCTCCTTCAGGGAATGTCAGACCAACACCAGCCTTTCCTCTGCGGCTCCTGGGTGTACTCAAGATGCTGCAGGCTGATTAGCAGGGGCACCCAGAGCAATGCTGGTTAGGGTCATGTAGCTCCGGAGACACAGGCTTTGCCACATAGCTTGTTGGTAAAGGGCTGTGGACTTAAGTGACCTTGTCACTTCTCACAATGGCAAATGTGTTTAATCTCTCTGTACCCTGGTAGCTTCTTTGTAACACGTTGCTAGTGATGCCTCTGACACAGAGCTGCTTTGAGGATAAAAGAAACAATGACCGTAAAGGGCATTGCCCAGTTCCCAGTAGTGAATCCATCGAGGATGGGAACCCTTGTTATCACCTGGCCGTTATGAAGCCATCTACTCTGGCAGGCCTGAGAAGGTTCTCAGTCTCAGAGACCAAGTGAGAGAAAAGACGAAGACCAAAGCTGGGTCCTTGTTATGCCCGGATCCTTTAGTTCAAGTACAGCCTCGTAGGGTTTGGGTCTGGGAAGCCAGCCCAGAGGGTATAGTGTGATCATGGTTAGAAAAAAGGGCTCAAAAGGTAACTTGATTCAGACAGATGTAGAATTGGAGAGGATGGAGGTCCTATTGGGACACTAGGGCTGGGACTAGAGGGTCATTTCTGCCTGTGGCCATTTGTGGGGAGCATTCTCCTCTGGCACATGGACGGGGCAGCAATGACAGGTAAGGGCAGGAGTCGTGAGCTCGGGTCGATGGACAAGGGTCCATCAGGGAGGGGGACTTCGGACCTGGGGAGAGGAAAACCGTACGCGGCCTCAGTTGACACTCTTAGGTTGTAGTGATGGGGAACCGTGGGCAGGATCTGATCCATAGATCTGAGACATAGGGTCTCTTAGAGAAAGAAAGAAGAAGCTGGGGCTAAAAAGGCCAAGCCTGAAGGCAGAAAAGCTGCGGGTGGGACAAGGACCGTGTCCCCAGAGGGTGGAGGGGAGGGACTGCAAAGGAGAAGGGCGCGTGGGGGAAGGAGGCTTCCAGGTGAGCGCGGGACCACAGCCAGCGTGACTGCGTGCTGGTACCTTTCTGTTGCTCCTGTTCGTGGTGAGGTTGTGTCCTAAAAAATGGGGCTGGACTGAGACCCATTGGACCCCTGTGTGTGGGGTCTGAGTCAGACTCAGGGCAAGCCCCTCGCAACTTCTGGGTGACCTTTCTAAAAATGCAAACCTGATCACATCTCTCTCCCTCCTAAAACCTTCAGTGGCTCCCATGGTCTGTGGGATGGAATCCGAATTACTCAGGTTGGCGTTCAAAGCTGGGACTTAGCTCCAACTTCCTTCCCAGGTCTGATCTTTTCCGTCAGGGATCCCCTGCATTCCAGCCACGCAAAACCCTTCACTTCCCAGTTGTGGCTCTCCCCTCTCCCAAACCAGAAGACCTTCTGTTTTCTAGGTATCCTGATCTAAACAAAGTGTATGCTTATGAAGAAGGCAAATTGTGAGGGAATTAAAGCAGTGGAGATTCAACTCGTGCCTTAAGTTTGTTTCCCAAATATGAAATCTGTAAATGCAAGTATTGATACTTAAGGTGTATTTGAATGTCCTGGCAATGTCTTAATGTATCTCTCCTCCTTTGAGCCAGACCTCCTTCTCTGTGTTAATAGGGCATCTCTGCACTTCTTTGCTATGGCAGTTGTCACCTCGTGGTAGGCTTTTGTTTTCTTCTTCATCTTTGTAATCCTGATGCTAAGCAGAGCATCTGACACCCAGGTGCTCGTTTCTTAGGTACTGACCCCCGTGTCTATTGCACATGGAATGTGCCCACATTATAACCTTTATCTGACATGCACAGATCATTGATTTCCACTCTGTGTCATCTCTTAACTGTAAGCTCAGGGAGGCCAGAGGCTGTAATTTTTCTTTCTATATATCCTGCACCTGGCCCATAGTAGATGCTAAAAGAAAAAATTTGCTAATTGAATGAATGAATGAGTGATTATGATTGGACACTGTGAAGTAAACTTCCAAAAATTAAATGACCTCTGTACAGAACCTGTAAAGATTGTGTTTCAAAACGGTTACTGTCCATTAAAAGCAAGTAGTCCCAGAAGGTTTTTAGCTGCATAAAAGTCTTCCCATTATTCTCTAATTGGTGCCCAGTAGCTGAAACTCTTGTTGTTTTGTCTATTTCCCTGACAATAGATACGGATTCTCTTCTGGGTCTCCCTAAAGTGAAAAGCAGCCTGTAAACATACTATATATTGATTGAAAAACTGGAGACTTCATATAACTTTTATCTTTTTACTACTTATATTATCGTAAAGGTTATATTTATATGCAGGGCATATTTGTAAAAGATTTGAAGAACACTAATCTTGGGTGGGGATGGGAGAGAAATTTCTTAGCCCTCCAGGAATTAATTCTAAAGAAACTGTATTCTAGTGCCATAATTATATCTTAGTCAATATCTTGACTCTGGGGAAAAAAATCTTTATGTTGCAAGTTAAAAAATACTCTAAACATGAAAATATGGAGAAAAAAAATTTCAAAAGGTCACATTCAGAACATTTACATAAAATATTTTAGTGGCATTCTCTTCTTTCATTAATATATAATTTTTTAAACAAATAAAAACCAGACAGTTCAGATCCATAAGGAGATTATTTCTCTGAAACTCAAGGAAAAAAAAAGTCCAGCTTTGAGTTAGAAAGTAAGTCTTTATGTTGAAATACTTCTAGTCATTTTAAAAAATGATATTTCTTAAAATATATTTAAAAGTACATTCTTACAAAGAAGGAGAATTATAAGACAATCAGAACAGTGGAAATCCAATGACCGTTTTAGGTTTTTTCCCCTAATATTACATCTGAAAATGCAAGTGCTTTAAACACACTTGAATTTTTAGCAGGTTTACAGTAAAACAGAATGGTTCCCTTCAAGAAATGAAAAAAGTTGAGGTAAATAAAAGTAAATAGCTGTTATATCCTGTCTAAAACAAAAAAACTTCTCTATATTACAGAGTCATGGTTTTATTACTGTATTCTTTTAAGACATGGATCAAAGACAGCAAGATTGTGGGGTTCATTAATATATTTTATGCTATTTGTATTTTTGTGTGTCAAGAAACTTAAGCATCTATGAGTGCAGGCAGGGTTGGGGGGACGGGTATCTTGGGAGGGTGGATAAGAGATGTTGACGGTGGTCAGTGATAGATGAGTTTCACATCACTGATGCAGCGGCCCGGAAACTTCAGGGTGGCCTCTTTGATGAAATCCCAAGGGCAGAGGGGAGAGGGTGGTCCCTCACTCAACCTCTGTGGTGTTGATTGGCCAATAAGGAAGCCGAGTAATCCAATATATCTTTGAGTAATTTGAGATGTGAATAACGGAGTTATCTTCGTATCAAAGGAGATAAAGGAAGCAAAACCCTGTTTATCTGGATGATCATTTCTTATCACACATCAAGTTCATTCTTCCACACTTTTCCTTTCAGCAGCCTACAGCTCTATTCTGGGGGACGACAGGGAAGAGAGGATGAGGAATTAAAATTCTTGCTTTGTGCCTAGAAAATGCCGTACAGTTGGTTTAAAAGTGACAAAAGCAGCTCCTAAACTGATTGTTTTGTCTGTGTCCGAGGACCTCAAAGTGCTGTCTGTTCACAGGTGGTCCACAGGCTGGAGAAGCCCAAGGGAAGGGGGAGGCTGAGGTTTGATGGGTGGTCCTGGAGATTGCAAAGGGAGGGAATGACCATGTATTGGGGGTGAATTTCCTGGCCGGAGAGGAGAATATAACAGGTCTAGGGTTGTACCCTCTGCATTTACTGGGGTGGGTCTGAGTCCCTCGATCTTCATTCTCTTCCTTTGTCCCTTTAAAATTCCTCCCCCTGATATGTCAGAGTGAAGGGGAAGATTTAAGAAATTAAGAAGCTATTATTTACAGGCTATTTTGTTTCACATACATAATTTCTAGGCTCTAAAGAGAAATACAGAAAGGAGAACAAGGGAAAACATTGGTTGATGTGATTCCAGAATGTTTATCTAACCGATATTGGTGACAGTTTGTGTCAATTGGTAACTTCAGAGTCACATAGAAAACTAAGATCGTCATCCTCAGTTTGGATTTTTAAAAATCTTCAACAGTAATTATTAAGAAGAGCTTCTAATAAGTACCATTTTATGTCTAGAAGAAAATACTCTTTGTGGAGGTTGGTTTTCAGAATTATTAATCGGTTTTATCACTAATGAGATATGTGTTTTCAGAAAGTCTCTTTACTCTGATAGTTACTTTCTTCATTTGCAACATTAGGTGGTGTACTAAATAATTTCTAAGGTCTCTTCAGTGTCTTGACAGTCTCTGGGTGTAATGACTTTGGACTAAATTGAATTTTCTTCCTTTCCCCCGTTGGCCCCATCGATGCATAAAGAAAAAGATTTTTGTATCTAGTCGACAGTGAAACAAGACATTTGAAGACAAAACATCTCACAAAACTGGAAACTCCTGAATAACTGAGATTGTCGTACACACAACTGCAGTTGTTTTGAATAATTTGATCTGTCAATGAGTTCACAGCTTTCTAATTCGGTAGTGGGAGGAGGGTTGGAAATAAAGCCCCTGATACTAAACTGAGTTGGCTGGCCACCCTGCTGGTAGGATGTCTGATGAGACCCTACGGAACATGATTTCAATGAATGCCACATTCTGTTTTTATTTACAAGTCTCTGTCTGGAATGGCTCTCCAGGCTAGAAGCTATCAAACAAGGAGGAGTTTCCCTACATTTTCCCTCCTGACAGCACCCCTCAATGGCTTAACCTCCCCAGTCAAAACACCAATCGATGTCACCGTGACAGATATTTTTTTCTATCAGGACAGTGTCTGTAAATCACACCCCATCAGGGTCTAACAGCAGCTATCATGACACTACATCATCCTTTGCAATTCCACCTGTGTCAAAGAACTACAAGCATTACTTTAAAGGAAAATATTTTTTTGAAAATAAATTGAGGCAGTATTTCAAAAAGGTGAATTTTGTAGTGCAAAATACGGTTGGCAATATGGTTCCTGCTTTGTGGCTGGAACACATGCCCTTCTTTTCTTTTTCTTTTTTGTTGTTATTGAGCGTGGAGAGAGAGGGGAGAGGACCCAAGTAACAAAAGGAAGGTGCTGTGAGAAAGACTGAGAAGAAAAAGATATTTCTTCCCTGCTTACCAGTTAGTAGGGTGTGGACCTTAATAGTCCAAATAGGAGACAAGAAGCGGGTGGTGGAGACTGTGGGGCTGGCAGGGAGGTGGGGGGGGGAGCGTCCTGGGATGAGGGGGGTGCTGGGCGGGAAGTGTTGCTTGGAAACAGAGTTTAATATAAAAGATGCTTGAAAGGAGCATGAACGACCAGGGCGGCCTAAGACCGGAGAGGAGAGTGAAGACCGAAATCCATTTATCTGCCTGGATGTGAGCACAAGGGTTGCTGCTGGGAGTTCACTTCGGTGACTTGAATTTAGGGCAGAGGGTCTGTGGGCAGCAGATGCAGCTCAGGTGTGCTGTGCGGCTCTTCTATCTGAGGTGACAGATAAAGAATTGTAGTAAGTAGGTGGGAGTGTGTTTTTACCCTGAGGTTCAAACGAGATGGGGAGCTTCCTTTCCCCGTGGCTCCCTGCTAGGGCCAGGGCGGCATAGGACATGCCTGAGGGCTCTGGTTCTGCAGCCTGACTGCCTGGGTTCAAGCCCCAGCTCTGCCATTTATGAGTTATGTGACCTTTGAGGAAGTTTCCTAATGACTCCATACCTCGGTTTTACCATCTCTAAAATGGACATAATGATGTGTACCTACCTTGTAAGGTAGTTGTGAGGACTAGACACCTTAATGCCTGCAAAGTGAAGCTTCCAGAATGCCTCCTGGCACGAAGCACGCCCCTCTATCTAATGGCCAGGTCTGCACTCCATCCAAAGTATGGCTGAGACTCTCCACCCCGACCTTGCTTCAATTACCAGCGGCAGAGGAGAGGTGCAGATGGAAACACTTGAACTTCACATTCATAAGGTATCTGGGTACTGCTCAAAATACTTTGATGTTCATAGAAAACCATTTTGCCTGGAGTCATTCCGAACGTTGGGACAATGGAATCTCCAGGGCATAGCCAGGAAAACTCCTTCTGTGGACTACAGAAGGGTCTAGGATCATTTAAATATCCCTGATTGGGAAGAAGCACAGAGCCCGATATTAAAGAAGAAGAAGGAGAAGAAGAATCTATTAGAATTTGAGAGAAAGCTGATTACAGATAGATGCAGAGAAAGAAATGTTAAGAGGATTAAGAGTGCTGTGGCCAAGCCCCCTTTTCCACGGGGACCTTCTAATACTGATACCATCCCAATCAGTGGTACCCAAAGGCAATCCTCACCTCTCTGTGTCTCTCCTGCTCAAGAGTGAACTCGGGCTTTGGCCAAAGGTAACAATAAATATTAAAACCTTCATTATCAATGTTTGATAACAGCATGAAACATTTATATTTATGTATTATTTCATTTGCTGAAAAGATGCAGGTGGTTTTAAAGTTGCTATGGCTAGGTCGTCTTTACAAAGAAGATCTAATTATCTTCCTACCAATTGCCCTTTGTTCGAGCTGAGCAGAGTGCATCAAACAAAGAAAACCTGTGCTGGAAGGAGGGCTGGGATGATGCTAGCTCACAGCTAAATAATTTGTTCTGAATCAAGGTCAACAGTATAGAGGCTGTTGTGTTTTGCCTCTTTCTTAATTTTCTGTTTAACTTCCTTCACAACCTTTCTGTGATTTAGAAACAAATGCGTGCAGACATTTTGGCAATTACAAAAGCCGGTTTCAAGTGATTGAAAGCATCCACACGGGCCAGGACATTAAGAATTCCTTCGGCGTGGATGTGGTGAGGTCTCGTTCCGTCTGTAGATGTCTTTGTGAAATGTAAAAATGAAGAGGACCCGGAATCCTCCCATCTGCCACCCTGGTCTGTGTTGACATAATTATGCCGGTCATTTCACATCTTTTGTTATGATCAGCGTTGGACATACATGAATATTTTAAAAATGTGTAACACAATGGGATTAGGAAAAATAAAAAATCCCACTTGTATTTGTAATCCTAAATCCCTCACTGGCGAGGAGGTCAGACCTTAGAAAGAACATTGGTTCTGGAGGGTAGCATGCCTGAATTCTGATCCCCACTCTACCGCCACTGCCTGGGCGATCCTGAGTGTAACACTCTCTGAGACGTAATTTCCTCGTCCATAGACTAGCGACCATCACACCTACGTTCCTGGTCAATAAGAGCGTTTATAGAGATTCTTAGCAGGATATTTGGTGTAGAGCAATTCTGCCTGTTAAATGGTAGGTGTTTTGCCACTACTGACAATACTTCTTTTCCTTCCCGGTTTTAGACGTAAAAATAATTAATCACATTCTTCTTTTATATGTAGCTATTCTGTCATTTGAAAGTTGCATTTTTGGTGTATTGAAGGGTGTCTATAACTTCTTGAAGCTGTTCAGCTATTTCTAAAAAGTGAAGAATTTAGCCTCTCAAAAATTGCACTGTTTCTTGAATATGCTGCGTGCCAGATCTATGTGGATATACATATAGTTTCAGAGCGTACTTTGTGTGTGTGAGACTTCTAACTCTTCTTGGATATGGTTATGCATTTTTAGTCTTACCTGGCTGCGATTTAGTTAAAGTGACCGTGGAAAATTTTTAGATATTTGTTCTAATCTGCTTAATAATCTCTCCCACTGGGTGTCTGGGGGTCTGACATGATGTAGACCATACACTTACTCAATAATTAAGTACATGTCTTTCAAGGAGCTGACAAGATCGCCCCCGATAACGATTTCCCAGTGTACAAAAGACCGTTCAGCCATCCGGTTGAGATACATGTTAATTAGAAACAGGAAGTCATAAGCAATTGAATATTGATTTAGAGTTCCTGCAGGGCAAGTTGAGGACTCTGGAAAATTTGTTTAGGAGAGAACCCTCCTGCAGGACCCCGTGTCTGTAGAAAGCCCTTGTTGACCTGAGTTTGGTTGGTGGTCTTAAGGTTTCAAACACTCATCCTGACCAGTGGCTCTTCTTGACTTCCCATGTCCACACAGCCTTGGTCTTGTCACTGTGTGGAGTGGATGGATCCCATACTCACGCAAGGACTCTGGACGCCAGCCTGAGGACCGGGGGTGCTTGGGGACAGGATGGCAGCAGAATTCAGTGGTGAAGTTAGGCTAGCGGTATTTCTGTTGCACGGGAAAGTATGTTATTGTGCTCAGCGAAGCGGAAGGAATGTAATTTAAATGATTTAGAACGATTTCTTTTGACTAAAAAAGTAAGATGCGTTTTTTGTTTTAAGTGGGAAAAAAATCAAGAAAGTCATAAAGGAAAATTACTCGTAACCTTATTATCCAGTAGCAATGTCTGTTAATGTCTTGGTGAACTTCTTTCTAGTCTCCCTGGCCCACACCCACTTCACTAATTACTGCTTTACATCATTTTAAAAGGAGAGAATACGAAAAGGAGAAATGAGAAAAAAAATTAATGGAGTCAGATACTGAGTGATTCTCATTGAACAAAATAATCCCAAGGATATGGAAATAGTATACTGTCTCTGTTTATTACAGTGGATTTATCTCAAACCAAAAAATATATCCAGGAGTTACTTGTTTGCTTTTTCACATGTGTGAACAAGGGGGCATGTATTATCTGAACTTTTTTTTTTTTTTTTTTGGGCAACAAGTGTTCCAGGAATAGAAATTTCGTTCCATGATTAACACCTCAGAATTCCGTATTGCTTCCTACATCATTGTTCTTTCGGAGGGAAGGGAGAGAAATTATACCAGAAAAAAGAATAATTCTGGCTTTGGAACAGCTGAACATTGGGGATGAAATCCAGAACAAATGTTATACAGCACCATGAAAGTTCAAGTGCTTCTGAGGATTGGAAACTTGTTTGATTGTCAGTAGGATTTTGCATAGCTAAATACTCAGGGGATCTCAAATAAATATTTTATTAATTGCTTGCTTGTAAAGGCAACTCTGTAGAAGAAGAGGAGGGTGTTTAGGTGATGTACATTTTATCTTTTATTTGTTCTGCTGGAGCTTGAATTCTGTGAAACAAAAAGGAAGAAAGAAAATGTTCCTTCTGATGGATCATAGTGCTGACTTACTGGAGGAAAATCATATCTTTTAAATAACACCGTTGTAGATAAAAATTAAAACTCCATAAAAGATAGGAGGTTGGGCTTCCCTGGTGGCGCGGTGGTTGAGAGTCCGCCTGCCGATGCAGGGGACACGGATTCGAGCCCCGGTCCGGGAAGATCCCACATGCTGCGGAGCGGCTGGGCCCGTGAGCCATGGCCGCTGTGCCTGCGCGTCCGGAGCCAGTGCTCCTCAACGGGAGAGGCCACAGCAGTGAGAGGCCCGCGTACCGCAAAAAACAAACAAAAGAACAAACAAACAAAAAAAAGGAAGAGTGAGTCAGAAGAAAAAATGTTTATATCCTTTGGCATCTTCACTAAAATTCAATTACACATGAACACGGTGAAACTACAGCAGAAAGCTTAAGAGAAGCTGAAATGAAAAAGCAATTGCATGAAGTATAAAGAAGTTAGGAGAGGAAAAGGTTTGTATGAACCTAAAATCTTAATAGCAAGATTAATATTCAAGGTGCATGTCTTAATCTGTTCGGGCTGCTGTCACAGAATATCACAGAACTTCATTTCTCACAGGTCTGGAGCCTGGGAAGTCCGTGCTCAGGTCACCCGCAGTGTCTGATTCAAAGACGATGTGTCCTCACGTGGAGGAAGGGGTGGGGGAGCCCTGGCAGCGGGGGACAGGGTGTCTCTTTTATTAGGGCACTAATGTCGCCCAGGAGGGCTTCACCCTCACGACTTATCTCCCAAACGTTCCACCTCAAAGGACCAGCACATTGGGGGTTAGGTTTCAACACATGAATCTGGGGGGACACAAACATTCAGATCACAGCAGTGCACATGCGAAAAATTGAAAGTGTGCTCTTATCAACTTTATTGTTGATTTGGAGAGCAAATGCCCATAATACAGAGTAAGAGGTGAAAGGTTGAAAATGGTGAGAGAAAGCAGATGTGATGATAAAGTCTAGAGATTATTGTCAAGAAGCATTTCTGAAGAGAAGTGCAAAATGATTAGATATGACCAAAACTGGTTAGGAAAAACCAGGCTGTTAACATATTTTGGCAAATAACTTATTAAAAAGTTAAACAAAAAGTATTTTATATGCATGTAAGGAGAAAAAGAAATGACTTGTAAAAAATCAAGGTGCTTTAAGTCTTTTCTCCTATAATATCAAAGATCAGAAGACAGTTTTGAGGGAAAAAGACGTTGACTCCCAAATTTTATACCCAGACACATAATTCATGTTCAAGTGCTCCAGGTTGTACGATTCTTTTTTCTACCTTGAAAAAAACTGCTTAACATCTGTCACCAGGTCGATGAGAGAGAATTGAGTTCAAGGATGGACACTTCGTGCTATAAAAGAAATGGCAGTGAGTCGCAAAAACTTTTACATATAGAATTTAGAATAAATACTTCTAAGTATTTGTGGAAGAGTTTAATGCCAATACAAATACCATTTTTAAAAGAAAAGACATAAAATGTAACAATCGGTTTGTGTAATAACCTGGGAACTGGGGGAGAAGTAGGGATGAGGGGGGAGCAAAAGAGCCGGGTGGTAAGAGCACATAGGGGTCTTGTATGAGGGAGACACAGGAACAAAGCACAATTCATGCAGAAAAAGGTAGGAAAAATTCAGATTGTAATAACCTATAATGGAAAGGAATCTGGACAAGAATACATATATATCAATATAAATATGTATAACTGCATCACTTTGCTGTACACCTGAAACATTGTCAATCAACTATACCTCAATAAAAAATTAAAATTAAAAAAAAATTTAAAAAGTCAGCAAAAAATAAATATGGAAGTAAAAACAAATATTTCAGTAATCAAAACTAGATGAGTTAAAATTTCAAATTAAAAGACAAAATTTCTCAAAGTTAAAAAACAAAATCCAACATACATGTATATATAATATTATTTATAATCCCTACAGAAGTTTTTAATTAAATGATGAAAAACATTCATTACAAAAAGAAAAGGGTGGCAGTGGTAACCTTGGGTTTACTAAAAAATAAGACAAATAGAATGGAATTGAACAAAGAATAGTATTTATTGGTAAAAGATAAAATTCACAAGCATGATATATTTTTAGGTTAAAAACATAAGAAAAATTAAGTATAAGAAACAAATGATCTTTGGAGATGGTATTTTTCTTAGCTTTGAACAAAAACATCTTTCGTGACTATTGTGAATAATAGTCAATAAAAGTGGATATAGTCAATAGCAAATATATTACACTATTGTTGGTACACACTCGATCAAAACAGTAACTAATATATCTCAGACTTTGAGAATTACTAAACATTGAAAGTAAAATTGTATTGAAATTGTGTCACTTCAGATGATGAATGTGACTATTGCATTTAAACAGGTGGAAAAATACCTATAAACTTGAAGAAAAGGAAGAAACCTGAAACAAACATAGGCACACAATGATACTGATTGTGAGTCTGTTTGTATGTCCATGTAAAATATGTGCATACATAGAGAAAAAGGCTGGGAGAAAATAAGACAGTGTCAACAGTATATGTCTCTTGGTAGCATCATTTTCTCCATCCTTTGCTTTATTTTTAAAAATTTCTACAATTCTAGAATGGCTCTGTACACTGTGATCGCATCTAAGTAAAATGTGGGTGCTTAACTGTGCATAAGGTATGAAAATAAGAATTGTATTAAGGCAGTAGTGTTATGGGATTTACTATTGCTTCAAATAATTTTAATGTGCTATTTTTAATTTTAACAGATCAGGAACTGATGGCGAGTTGAAGACAAAGACACTTTAATATTTCTGAACCCTCCAATGAATTTTTTTGTTGGAAAACTACCATCGAGATAAAATCAGGTAAGAGCAAAGTAAACGTGGCTCCATTTGCTATACTTTCTTGTGCTTGCCTGGGTTCAGGAATGAGGTGCAAAAATTTTGACTCACATCTTCCCTAAAAGAGCTTTGAAAGCCTGAGGACTCTGTGACACAGTTTTGAACCGATGTATGCAGTTTTGTTTTGCATTAATGCCCAGAGTACAACAGTAGTAATTTTTGATGAATTGTAAATGTTAAAATTTTAATGTAAATTTATTAGATCACTCTTTATATGCAGTGTTTACTTCGCTGCCACACAGTCTGGTAAAAAATATGCTAGTTGCACCTAAGAACTCCTTTAATTTTACTAAATCTTGACCCTGAGTATATATCTTTTTGATGTTTCGTGGGACAACATAGGAAGTACACACAGTTATTTCAAGGAAAAGCATGTGTGCAGTGTTGACAGCTGAGCTAGCCTCTTTTTTTTCCCATGGGAACCCATTTTTACCTGAAAGAACTATTGACAAACTATGGTTATGTAGACTTGGATGTTTATTAGACATTTAAAAAAAATGAACCAAGTGAGCCTGTCATGTCAAGAAAATCAACTGACAGTATTTGTTGCCAGTGATACAATTCAAAGTTTTTATGCAAAACTTAAATTGTGGAAAATTTGTAATTGCCCCTAGGAACATGGCGGCTTCCCAGTACTTTAAGATTTTCTGATGAGATTAGTGGTGATAACTAATGTGAATTTTTAATATTGTAGAGTGAGATGTGTCAACACTTGGATGATCTGCTTAACTCAGTGGCAACATGTTTTCTGAGTGAACAGTGCATAATGTTACAAAGTCACACATCTGTAAAACACATTCAAAGTGCAAGATAGATCAGTGGACTCCAATCTAAAAAGTATGATAACTTTATTGATATGGTTTCAGATTCCACATTTAAGAAGCTAGCACTTGTTGGGTTTTGGTGTTGTGTCAGAGAAGAATACCCACAGTGATACGAAAAGGCTATTAATATACTCCCTTTTCCAGCTACGTATCTTTGAGAGACTGTATTTTCTTCATCTATTTCAACCAAATGTATTATCGTAACAGGTCACATGCAAAAGCAGATAAGAGAATGCAGCTGTCTTCTGGGCCAGATGTTAAAGACATTTGTAAAAATGTAAAATAGTGTCACTCTTCTTACTAACTTGTTTTGGTTTGGAAAGTGGACTTATCTTTCATAAAACATGAAATTGATATGAACATGAATGGGTTTGTCATTATCATAAAATGAATTCATAATTATTTAAAAACTCCTTTGGCTTGAATTTTGAAAATGGTGAATATTTTTAAATGCTGATGTTAAAAACATCTTTTGTGACTATTGTGAATAATAGTAAAGTGGATATAGCCAATAATAGTAAATATATTACACTATTGTTGGTACACACTTGATCTAAACAGTAACTAATATATCTCCAATTTTGATAATTACTAAACATTGAAAGTAAAATTTTATTGAAATTGCATCACTTCAGATGATGAATGTGGCTGTTTTTCCCCTTCAGTTAGTTCGTGTGTCTATGGATAAATATCACTCTTGCTGGTTTTGAGGCAACATTCAAGAAAAATTAACATTACAGGAAGAGAACTTATTGGGCTGCTGGGAAGTACAGCGCTTACACAAGTTGCATTATTTTTAGGAGCAATTGTAACATTTGGATCCAAGGCATCTTGACCTTTTGAGTAAATTTAAATTAAATAGGCGTATTGGAGGAATAAATATATGATCAGAGAAAAGGTTGAGGGTAAGCTGGAGACCAGATCAAGGGGGAAACAAATGAATATGCTACCCAATGTTCTTTTGGAAAAGTAGTGAAAATGTTTCTTTTATGGGTTTGAACACATGGCCAGTAAAATATAACCCCCAGCCCTCTGTGTTCCCTCTACCCAAGATGTAATGTTGAGCTGTCAAAGGTCCACGTGAAACTTTTCACCACCTTGAATACATGCAAAATATACAACCGAGAAGCAGACCCACATCTTGATTGACAGACACACACATTTCATGTTGTCCCTTTGCTGCCTCAAAGCATTCATACCCCAGGGGCAGTGCACTGAAATAAGATTCGGAAGGGCGGGTGGGTAAGGGCAGTTGTGCGAGGAGGGTGGGAAAGGAGAATGGGTATGATGTCCTGATCGTGATTTGTTCTTGAGCAGGTCAGTTTAGGAGAGTACAGATGGCATGTGTGGGTCTGAAATTGATGACCTTAAAACTAAAATTAATTGCTACATCACTCTTCTAAATTTATCCTATGGGATCCAGATATCTGAGCCATTTGTTACTCATTATCACCCATTTAAAAAAAATAAATGGAAAAGCTCTTCTTTATAGTTGGAATGTACCATTTATTTTCTCACTTAAATTCACATTTTATCCTTTACACTTAAAAGCTTTTTACTAATCACTGTGCAATTAATGTGCCTTCCACTGGGGATTAACTGGCCCCCTGTTTGAAGATCTCTGTCTTAGAAGTTCACGGTAGGAATGTGAGCTACACCTAGCGAGACGTCTGGTTCTCTTGACTCCTTCTTTAACGCTGCCAAAACACTGCAATGGGACTCATTATTTTGCTTTTAGTTTTGGCAGGTTTCTTACTTTAGAATGAAGGCCAACTAAGGACTACTTATACTTTCTGCAAATTCCCTTGACTTTGATTTCTATTTGAAATATTAAAGGCAAGGGTTTTTTTTCCTTTTCCACAACTTTAAGGGCGGGAGGTATTGACTACAGCTGCTTATCAGTAGACTGATCCCAGCAGGAATAATACGAGGTTGGTAGAGACTATTTTGATCTGAGACTCTCTTAATCCCAAATGCCTCCCTATTCAGGGCCTTGGTGCCTAAAAGTCTCCCTGAAAGGTTGCATTGCCTTTGACTAGTAATCTTGTTGCTTTTCTCAACCAGTGAAGTGATAGGGCTCCCTACACAATGCCAGCCAATTTTCAGACACCAGCGGTGTGTCCAAGAAGTTAACTCAGTTCTGACACAGTGTACCCAGAGATAACACCAGATTCCATGGGCTAAGAGTTCAGTCCTACAAGATTGTATACCCAGCCCCCTTGCCCCCAACTCAGATGCCAGTCTCAAGCCCAGGTTGTTACCTGTGCCCTGACTGACTATACATGAGAAGTTCCCATGACCCCCTCCTTGGGTTGGGTCATTTGCTAGAGCAGCTCACAGAACTCAGAGAAACATTTTATTTACTAGATTGCTGGTTTATTATTAAAGGATACAACTCAGGAATAACCAGATGGAAGAGATGCATAGGGCATGGTATAGGGAAAGAGTGCGGGGCTTCCCTGCCCTCTCTGAATGCACCAAGCTCCCCAAATCTCCACGTGTTTCACCTAAATAGAAGCTCTCAGAACCCTGTGCTTTTGGGTTTTTATGGAAGCTTCATTACACAGGCACAATTGATTAAACCCCTGGCCATTGGTGATTGACTGAACGTCTAGCGCCTCACCTCTCCCTGGAGGGCAGAGAGGTGGGACTAAAAGTTGGTTCACAGGGCAACCAGTTCCCTTCCCTAGATGGGGTCCAAAAGTCACCTTGTTTACATAACAAAAGACACCTCTACGGCTTTCCTCACTTATAAAATTCCAAGCTATGAGCCGGGAGATGTGAGCACAGACCACATATATATGAGAATGACCAAATATATATTTCTTATACATTACAGGATCACAGAGGCCAAAACACTAAGCAGTCCGACTTCACGATTTTGCCTCAGACTAACCTGTGAAACTATTATTGGACATTAGAAAGCCTAGTGCTAGATTAAAATCTCTATCAGGGCAGGCAATGCAGACAGGAAATTTTAGATGTGACTCCTAATATCTGAAAACTAATTTCAGTGAAGCTCTTATGTCAAGACATTTGAGCAATTTTATATTTTTATATATTAAAGAAGTCTTGAATTTCTTGTGTCCTATCATGAAACCTTTGAAAAGGGACAGTGTGGATTGTGTTTGGAGACAAAACCAATTTGACCACTTAAACCAGGGGTCCCCAACCCCTGGGCCTTAGGAAACGGGCCGCACAGCCGGAGGTGAGAAGCTATCTGCCGCTTCCCATTGCTGGAATTACCACCTGAACCATTGCCCCTACCTGCCACCGGTCTGTAGAAAAATTGATTGTCTTCCACGGAACCGGTCCCTGGTGCCTAAAATGTTGGGACGGCTGATTTAAACAGAGTTGAAGAGTTTTTCATCTCAATTGACCTGCCACCTTTTAAAAGGTAGGAATGTCAGTGCAGGATGACCATGGTTAGTAATGATTTTCCTCTGAGGGACACGTTTTCATGTGTCCCAATCATTTTTATTGCTTCTCTGACAAAGCGATGCCACAAGACAAGCACAGCTCTCAACCACTAAGCCCGTGTTGGAATTGATTTTAATTCATGGTGCAGGGGATGGTGGCCAGAGAAGACCTTCAGATTCACACATCTATAGAGATTCTTTTACGGGAACCGGGTCACACATAAATTAATTTTTAGCCATGGTGTTAAAATCATAGGCTTTTAGAGTTGTAAGAAAAGTTAGATCCCTTTTAACCTTATTAGTATTTATTTCTATACAACAGAAATAAATATGCAGTTGTAAGATTACATCATATAGTAGCCAACTTAAAAATTAAATATTTTATAATTAGTATAATTGAATATATGTATAATTAAAAAGTGATTGAGTGCATAGTAGGTTTTGGAGTCCTGTTTTTTCTTTTCTTTTTTGGTACGTGGGCCTCTCACTGTTGTGGCCCCTCCTGTTGCAGAGCACAGGCTCCAGACGCGCAGGCTCAGGGGCCATGGCTCACGGGCCCAGCCGCTCCGCGGCATGTGGGATCTTCCCAGACTGGGGCACGAACCCATGTCCCCTGCATCGGCAGGCGGACCCTCAGCCACTGCGCCACCAGGGAAGCCCTGGAGTCCTGGTTTTGAATCCCAACTATGCCACTTGCTTTGGACTTTGGACAAGTTACTGAATTTCCCTAGGACTCAGTTTCCTGATCTGTAGAGTGGGGATAACAGAAATACCTCCATAGAGATGCTGTAAAGGTTAAATGAAGTAAAGCCAATGAAGCAAGTAGCACAGCATCTGACATACTAAGTGTTCGATACACATTTTTATTTATAAGATAAGAAATTAAAATAAACCGCTTTTTTGCAGTGATGTGTATACACTCAAGTAACATGAGGGTAGATATACACAAACGTCTTATCTTTTCGGTTGATGCCAAGGGTAAAGAACTACATATATACGATATTATGTCTAAATAAATGGGTCAGCACACATGGGAGGCTTGGTTAATCTCAGCGGACTGGTACGTGTTAACCTGATCGTGATGCTGTTGGGGAACAAGGTCAGGACCCACCGAGACAAAGTTAAGTCTTAAGGTACCAGGCTTTCAACTCACATTATATACAGTGATAAAGCCTCTCTGTTACATTAATACCGAAAGTTTTTTTTTTTTTAAATTTAGTACAAATCCATTTCCTTCTTTCATTCTTTTAAAAACATGAGCCAGGGGAGAATATTACAATCGTTCTTCATTGAGCATTTGCCTTGTAAAGACTTTTTTTTGTAAATGTCCACAGGAGTCCTCAGATGAGAATGAATCTATTTGAATAAAACCAGTAATCTGAAGGTAATTAAAGTTGTTTCGTAAGGTGCAATAAACATCCATTGTTGGGTCTACCGAGCATTCGTTTATGCTGTTGTGAAGATGATGTCTTTTTAGGCCGTGAGCTGTTTTGAAAAATTTCAGAGACCTCAAGTCTGAAAAAAACAAGGACAAGATAATGACTGGAGACACAATTAATCCTGGTGCCTCTGCACAGTACAAACTGTTAGGACAGGCAAAGGAAAAGCTGCACAGAGGTTATAGAAAGAGAAGTTAATGCATAGTCTTAAAAAAAAAAAATCAAAAGCCTAAATGTAAAGCTTATGTCAGTAGAATGAATAATAGCTGAGAAATTAAAATAGCACAAGACAACACATTGTGCTCTAAAGACAAGGAAAATGAAAACGTTTTTAGAAAATAGGAAATAAATTTGTGTTGAGGTATTGGTGAAGACAAGATGGCAGGTAGGTAAACACTTTTATTTCTTTAGGCGTGACCCCAGGTTGTGTGGAGGCAAGATTTCAAAAGTCTCAGGCTTCCCTGGTGGCGCAGTGGTTGAGCGTCCGCCTGCCGATGCAGGGGACACGGGTTCGTGCCCCGGTCCGGGAGGATCCCACATGCCGCGGAGCGGCTGGGCCCGTGAGCCATGGCCGCTGAGCCTGTGCGTCTGGAGCCTGTGCTCCGCAACGGGAGAGGCCACAACAGTGAGAGGCCCACGTACCGTAAAAAACAAAAACAAAACAAAACAAAAGTCTCGACTACATGACACATACGCCGGACTCAGAATTCTCACCCACCACATAAAGGGGTGAGGAGTGCAGAAGAAATTGCTGGTGAACCCTCTGATGGTCAGCTTTTATCTCGTAGCAACTTCTATATGACTTTCAACTCTTTTCAAACTTCTTTCACCTTGACCTATATTTATGAGAATAAACAAGAATAAATAAGATGCTTCTGGATCTGACGTCTGTCCCAGAGGCCTCAAAATCAGGTACCGACCTGATTTTGGAAATTCGGTCTCAACTGTGAAATGTGAAATCGTTAGCTTCCCCACCCTGCTGCTGAATGGTCCAGCAGAGAGATTTTAGCTGCCTTTGCTTCCCATCCCTTCTTCCCAAAACAGATTTCATCAGAGTTTTCCCTTGTTTTAATTTTTTATTTTTATTTTATTTATTTATTTTTGGCTGTGTTGGGTCTTCTTTGCTGCATGTGGGCTTTCTCTAGTTGTGTCGAGCAAGGGCTACTCTTCCTTACGTTGCGTGGGCTTCTCATTGCAGTGGCTTCTCTTGTTGTGGAGCACGGGCTCTAGGCACATGGGCTTTAGAAGTTGTGGCTCGCGGGCTCTAGAGCACAGGCTCAGTAGTTGTGGTGCATGGGCTTAGTTGCTCCGTGGCATGTGGGATCTTCCCGGGACCAGGGCTTGAACCTGTGTCCCCTGCACTGGCAGGCGGATTCTTATCCACTGCGCCACCAGGGAAGCCCCAGAGTTTTATTTTATTTTTTATTTATTTGGCTGTGCCTGGTCTTAGTTGTGGCATGCAGGATCTAGTTGCACCTGGGATCTAGTTCTCTGACCGGGGATCGAACCCAGGCCCCCTGCATTGGGAGTGTGGAGTATTACCCACTGGACCACCAGGGAAGTCCCTCCATCAGCATTTTAGAAAAAGCTCATTTTTCACCCGTGTGGTCACCATTTCACATCGGATTTTAAAATACAACAATGGAGTATTCAGTTAGCCCCAGTGACCTCTTCCAGATTCCAGGTGGGTATTCAGGGTCAATGGTCAGTTGAACTCACTGTGACTTCAGACAAGAAGCACCTTTTCCTGCTCCTGCGTTCAATTGGGGTAAAGGGGTTTAGCTGGAGCTGGGCTCCGTCACAGCAATCCTTCTCCGGGTTGCGTGAAGTAGATGTGCATCTGATTCAGGTCAAGTATTGCCCCTCATTCTCACCATTCATATGCCAGGTTTTACCCACGGAGACAGCGGCATGGATTCCCATATCTTGGGGCATATCTCTGCTTCCCTATGTGCAGAGAAGCGCTCACTACTGCTTTTGGGCTGAGTGCAGTGAGGCCTCTGAAGGATCCAGCCTTGGGCTTCAGAAGAACCAGGCGGCCTCATCTGAGTGACCTACAGCTTGAAATGCCATGTGCATCAGGCACCGAAATCCTCTGCACACACAATAATCACAGTTTTCAAAATGCATCTCTGGCTGCCCAGTCAAAAGGCATTTTTTATCCAAATACCAGTGATTCTGGGCTAAAGCTCTAATGCTTGCATTCCCTCAGAGCAGGGTTGCCAGGTGCTGCAAAAGACAAACAACAATAACGAGACAGGATGCTCAGTTACCTTTGAATACCAGGTAAATCCTGGTATTCAGGATTTTTTTTTTTTTTTTTTTTTTTTAGTGTAAGTATGTACCATTAATAGTAGGGACATAATTATGCTAAAAATATTCACCGTTTATGCAAAATTCCAATGTAACCAAGCATCCTCTATTTTATCTGGCAGTCCTATCCTGGAACCATGATGGCTAACAGTTAGGAAAGATGGTCTCTCTTTCACAGCTGGAGTAATGAAGGCCCCGAGGGGTAAAACAGCTTTTCTACAATAATCCAGTGAGTTGCTGTGCTTGGTTATTTCACTGATGGCACCTTTCAGGAATAGGAACAGAGGAGGCAAGATGATCACGGGCATTTTCACGTGCTCTGGTTCTCTTTGATGTTTTCCATTCTAGGTCTGCCACACTTGCCATGACAATACATATTCAGATAAATAGATACTATTTTGCCATTGTGGGTAAATGACTGATTTACTTTGTAAATGGCTTGTTTACTTTTCCCTCTTGGAGTGAATCTACATTGGTAAAATTTCAGGTACCAGTTAGTGATAGGTGGGAGAAAAAATGTGAGGTTGGGGTGTGTGTTCTCAAAATATTACTAGATTCGGCCAAATTTCAGTAGGTCCTAAATATTAAATCCTGTAAACTTGTAGCTGATGGCCTTACGAAATGCCACTTGGCAAACTGAACAGAATGTAGGTAGTAATGCAGGTTTGTACCTCAGTTCCCCATTTCTGCCCCAGTAACTCTGGAATGGAAGACCCAGAATATATACTTTACCTCCAATATTGTATTATAAAATTTTGGAATACAGCAAAGTTGAAAGAATTATAGTGACTGCCCGGGTACCAACGGTCAGGTGTCACCAATGAAAATTGTGCCGTGTAATTCGTCTTGCACTTCAAAGTAAGTGAACGTTAGTTCACTTTACTCCTAAATATTTCAGCAGGTTTATCACCAACTAGAGCTCATTTATTTAGGACTTTTAGGTTAAAATTACATATAGTGAAATGCACGACTCTTAAATGTACCATTTGGTACATTTGGACAAGTATGTACACCGGCGTAACCTACAGGTGACACAGACGATGTCTGTGTAAGGTATAAAACGTTTTCACCACTTTGGAAACTTTCCTCATCACCTGTTCCAGAACAGATAACTACTCTTATGATATTTTCTTTGTCACCACAGATAGTTTTGCCCATTCTAGAACTTCATAGAAATGGAATCACACAGTGTGTGCTCTTCGGTGTAAGGCTTCTTTCACTCAGTGTTCTGAGATTTATTCCTGCTGTTGGCTGTATCGGTAGTTTTTTTCCTTTTTATTGCCGAGTGGCATTTCATACTATGAAGATACTGCAGGATGTTTCACTGTTCTCCTCTTGAGGAACACTTGGGATGTTTCCAGTTCCTGGCTATTATAAATATAGTGGCTGTAAACATTCTAGTATATGTCTTCTTGTGGACATATTTCCTGCCCCTCCCTCTCCCCTCCTCCCATCCCCTTCTTCTGGGGTAAACACTCAGGAGTGGAATCAACCAGATATGGGAAGCATTTTACTTTCTTTTTTACCATCTTTACTGGAGTATAATTGCTTTACAATGGTGTGTTAGTTTCTGCTTTATAACAAAGTGAATCAGCTATGCATATACATATATCCCCATATCTCTTCACTCTTGTGTCTCCCTCCCACCCTCCCTATCCCACCCCTCTAGGTGGTCACAAAGCATCGAGCTGATCTCCCTGTGCTGTGCGGCTGGTTTGGGGAAGCATTTTAGTAGCTCATGTTATTTTGGAAAATATTGGTTATCACACTGATTACCTACCAGCTTTGTTCTAGGGTACAAATCTAGACTGATCTTAATTTTTCTCATGGCTCGTTCTTACTTTGCTTTTCGAGCTCACAAGGACTTACATCCTCTCTAAGGGGCTAGGACCCTCCAGGACACTTTGGATCCCTGAAACTTGCTTAGAATAAATCCACGTTCTATTCCAGATTGGGGGACACTTCTGAGAGGGTCTTTCTCAGAGTCAAATTATATCATGAGGATAAATGTGTCATCGGCTTGTTTTCCCTTCCACTGAGTGGACGCTCTATGCTGTGCCCTGGGAATGTGAAGATGAATAAAGCTCGGCCCCTGCTTTGAAGAGCTCATAGGCCTGTGGACAGACAGACAGGACAAATGGCCATTTCAATGCAATGTGGTAAAAATGAACAGGTACCTTGAAAATGCACTTGACCCCAAATGAGGAGATGAAAACTAAGTAATGCTGTGATGAACCCAGGAACCGTCAAACAGCAAGTTGTAGAGGGAAGCGCGTTGCAGGCAGAGGGTTTCCTGTGAGGTGTTGGGGGTGGGAGATTGTAAATAGCTTTTTTTGTTTGTTTGTTTCCTGTCTTTATTGACGGGAGAGAAAAAAAGGGTCACAGCATTTCAGACTTTATTCAAACACACAAATGGTAACGAAGGGCAACCGCAAGTGACAGGCATGGTCCCTAAGGCCTGGCTCAAAGGCCATGCTGGAGGGTGTGGGTGACTCCTCAGCCCTCCTCCCTCAGCATCTCTGTCCCTTCCTTCTCTGCACCTCACGGACACCCCTGAGATCAGTTAAAACTGTGCAGAAACTAAAAGTTACTCTGGAGGAGGTTGGGCCCTGCCTCACTGCCAAGAAAGAGGAACAGGTTCTGAGGAGAAGTTGTAAGCGGGCTTCGGGGTGTAACTCAGGAGATGCCAGGCTGCTCCCTGTGGAAAGAAGCTCAGTGGTCACGGGTGAGGCTAGAGAGAGGAAGGAGGTAGATCGTGGTGGGGTTTTAGATTCATCTTAGAGCTACTTTATATTCCGTAAAGCTTCTGTGTACTTACATGTATGCATGTGAAGCGTAGGTCATAGACCACCAGTTATTTCTGTACTAATTTTTATAAACTGAAAAGGGCCCCCATTTGGTGCCTTAAACATGGGTTCCGTCTTCAAAATAGGGCTCCTTTGAGTGTAAGATGTCCGCTTGATGAGGCTGCATGAGATTTAAAAAAAAAAAAAAACACAACCAACAACTTAGTTATTGGGTCATCCTTGAAGGGACATTTCAGAGTCTTGGCTGGAACTGGATAACTGCTGACCCCAGCATCCTTAAATTGACCTCTCAGGAAATGCAAGATTTATAAGTTGTGGGCTTTTCTTTTCTTTTGAATAAAGGTCTTAATAATTCAAAGAACTTTTTAATGATTTGAAAAGTGCATGTTAAGTAGTTGATGGATTGGATCAATTCCTTCTTTGTAGTTGAAGTAGGTCTGTGTTGACGTCCTCCTCTCTACATATGGAAATTCGACAGATGTACAGAAATGCCACACAGAATGGGATATTTCTTTATGACATTTCCTTGTGCATTTCATTGGAGAAAAAAATGTGTATATGCACTTTATAGTTGGTCATTAACTATAAAAACAAGCTTGTTCGCAAACCTGCTTTGATCTGAATTTCCTGTGATTTATCTTTGGTGTCTCAGCATGCACTGAATTCCTCATTGTTATTAACTCCCCAAATATTTATATCACTCCAGATAATCAATGCTTATCACAGTCAATACAGATGTTACAGGATCCTGGAAGAAAGATGGCTCAGCATAATAACATTTTAATTATTATAGCATGTGTTCTCAACTGTATCCTTTGTTTATAGCATCAGCTAACACAGCTACTGTAGATATCTAATTCAGAGAAAGTATTGAAATGATTGAACATGTAAATTATAGCTTTTTCCCATCAAAGGCTGAAGCAATAGTGTGCCACTGCTTGAAGGTATTAATGCTTGTTTAATTCATTTAAATCATGCTGCTAAAACTGTATTTTCACTTTCTGTTCCCCTGGGCTTGCATTCTCTACAGGCTTACTCAACTGTTATGTAAAACAAATTTGCTTGTGGATGTTTTAATGGTACAAAATATCTGACTTGAACTAGCATATCACTTTTGTTAATGAAATCACAAGATAGACTATTGTGAGGAAAAATTCAAATTTGGCAAAAATCTGTTTGATTGGTAAATTTCATTTTTGAGCGTTGTACACTTCACTTTTTAAAAAAAATTTTTTATTTTTTTATTTTTCCCGTTACGCGGGCCTGTCGCTGTTGTGGCCGCTCCCGTTGCGGAGCACAGGCTCTGGACGCACAGGCTCAGCAGCCATGGCTCACGGGCCCAGCCGCCCCGCGGCATGTGGGTCCTCCCGGACCGGGGCACGAACCCATGTCCCCTGCATTGGCAGGCGGACCCTCAACCACTGCGCCACCAGGGAAGCCCCACCTGTATCTTTTTATATAAGGATCATAATAGATGCTTAATAAATGATACATCCAGTGTGCAGTTATCCAACATTGAAGCTCTAAATTAAGGTATACATATATGTATATATTGTGAATTGTAAGTAGGTTAGATTCATATAGCACTTCGGTTTGTAATACTCAGATCCAAGAACTTTTCCCCTCTTCCCTTGCGTGGTGACAAGGTGACAGTAAGTATCCTCAGTTGTTTAGAAAACTAAAGGAGTGGAAAACGATTGAGGAAACATGGGGTTTCAGTTCTCAAGCTTTAGCTTGTTAAATGGATAGAAAGGTCCAAGCAGCCAGTCATTTGTTACATGGACCATCCTGAATTGGTATGCAGTTGTCATGTTGAAAACAATCCCAGTTGCTCAGTTAACCAGAGCGGCTTCGACTTAAGACGCTCTTATTTCCCATCACACCCTAACTTTTTTTTCTGAGTGTCATTGAATTTTGTTTTGAACAATCAGTACATACTTCAGTTCTCAAATTCCAGATTTGCTTCTGTAAAGAAATAATTATTTTATGATTGCATACTTTCATGATTTTTGTACGCTCCGTCTTGCTGGTTATTTAAGAATAAGACCATTTATCACTGGAAATGCCACACGTACTTAATAGTTTTCTGAATTGTTGTCCTTTGACACGGTGAAACGAAACCCACGTTTTTTTTGGAATTACACACCAAACTATTATATAAATGAAGTGTTAGAAATCAATTCAAATGTTAAATACAAAGGACATCCTTGGCTCATTAAGTAAAAATATCTCATTTAATGAGCAGAAAAGCACTGGAGCACACTGAACCCTGACACAAAGCAAATTATTTAAGTGATAAATTATATTTTATGGGGAGTGTAAAAGTTAATAATACTCAGGGGCCTGGTAATAAATGCAGAGGTATAACCAACTTCATCGACTGCTTTACTTACAAACATGCCATATGTACTTAGTTACTTGAGGTGATCATAAAAGGGCAGAATAGCAACCACACAAAGATTCAGAAAGTGACCTTAATATTGTTTTTCAGTGCATACTTTATATCATATGATTTTAAGAGTTCCTCTCTCTTCCTCTTTTTTTTTTCTTTCTTCTGTCATTTGCAGCATTCTGCTAACTTCATTTTTGTTTTCACTTTTGGTCAAGAATTTGACCTTGCGGCAGTTAAGCTGCAGCTTGGTCCTTATCTCTTGGCAGCCCTCATAAAATCAGCCATGTATTCATCCTCTCTGGTGGCCCACAAGTGACCTCAGACCGCACTTGGAGAGGACGAGCCTGTAGTATGAAGAGATGGGTGGCTGAGCTCTTGTGTTGGCAGCCCCCGGGTTCTTCCCTAAGCAAACATTTCTCAGGTGTGTTGAAGAGATCCGTAAACAAATGTGGTCCATAACCTCCACCCAGCTTTAGCTAAGATGCAGAGAGACAGCTGTCTCCACACAACAGGGGAGCTGGGAAGAGCTCCAGTGATTGTCTGGGTAATTAGGATACAGACTGAGGGAGAAGTGGAAGGAAAGGAACTGCTTTGTTTTTTCCAATTTACTGTTTCTTTTCTTTTTCTTTTTTTTTTTTTGGGCTGCGCCGTGCAGCTTGTGGAATTTTAGTTCCCGGACCGGGGATCGAACCCAGGCCCTTGGTCATGAGACTGCGTAGTCCTAACCACTGGACCGCCAGGGAATTCCTTGTTTTTTCCAATTTAAATGGTGCATTTTTTTCTTCTGCTTTGACTCTACTTTCAAATGAAACTTGTTCCTCTTTTTGCTTGACCCCCGCCTGGTTTTAGATTATGTGCGATTCTAATGCCATGTAACTTTGCCTCTGTTGAGGTAGACTCTAGATGAAAATGTAGCTTACTGATGGTACATGAGTGATATTTTTCCTGGATGTGGAAAATAACATAGTTTTCAAATCTTTATTCAAAACTGGTTTTAGTCTGTGGACCCACGCTGAGGCCAGGTACAGAGCGGGACTGGGAGAATTCCTTCGTGTCGGAGCAGAAGTGCTTTCCGGGGGCGGCTCACACCTCTCACCCTCTGCGTGTCTGTTTCCTCTCCCGAGTTCTTCCTCATTCTCCTTCATCCAGCAAACTCCAACTAGTGTTTCAAACCCAGCTCCAAAGTGGATTCTTCTGCCCACCATCCTCCCCTCTCTCTTCAGGCTGAGTTAATTATTCTTTTTATGTTACTTCTTATTTATAGCACTGCATTCTCCTCCTGGTGTTATACTTTATCTATTACCATTTCCCACTATGCTGTAAGATTCATGAGTGTAGAAACCTTGCCATGGTCGCCATTGCATATCTAACACCTAGGCAGATAGTGGCCCATCACGATGGAAAAAAGGATGGAGGACGGAGGGAAGGAAGGAAAGAAACCTTCCTTATCTCTGACAGCACCTTGTGCAAAGCTGCTCCTGTAGAAAAAGACCCTGCTTCCCCCAGACTAATGGTGCCTTGGCCATGACATGAATTAAAAAAAACAAAAACACAGATAAAATTCCCACTTTCATGGAACTTCTGCCTCTTTGAGAAGATAAACAGAAAAACAAACAAAACAAAAGAAACAAAACAAATAAAAAATTCGAATATATAGTACCAGAGAAAGTAATTAAATGCTGTAATGAAAAAGACAGCAAGAGAGAAGGTTTGGGAACGCCAGTTGAGAGGGTGAAGAGTGTGATTGTGAATAGGACAGTCAGGGAAGGCCTCCCTGAGATGGAAACATCTGAGCAGGGCCCTGAAGGAGATGAGGGCGAGCCAGGTGGTGGGCTGGGGAGTGCTGTCTGCAGAGGAAACAACAGGTGCCACGTTCTGAGAGGGGTGCCTGGGGTGTTCAGAGAACAGCGAAGAGGTCAGTAGGGCTGGAGCAACGGGTCATATCATTCTGTTTTTTAATGGAAGTACAGTTGATTTACATGGTTGTGTTAGTTTCAGGTGTACAGCAAAGTGATCCAGATCTATCTATCTATCTTATCTATTCGTTTTCAGATTCTTTTCCATTATAAATTATTACAAGGTTGAAGATATTACAAGATATTGAATATAGCTCCCTGTGCTATACAGTAGCTCCTTGTTGGTTATCTATTTTACATATAGTGGTGTGTACCTGTTAATCCCAAACTCCTAATTTATCCCTCCCCCTCCTTTCCCCTTTGGGAACCATGTTTGTTCTCTATGTCTGTGAGTCTGTTTCTATTTTGTAAGTAGGTTCATTTGTATCATTTGTTCTAGATTCCACTTAGAAGTGATATCATATGACACTTGTCTTTCTCTGTCTGACTTACTTCACTGAGTATGATAATCTCTATGTCCATCCATGTTGTAAGTGGCATTATTTCATTCTTTCTTATGGCTGAGTAATATTCCATCGTCTATATGTACCACATCATCTTTATCCATTTATCTGTCGATGGTCATTTAGGTTCCTTCCTTGTCTTGGCCGTTGTAAATAGTGCTGCTATGAACATCAGGGTGCATGTATCTTTTTGAATCAGAGTGTTTTATTTTTCCATTGCTGTTTCCGCAATGTCTACAACAATGGATGGTATATAATAATGCCTAATACTGTATAAAATGAGTAAGTGAAAGGTAGAAAATATGAAAACTACAGAAAGTATAATGCAGAACAAAGAAAAGCACTCATATGCTTACCTCTCAGAAGTAACATTTTGTTACATTGACTTTCAGAGTTTTTAGGTGTACGGTTTTTTACTTAGTTGAAACAATGTAGCAAGTAGAATTTTGGGGAAAAGTATAATTCTCTCTTTTTAGCTGAGTATTACAAGGTAAGCAATTCCAAATTATTTAACCTTTTAAATTATTCTCTGGTCTGGATATACCATATGGTCTACTACCGATCTCATACTGGTTGGGATTTAGGTCATTTTTAATTTTGGATTTTATCAATGACACTATGATGAGTATTGCTGTGCATAAACCTTCATCTGTGCTTTGCAGTTTTAAAAACAGTATATTCAAAGAAGTAGAATTATTGCATTTGAGTGACTGATGCAGGTTGCCAGGTACTTTGCCCCAGAGAGATGGTATCCTATCACACTCCTAGCCATGTTATATGACAATGTTAATTACACCTCATTCTCATCACCAATGAGTATTTTCAAATAAAACTAATTTGCTAGTTTGGCAGGAAAAAAAAAGTAGTTATCTTGTTTTAATTTGCACTTCTTTGGCACACAAGAGGAGGGGGAGAAACCTATCCCTGCCTGTTTAAATATGGGAGGAAGGATGGCAGTGGAGATAGGAGAGTCTGGGATGAGGTACATCTGTCCTGATGTTCCCTCATTGTTGCCCATCTCTTGTCTCCTGGGGCAACAGGCAGAAATCCCTGTGGATTTGGCTAAAGCTCATCTCCAGTGGAGATGACGTTCTTGCTTAGATTTTTTTCCTCTCTGCCCTGTTATGCTTCTCTCACTCCGTTTTCCTGAGAGCACTCCATGAATAAATCATTTGCAAGGAATATCCATCTCAGGCTCTGCTCCTGGGGAATCCACTCAAGACATCATCTTAATCAGAATACGTCTGGTAGGGTTAAAACCTATGTGAGAGGTGTGAATAGTGAATTGTAAAGTGAGGAAACAGAGACAGCTTCGCTTACACAAATTATTGGAGAAGACCCAAAACAAGTGTGTGAGAAACTGAGTGGGAGATGGGTGGACAACAGAGCTGATGGGCGTCGCTGGACCACGAAGTGAAAGTCAGGGCAGCAGGAGATGCGCTGGGATCCATTCTTCTGCTTTCTTCTCCAAACTTCTTGTTCTCTTTCTCAGCTTCACAGTGCTTATCTCGTTCGCTAATTATATTTTTCACTCGTGTGTTTGTAAATAATAACTGGCTTTTTGCCAGTAGATTGAAAGTTCTGTGAGTACAGCAACCTTGTCAGTTTTACTCTCCACTAAAGAGTCTGTGCCTAGCAGAGTGGATCTCCCAGAATAGCAGGTATTGAGTAAATAAGTGAATAAATAAATAAATAAATGAAAGAATGAAGAACACACCAATGGGCAGGTGGGGTGACACAAGTTTATGTATTTTGGTTTAATATGTTCAAAGTGACTTCTTCAATTTAAAGGGAATTAAAAGTGAGAGGAATAGGCTTTCATCTTTAACCCCATCTTTACCTTTTCCGGCACTTTCCATTCCTTTGTATGGATCCAAGTTCCCATCATGCATTGTTTTCCTGCTACGTGAAGAGCTTCCTTTAATGTTTCCTACAGGGCACGTCTGTTCATATCAAATTCCTTCAGTTTTGGCTTATCTGAATACATCATTATTTAGCCTTCATTTTTTAATGACATGGGAATATGTTTATTGTTTAATAAAAATTCATGCCTAGAGTATGTTTCCATTTTTGTTATTAAACTTATAAACATGCAGAAAAAGATTTTTACATAAAAATATCAATATAACTGCAGCTATCTTCAGATGACGGGATGATAACTGATGATTTTTTTAATTTTAGAAATTAACTGTATTTTTATACACTTGCAATGAGCAATGTGAAAATGAAATTAAGAAAAAAATTCCATTCACAATCACCCCAAAAGGAATAAATTACCTAGGAATAAATTTAACAAATAAGTGCCAAACTTACATTCTGAAAACCACAAAACATTTGTAGTTCTTTTTTTTTGAATTTTATTAATTTATTTTTTTATACAGCAGGTTCTTACTAGTTATCCACTTTATACATATTAGTGTATATATGTCAACCCGAATCTCCCAGTTCATCCCACCACTGCTGCTTTCCCCCGTTGGTGTCCATACGTTTGTTCTCTACACCTGTGTCTCAGTTTCTGCCCTTCAAACCGGTTCATCTGATAACTGATGATTTTTAACTTCCTTTTGCTCATCTACATTTTGTCATTTTTTCTCTTTTTAGTATGCTAAAATGTACATAGCATAATATTTATCATTTTAGCCATTAGTGAGTGTACAAGTCAGTGGTATTAAATAGTCACATTAAATACGCAGTCATGTGTAACATTACCACTCTCTGTACTCAAACCATTTCATTATCCCCCCAAAACTCTGCACACTAAGCAATAACTCCCCATCTTCTGCTTCCCTCATCCCTGGTAACATCGGTTCTACTTTCTGTCTCCATGAATTTGCCTATTCTAGGTACCTCAAATAAGTGGAATCATACAAAATTTTTCCTTCTCTATCTGGCTTATTTCATTTAGCATAATGTTCTCAGGGTCCAGCCATGTTTTAGCATATATCAAAATTTCATTCCTTTTTATGGCTAAATAATATTCTGCTGCATGTGTTCACATTTTTTTTTTCATGCACTTCTGTGTTTCTACTTTTTGTCCTTTGTGAATACTGTTTCTATGAACATTGGTGTACAACTATCTGTTCAAGTCCCTGTTTTCAATCTTTTTTTGATACATACCTAGTAGTAGAAATGCTGGGTCATATGATAATTCTATATTTAAGCCTTTGAGAAACTGACAGCTATACCATTTTATATTCCCGCCAGCAATGTGCAAGTATTCCAATTTCTCCACATCCTTGCCAACACTGCTTTTTTCCAGTTTTATAAAATTATAGCGATCCTGGTAGGTGTGAAGTGGTATTTCATTGTGGTTTTGATTTGCATTCTCCTAACGACTAATGATGTACTTATTGGCCATTTGAATAGCTTCTTTGAAGAATTGTTTACTCAAGTTCTTTGCCTATTTTTAAATTGTATTGTTCGTATCTTGTTGAATATTAGGATTTCTTTATATACTAATATCCATCTCTTATCAGATGTATGATTTACAAATATTTTCTCCCATTCAGTAGATTGTTTTTTTTTCCATTCAGTAAGATGCTTCTTGACATTATCTGTTGATACATAAAATCTTTTAATTTTGATGAAGTTCAATTTATTTATTTTATCTTTTGTTGCCTGTGCTTTTGGTGTAATATTCATGAAATCATTGCCAAACTCAATGTCGTAAAGATTTTCTACCCTTCATTTTTGAAGGCCATTCTTTTTCTATATTAGTGGATTTTTTAAAAATTCAGCACTTTAAATATGTTGTTTCATTGTCCTCTACCTTATTTCTGAGAAAAGTGAGATTATTATTATCTTTGTTCTCCTGTATATAATATGTCTTTTTATTCTCTCTGCTTTTTTTTTTTTTTTTTTTTTTGCGGTATGCGGGCCTCTCACCGTTGTGGCCTCTCCCGTTGCAGAGCACAGGCTCCGGACGCGCAGGCTCAGTGGCCGTGGCTTACGGGCCCAGCCACTTCGCGGCATGTGGGATCTTCCCGGACTGGGGCACGACCCCGCATCCCCTGCATCGGCAGGTGGACTCTCAATCACTGCGCCACCAGGGAAGCCCTCTGTCTCTGCTTTGAAGATATTCTCTAATCACTTGTCTTTTAGGAACTTGATTATGTTGTGACTTGGTGTATTTTTGTTTATCATGCTTGAGGTTCTTTGAGGTTCTTAGGTTTATGTTAATCAAATTTGAAAAAATTATAACACACATCAAATATTTTTCTGTTCCTCCTCCTTCCTCTGTAATTCCAATTATATATTTGTTAGATCATTTAATATTATTCCACAAGTTATTGAGACTTTAAGTTTTTTTCCCCAGGTTTTTTGCTTCCTGTCTTTTAGTTTGGGCTTTTCTGTCTTTTAATCTACTGTCTTTTAATCTAATCTAATGTCTTCAAATTCACTAATCTTTTCTTCTGCAATATCTACTTTGCTGTTTGGTTTAGCTAGTGAATCTTTCAATTCAGATATTGTAGTTTTCACCACTTTAAGGTCCATTTGGTTCCCTCTTATACCTTCCATTCCTCTCCTCATTATGTTCATGTTTTCTTTTAAATCTTTAAGCATATTTATAACTTTTAATGTCCTTATCTGCTGATTTCATCATCTCTGCCATCTTAAGGTCTGTTTTAATTGATTGACTTTTCTCCTGGTTATGGATTCCATTTTCCTGCATCATTGCCTGTAAAATAATTTTTTATTGGGTGCAGGATTATAAATATTAGTTTATTAAGTATTTGATTTTGTGTCTTCCTTTGAAGAATGTTGAATTTTGTTCTGAGAGGTTGTTGCAGTCCAGCTTGATCTTTTTGCTCTCTGGTTCTCTGCCCCTCAAACTCCAGGCACCTCACCTTCTCTGAAATCCCTTTTCTATCTCTTCAACTAGACAACCACTGTAATCTGCTTGAGTTCCCCCTCTCTGCACTACAATCTAAAAAGAACCTCTAGAGAGACAGCTGGGGTGACTGTAGGGGTTACCTTGTTTGTTTCCTTTTCTCAGAGACACAGTCCTGTGCTTTCCATGTCCAGGGACTGAAAACGGTTATTTCATGTACTTTGCCCAGTTTTCTAACTGTTTACAGTGGGAGGGCAATTCCAATTACTCCATGATGGTTTCAAGCAGAAAATAGTTCTTCAACTTGGAAAATATAAATTCCTTGATAGATCCTCAAACTGCTATGGTTAATCTACATGTTTACAAGGCATTTGGGGTATTATTGTTTTTGTCTTGTTCATTTCTATATCCACTTACCAGGGACTATAGTGTGTTTCCTGGAATCAGATGCTCACTCCATCACCTTATCTTATACCCTTTTTCCTTATTAGATTTTTTTGAGTTCTACGTCAACCCTCGCTTTTGGCTACAGTGAAAGATCCCCTCTAAATTTGATCAGCATCTAAGTAGTATTATACAAACCTTGAAACCTTTGTTATGAAAGCTTCTTTGCTCCTGAAGTATCTTGCTTTTAAACAACTCTACGTATTTGTGAACCATTTCTGCACACTAGGTTTGATATCCCTTACATTTTCACCTTATGGTATATTTTGTTCTTAGCCAGCTGTCCTCTGAGGAAAGTCTTAGGTCTAATTTCGTCCATGATTAGAAGGCAGGAATCCCAGATTTCAATGACAGTAGTATTCCCTTTGGAGGTCTTTAAAGTTTTATGGAAAAATAAGAGCCCTGAAGCTGGATAGATATAGATTTAAATAGTATATACATCAGATAGCTGTGTGACTTTGAGAACATTTTACTGCAAACGTGAGTTTTCTATTCTACTAAATGGGATTTACTGTACCCAATTCATAGTATGTGAATACATACGAGGCGTTTAGTAAATGCTAGTTGTCTTCTGCTCCTCTCTAAACTGTTCACTCTGGTTATGCCAGTAGCCATGCTTTCATTGGTTTCATTGGCTGGTAGGTCTTTAATGAGTGCATCCTCTCAGCTACTTGGATGTTATTCTGACTCTTATCTCTCTGCAAGTTTTACAATTTCTCGGTGATGTCACCAAGCCTGTGAGTACAGTGGACACAACCATTTACCATCTCAGGGAAATCTATTTAGTGTTCAAAAAAATCACCTAAGTTTTTGGAGGCCATTTAAAAGGTAGACCCCAGAAAACCTAGGTAGACCATTTATTTACTCAATTTTCCTTTTTTATTTCTGATTTTTTTCTCACTGCATAAATGCCCCTACCCTCATAACCATGGTTCTCCACAGGTGCTATGACTATTAGAAACACTGAATAAAACTATTTAATTGTTTCATACCCTGCAAGAAACTTGGGCTTTGAGGATCTGGAAGGGCAGGGCCTCACAGTGTGCCTCAGAGAAGTGGGAGAAGAGCTCACTGCCATAGAAATGGCTGAGGCTGGATACCCAGAGATGCTGAGCTGGGGTGATGACTTCAAAGACCCTCTACAGCAGCACCATCCACTAGAACTTTCTGTGGGGACAGATATGTCATAACTGCTCCATTCAATACTGTGGCTACCAGCCAGCCACATCCAGCTGTTGAGCACTAGAAATATGGCTCGGGTGACTGAGGAACTGAATTTTTAATATTTAATTAACTTAAATATCCACACGTGGTTAGCAGCTATCATATTGGACAATGCATTTCTATAGCAATCCTATTTTTAGTATAGGAAGAACTTATAAGGATCAGTATAATTCCCTACTGATGGTTCTGTCATTTTTCTGTTGTAGATTTGAAAATGCTACATGCAGAAAAGGTATTTGGATAGGTAGTATGGAGAAGAAGGAAAAACCATTTGGGAGATTGCATGTGATGGAATCCTTTAATACATACAGAGGACCTTGAATTAATGAAAGAACTCAAGTCATATTAATTTGACCCATGGAGTTATGGGCACCCAAATTTTTAAGTAATATTTTTTGTAACTTTATTATTCTGTCTCTGTTATGTACACCTTCATCCTGTACTACTTTTTCTATCTAAAATAAGTCCATTTATTTATTATTTATTTTTTAATTTTTTTTATGGCCGTGCTGCATGGCTTGTGGGATCTTTGTTCCCCAACCAGGGATTGAACGCAGGCCCTCTGCAGTGAAAGCACGGAGTCCCAACCACTGGACCTCCAGGAAATTCCCAAATAAGTCCTTTTAGATTAAATTAAATTATCAGTAGGAAAAGATGGAGAGAATTTGTGATACGTTAGAAAGCCATATGTAGAACGTTTCACCTTAAAAAAAAAAGTCCTTGTCATTTTATTTCCTTTAAAAATCAATTTTCAAATAAAATAATTTCAGTAGCACATTTAAATAGGATTGAATACTATTTTCAATCACATTCATATGTATTATCTCATTTATTCCTGTCATTAGCCCTATGAGTCAAATAGAGTGCATGTTGTTTTTGCTTTATTAGATGCAACTGTTGTGGCTTCAGAGATGCTCAGTGACTTGTCCTTGGTCACCGAGGAGTTGACAAATAATTTTACTCATTGGTATTTTTTTAATTGAAGTGTAGTAGATTTACTCTACGTAAAAAATCCTAAGGATGCTACCAGAAAACTACTAGAGCTCATCAATGAATTTGGTAAAGTTGCAGCATACAAAATTAGCATACAGAAATCTGTTGCATTTCTATACACTGACAATAAAATATCATAAATAGAAATTAAGGAAACACTTCCACTTACCATCGATTCAAAAAGGATAAAATACCTAGGAATAAACCTACCTAAAGGAGGCAAAAGACCTGTACTCCAAAAACTATAAGACACTGATGAAAGAAATTAAAGACAACACAAACAGCTGGAAAGATATACTGTGTTCTTGGATTGGAAGAATCAGTGTTGTTAAAATGACCATACTGCCCAAGCTAGTCTACAGATTCAATGCAATCCCTATCACATTACCAATGGCATTTTTCACATAACTAGAACAAAAATTTTTAAATTTGTATGGAAACACAAAAGAAGACCCCAAATAGTCATCGTCTATTTTTTTCCCCCAATATGCCTGTTCTACTAGCTAATGAAGCCACTTAATTTTTAAAATTAGAACTAGTTCTTTTAGTCTCTTCAAATCATCATGGCTTCAAGCTTGTGTGGCCTCACCCTTATAATTTCTACACTTCAAAAGGAAGAGAGCGTCGATTTATGTCAGGTGTTTAAAATTAATGGTATACTCATATTTTATTTAATAAATATTAATGGTTGGCTTTGGCAGAGGGCGGGGGGGGGGGCTATTTTAGACCTTTACTGTAAAGAAGATCATTATCACGTCCCCAAATTTGATTTCTGGAGTGCTTATTTATCAGTGTTAGGCGCACGGGTTGGTTCTAATGATGCTTCCTAATTCACCCCACAGAATCCCTTGCAGGCTGTGTTGCTCCAGCTGAGTGTGTTCCAGAGTGCACTTCTTGGGCAGTTTCGTCCTTCAGCAAAGCTTTGTTCCATCGTTGAGCCGTAACTCGGTGGAGGAGGTTTTTTCTGTCAGCACGTGATACAATAGAAATCCTAAATCAATAACACTTTTTATTCCTACACGTTCGACGCATAACAGCCTTCTTCACATCGAGGTTTTAACGTGTTGTAAATTAATTACCTGGAATGAACACAGGGTCAATGGACCTTGGTACGACCAGGATGTAATGTTAAAGTCTTCCATTTTCTCCTCCACTTCTCAGCATCCTTAGCCTGTCTTTTGTGCATGTCACTTACGCCGTCTTCTGCAATAAGCTCCCTTAAGAGGAGTTAATGCCCCTCTAGGGATTGATCGATAGAAAAGAATTTGCTTTCCCATAAATTTGCTGGACTATTTTCTGCCTTCCAGGCAAAAACAGGGCCGTTTTTATTTGTAGTACACAGTGTGGCACTTTTGAAAAAAGAACATTTAATTGAAATTTGAAATTGCCCAAGTGAATATAACAGATTTTCTCTTAATTCAGAGTGATATCTAAAAGATTTGTGCAAATACAGGTGGATTTTATTATCTACCACTTCCTGTTGGAAATGAGGATAATTGTTTATTTTCCAGAATTCAGTTCAAGAAAAGATAACTTTATCTGTCCCATCATCTAAATGCGTATAAGATGGCAACCCCATTTCAAATGATATAAAATGAGGTATGGTAAAGTAGATTTTCCATCAGAAGCAGGGCAATTAAAAAGCAGGAATTCACTAAGTTTTAAAGGACTCAATTTTCTATTTTCTTTAAAACAAGAATGAAAGAGGCAAACTCCATTATAGTTCTGAAGGTAGCTCTGCTATTAGTAGCTATAGAAACAAGGTAACCAGGTAGTGAATGAGAGAGAGAGAGAGAGAGAGAGAGAGAGAGAGAGAGAGAGAGAGAGAGAGAATATGAAAAAGAAAACTGCAAACCTAGCTGCAATGCTTAAATACTAATATCATGATTTAGGAATTAATACCTTGGGAAGTAGATTGGTCAACGTCTTTGCTAGTTTGTCAGTGTGAACAACTTATTGTTAATGCCTAGTTTCTCCAGGACATATATGCAGCGCCCAAACAAAACGAATGCAGCCATCTTCAAAGAAGAGGTAGTGTAGACTAGAGATATAAATACACAGTGCCAAATTGCTGGAGCACACGGGGGTCAGCTTCATGATTTTTGGCAGAAGCCCTTTCCCTTCTGTCAGGTTAAAGGGAGGAGAGAGCAACCAAATTGACTTTACTTCCCTTGACAACGAGGTCAACACCACTTGTAAATCTGACCTCGTCCCGCTGCAACTGTAAGTGTCAAAGGTGGGGTGGGGAGTTCAGTGGGACGTGGAAATCGTCCGAGACAGAGCACATTTTCCAAACTCCAACTTAACCACATGCCTGGTGGAAACGCCTCTGATCTTAGTTTAAGCCCCCCAGTAATATTTTCAGCTTAGACTTTATCCCCACATCTGTCCTGGATCATCAGGCTGTATTACACTGTCGCTTGATCTTTGGAAACAAGCACCCTAACGACCAAGCTGGATGCCCTATGGGGGGGCAGGCTTTTGAGCTAACAGAGTGTTTTCTTGCTTATCAAGCGTCCTGGAGGACTGCTCACGTATAAAATATAGCCTCTGTGCTTCTCTTTCAGGAAGGTAGGTTATGGGATTTCCCAACAGACACTTCAAATGGCAGCAGTTGCTAAAAACCAAGCTTTTATAAAAGGGACCCATGCATTTCCAGTGTATCTTGGGCTACTTCACAGAATAACGAACAAGGAGGTCAGTGTGTGCCACGTAGCAACTAAGATACAGAAACAACGAATAATTTAAGCTTTTCAGAATAAAATTAAATATACTAAGAGGCAGCATCATATAATAGTGGTTAAAGTCAGGCACTCCAGAGTCACATGGACCAAATCTAGTCCTCTGTCTGCCTCCTTTTGTGAATAAAACTTTATTGACACGACCATGCCTATTTGTTTATGTATTGTCTGTGGCTGCCTTCTCACTGCCATGAAAGACTCGAATAGTTGTGAGACAGACTGTCCTGCAGCGCTGAAAATACTTACTATCAAGCCCCTTATGGGAAAAGTTTGCCAAACCCTGGTTAAGCGTGTGAGCTTTTGTCTCACACTGTCTGGATTTGAATTCTGGCTTCAGCATTTACTGGCTGTGGTACCTGGTGCGGGTATTCTTTAGGCTTCAGTTTCTGGATCTATAAAAAAAATGGATTACTTTACAATGTTGGGTTAGTTTCTGCTGTGCAGTGAAGTGAATCAGCCACACGTATACATATACTCCAATAAAATTTTTACTTTTTTAATTTTTATTTTTGGCTGAGTTGGGTCTTCATTGCTGTGTGGGCTTTCTCTAGTTGCGGTGAGCAGGGGTTACTCTTCATTGCGGTGCATGGACTCTAGTTACGTGGGCTTCAGTAGTTTTGGCGTGCAGGCTCAGTAGTTGTGGCACTCGGGCTTAGTTGCTCCGAGGCACGTGGGATCTTCCCGGACCAGGGCTCAAACCTGTGTCCCCTGCATTGGCGGGAGGATTTTAACCACTGCGCCACCAGGGAAGTCCCTCCAATAAAAATTAATAAAAAAATAAAGAAGAAAGCACACATTCAAAAATAAGTGTTTCACAAGGATGGGAAGATATATCTGAAGATACAGTAACTACACTCCTGCAAAATATAAGTAAATAACTATCCTGTTGTATTAATGCATTGAAATTAATAAGATTTTACTTTGTGTTGCTTTTGTGTAGATCAGGTGTATTACTTTATGCTGGTAAATTGAAATTGAGGTGGCTTAAATAGCCACTGGTTGATTAAAATGCTATTCTCATTTAAAGAAAAAAATGGATGTGCTAATAGCAATGTCAGAGGCTGCTGTGGAGATTACATGAGATAGTGCATATCTTTTTTCTTCCTTGCAAAATTTTTATTTTTTATACAAATAATTAAATATTTGTCTGTGAGATTAAAAAGAAATGGGTTTTATGAAGGCTTGCTGTTTTATTTCCTTCTGTTTATTCATATACTTCAAAAAAGGTGAGCTTTCTGTCTCTTCCCAAAAGATTATGGGATAATGCATATTATCCTAGGAGTCTGCCTGGTTGGGAGTAATCTATTCTACTGCTCCCCTATCCTTAAACCTCCAAAAAAGGGTCTAGATCTCTACTAAGATCATTTTGCATCTTATTCTGCAGAGGACGACGTGACTTTCCCAATAACACTGAATTTCTAGGCATTAAGACTCTTCTTTTTTCTTTTTAAAGATTTTTGTGATGTGGACCATTTTTTAAAGTCTTTCTTGAATTTGTTACAATATTGCCTCTGTTTTATGTTTTAGTTTTTTGCGGCGAAGCATGTGGGATCTTAGCTCCCCGACCAGGGATCAAACCCACACCCCCTGCAGTGGAAGCTTGGAGTCGTAACCATTGACCGCCAGGGAAGTCCCAAGACTCTTATTTCTTAAAAATGTACGCAAAAGCAGCTTACTTTTATTTGACAGAAGAGGTTACAAGAACATAGTCACCTATGGGATTTTCGCTTATCATTTTAAATTTCTAGCGTTGTTCAGAAATTATTTTTTTAAATTAATTGATTTTTTATACGGAAGTTCTTCTTAGTTATCTATTTTATGCATATTAGTGTATACATGTCAATCCCAATCTCCCAATTCATCCCACCACCACCACCCCGCCCCCCGCTTTCCCCCCTTTGTGTCCATACGTTTGTTGTCTACGTCTGTGTCTCTAATTCAATCGTTTGTTCTTCAAGTACCCCAGTCAGACAGGTGAAAGCAAATCTGAACCATCCTACCTGGCAGAGGCCTAGGGTCAGGCAGACACAAGAGCTGTGAGGGGTTCGTTTTGACAGGAGTCAACATCCCTCCACACGGGGGACCCTGGACTCACAGGGAAGGATTCTCAGTGGCTCCAGGCCAGCTGTACTGGAACATCCTGCCGGGTTGGTACTGTACGTCCCCCGGGGCTCGACATCCCCTTCCCCTGACTGGTCCCCCTCTTCTCGAAGCCCTTGGCTGTTCACGGTGCCTGATGCTTCACAGCCCTTCAGGTTTCGCTGCCTCCAAAGTGGCTCATGTTCCAAACGATCCTTCTCCCCTCACCCCACCGGTCCCTGAGCAAAACTCCTCTCAGTTTGAGACCCACCTATACCGAGCCAGAAATTGAGCTGATCGAAGGAACTACTTCTCAAGGAATCTTTGTATTTTAAAAGCAAAATGGAACTTCAGTGGCGGTCCAGTGGTTAAGACTCCACGCTTCCAATGCAGGGGGCGCCTGTTCCATCCCTGGTTGGGGAACTAAGATCCCACATGCTGAGTGGCTAGGCCAAAAGAAAAAAAAAAAAAATGGAGAACGTTTATTGCAAATGAAACTTGAATTAGGAAGGGATTTCTGAACAGGGGGACCTTCCAAGGGCCCGCTGCTTTCCCCACTCACAACCCCTCTATTTCTCAGTGCCAGTAGTCAACAGCTTAGCAGCCCTCTCTGCTGAAAGATTGCCAAACTGTGCACTAGGCCAGATTGTGTTTTACTATTTCATTCACAGTATATCCCAAAGAACCATGTGGATGGTCAGTTCTCTCCGTGCCATATTGGATCAAATGTGAGTGATGTAATAGTTCTAAGAGCCCCCTCAAACCCCCAGAAGGTCCAGGACTGTGCCTCACATGTCTTAAATACATCAGTGTGCCAACTTAGGGGCATCACAAGAGCTACAAAATAATCATATTTATACTGAATTCCCTTTCTGTTTCCCTCTCAGTTTGGAGATTCCCTGTTTGATGGAGAATTTAGAGTACAATTCCTGCGAGGCATCTGGAATTTGTGATTCTTTCTAAGTATTGCAGTTTAATCTATGCCTCTCTAAGTCTCTGTTGAGACACTTTCAGGTCATTTCAACTTGTTGTGAGTTTGAAGGAATCTGTGGAATACTTTCCATAAAGTATCCTGTATGGTGCCAGGGACGTGATCACCTAGCCTTTGTGTAACAACATCAATATACACTGGTTAGTTGTGTTAGAACCCTGGATTTACACAGCTCCTTTCTTCCCTAGAGTCTAACTTATTTTCCCAAAGGTCACTGTGCTTCACTTAAAACATCAGTGTCAGCTAGAGGGCAACTTCCATGATTTTACATTTTAGAGGAGAGGCTTGGTCTCCAAGTGACTGACTTATCCAAGGTCAACGCCTTTTCAGATATGGACTTGGGGTGATGACTCAGACTCTTTCTAGCCCCAAACGGTTCCCATGGTGACCGCATCACTCACAGGTGTGTAGTCTTGGACTGCTACTGTGGCACCACGTTGATGGTGCTGCCCTGAGCTCACTTTTAAAGAAATCATTTGGTTTGATAACTCAGCCCTTATATTGAATGTCTCCCCATGGTGAGACGGAAGAGCTACAGCTCAGGGGAGCCTCCGCATCATCACTCACCAGCTCCGAGCAAGTTTCAGACAAACTTGCTTCTGTGTGGAAGGACTTCTTTCTCCACTGATACAGGAGATATGGACAATAACATCTTTTTTAGAGATGAACACAAAGTGCCTACATTAAGACTCTTTTTTATCCTAAGCCAAAGCCATTATCTTTTCAGATATCTATTTTTTTTATCGAAGTATAGTTGATGTACAATATTATATGTTACAGGTGTACAATATAGTGACTCACAGTTTTTAAAGGTTATAATCCATTTATAGTTATTGTAAAATATTGGCAAGAGTTTCCTTGGCGAGTAAGTAGGCATATGTTACTTGGACAATAAGGTGTACAACACCTGATTATTTCAACTTCAGTGAAAAGTCAGTTTTCTTTGAAGGAGAAACCAATGCCTGGGAAGGAGCCAAAGCAGGGGTGGAGAGAAGAAGGCAGCATTCTGAGATGGTGGGGGTCTTTTCTGCCCACTACCTACACCGTCTGCTATGAACCTCCATTTCAAAGAGATCTGGTCTTACCTTTGGATGAAGATCATGGCCCCTTTAAAACGTGCTCTTTATCTTACATCCTGTGTGGGCCGTCTTTAAGTGATGCTGGTGAATAGGGTCCTGAGTCATGTGGCTGTGTGGTGGCTCGTTGGTTTATGTGGACCTGGCTTCTCCACCTGTAGTGAGAGTAGAGACTAACAGCTTCCTAGATCCTCCAGGTTCAACCTGGAGAGCTCCTCTTGGGTGCACTTGACAACTATGTAAATACAAAGTGAAAATAAAAATGTTTAAATGGCCCAGAGAGAAAAGAGGAGCTTTTATGGATGGCTCAAGTCAGTTCTTTTTGTGTATTTATCTTTTCATTATGTGGTAATATTCTTACATTGGAGATGCTTTCTTGATGACATTTATGATAACATATTGTGTCACAAGCAAGATATTTCAAATGGACAAAAGGTATAATAAAAGAGGAATCCACTTTGAGACAGGAACCAACAGGCAGACTTTTGCACGGTGCGGTTGATGTAAGAAGAGAAGGTGGGGTCTGAGAAGGTGAAGAAGAAAAATATTTTTGGAAGTTTTGTAAAGAATAGTAATGGGTTCTAGGGAAGATAGTGTCTTTGAAACATGCATGATAGTTTGTCTCCTGTTCTCAGGATTCCCCGGCTTTGAATGTAATTGTTGATTAATTTCCTTTGCTCTAACTGTGCACCTGATGGTGACTCAGGCCAGTGGGTCAGTAACAGCAAAGCAGGTGGAAGAAGCTACAAATTTCAAACCGTCTATAAATGGGTTGGTTGACTCTTGAATAACTGAAGGAGGATTATTGAACAAAAGCCTTGGGGGCTTTGGAAAGGTACATTTAAAGTAAACTTTTTAAAGAAGAGTAAGGTAAGGACTCTCTGTTTTCAGGAAGTCTTAATTTTTTTTTTATTAGTCATATTTTGCAGGTGAAGAAACTGAGAATTTGAAGGACTAGGAAGCTTAACGAAGGTGACAGAGCTACCTAGCGGTGGAGCTGAGATTCAGGAAGGGGTCTGTTTGACTCTGAAACTTCTCACTCTTTTTATGGTATGAGAGAGAACACCTAACATAGAACAGGATATGTTACAGTGTGAGATGGAGGGAAGATAAAGCAATTCAGGAGACCACAGGTGGGCTTCCCGAGGGCAGAAGCTTCAAGCCTCTTGGAACTTTTGCAACTCCTGACGCCACCCCCTGCCGTACTACCGCCCCAAGTAAAATTGCAAGTTACAATTGCAGCAGAAATACTTTAGTTATTTAAGGAGAAAACTTTTTTTGTTCTAATTTTAAGAATGCTTATTACAGTAACACAATAGCACTATTTTTCTCTGTTTTGCCTGATTACTCAAATGGAACAAAGATGTTATGTGAATATTTCACACTTCCTTTCCCTCTCTTTTCCTCTCCTTTAAATAGTTCGCATCCCAAGATGCAGTGTCATTAAATACATCAGTACAACCCCTTTAGGTCTGGAGGAGAAAGTGTCAAAAGAGTAAAATTCTAGGGAAGAATCCAGGTCCATATATTATAGCTCAAAATAGGGAAAATAGAAAATAGTCAAAATAGTAAATTCACTTACATCTAGCTATTACATTATTTCTGATTTAATTTAATTTAGTTTTTTTCTTTTCTTTTCTTTGGCTTGCAGAATAGGTCCAGAAGAAGAAAAAAGTTCATCCATAAGTAGACTTACTGGGAAGGCTCTGACAGGTGCTACAGGCTGACCTGTAATGCTGCCCTGGGCCCCTTCAGTAACTCTGATGAGGCAGGTGTGGGCTGAACTGTGTCCCTCCAAAGTCATATGTTGAAGTCTTAATTCCCAGCACCTCAGAATGTGACTGTGTTTGGAGACAAGCCCTTTAAAGAGGTAAATAAGGAAAAACGAGGTCATATGTTTGGGCCCTAATCCAAAACGATTGGTGCCCTTATAAGAAGGAGAGATTAGGGCACAGACAACATGCAGATGGGTGGGCTACCATGTGAGGACACAGAGAGAAGGCAGCTGCCTAAAGCCAAGGAGAGAGACCTCAGGAGAAACCAAAGCTGCTTACACCTTGATCATGGACTTCCAGCCTCGAGAACTGTGAGAAAATAAGCATCTGTTGTTTAAGGTGCCCAGTCTGGGGCTCTTTGCCATTGGCAGCTGCTGAAGGAGCCAGGACATTAGGTCAGGAAGATACAGGTTCAGTGAGAAAAGGGTCCACTTTGGACCTTTTCATTTTTGAAAGTGCCCATTGATTTTATTTTTTTAATTTAAAAAATTTATTTACTTTATTAATTTTTATTGGAGTATAGTTGCTTTACAATGTGTTAGTTTCTTGCTGTACAGCTAAGTGAATCAATCATACGTATACATATATCACCTCTTTTTTAGATTTCCTTCCCATTTAGGTCACCACAGAGCACTGAGTAGAGTTCCCTGTGCTATACAGCAGGTTCTCATTAATCTATTTAATACATAGTAGTGTGTATATGTTAATCCCAATCTCCCAATTCATCCCACCCTCCCTTCGCCCCTTGGTGTCCATACTTTTGTTTTCTACATCTGTGATTCTATTTCTGCTTTACAAATAAGTTCATCTGTACCATTTTTCTAGATTCCACATATAGGCAATATTATATGACATTTGCTTTTCTCTGTCTGACTTACTTCACTCTGTATGACAGTCTCTAGGTCCATCCACATCTCTGCAAATGTCACTATTTTGTTCCTTTTTATGAAGTGCCCGTTGATTTTAGCATGTACCGGAGAGTGAGCAAACTTATACCTCTGAGAAAAAGGAAATTCAACCTTGACTTGCTGCCCTGCTACCCCAGTTCCTCTTATGATCTCTCTCCTTCCTTCCCCTTGTCTTCCTTCCTTCCACATCTCCTTTTGCCCGCGTCCTTTCCCGTGTAGGCTCATGCCTGCCAGTTCTGATACCGTTAACAAAGCTGTGTATAGGTCCCAAAGTTTGTGATGTATCTGTGAGCACTGATAAATTTTACAGCACTGCTTAGAGGGAACCATATCTTTGCTGATTAGTGAATTTTGACAAGTAGTTTCCATATTTTATATTTTCCATATCTCCCATAGTCCATATTCCCCACAGAGACCAGGATGAGAGCTGGTACGGTCTGATCACGGTGACCAGTGGAAAAATAGGGGAAAATGTTTAAGCCTAAGGGGAATCCAGAGAGTTCTTTTGAGAAGCCAGAGCTTCCTGATTCCTTGTTATAAAGGCTCAGGCGTCCTGGTGGGGGGGCGGGGCGGCTGTGGGTGACGAAAGCACCAGGCAATGTCACCTCGATTCTGTGGGCAGCATGCAATACTAAAGAGATTGACTCCTTGAGGGTGTCCCAAGTTTTTTTTTTTTTTAATAAAAGTTTAAATGTTTAATGGTGGTAAAAAGCACATAACATGAAATTTACCATCCCAACTGCTTCTAAGGATGCAGTAGTGTTAAGTATATCTGCATTGTGGTGCTTTCTTCAGCAGCACATATACTAAAATTGGAACGATACAGAGAAGATTAGCATGGCCCCTGTGCAAGGATGACATGCAAATACGTGAAGTGTTCCATATTTTTTAGAGATTGTTGTACTGAGTGAAGTAGGTCAGACAGAGGAAGACAAATCATATGTCATCGCTTATATGTGGAATCTAAAAAAATGGTACAAATGAACTTATCTACAAAACAGAAATAGAGTCACAGATGCAGAAAACAAACTTATGGTTACCAGGGGGGAAAAAGGAGGGAGGGATAAATTGGGAGTTAGGGATCAACATATACGCACTACTATATATAAGATAGATAACCAACAAGGACCTACTGTATAGCACAGGGAACTCTACTCAGTGGTCTGTAATGACGTAAATGGGAAAAGAATCTAAAAAAAAGTGGATATGTGTATACGTATAACTGATGCACTTTGCTGTACACCTGAAACTTAACACACAGCATTGTAAATCAACTCTACTCCAATAAAATTTTTAAAAATATATTTACATTGTGCTTAAGTTCTTAAATAATGAGTCATGTGGTAAGAATTCCATACTTTTACATTATTATTAGTTTTTGGTTTAATCGTTAGAATATGTATTTTAGAAGTAATAACAAAAGTCAAAAACCGTCTAACGTAAAATTGGTTTGATTGTACGGAAGTCTACAGATCTAGTCCTATGGTTGGTCGTTGATTAGTTTTAAATGAGTCAATGAGAATACATAACTCCTAATCATTTAGCAAGCTTTTATGGAGCGCCCACTGTGAACACGCAGTGTTTAGACTCTGCCGCTGCAGCAGTAAACAGATAGGCCAGGACCTGGTTCCCACTGAGCTTACGTGTCCGACGTGAGGCGGCGGATGTGTAGAAGGTGGTCAACAACTGTGATGGCTGTGTGACAGGCAGCAACGTCATGACTCCTGGTTAGAGGTGAAGGCCAGCCTGGAATTCACAGCATCAGCAAGTCACCAAGTAGCCACTGTCTTCCTCGTTCTCAGAGCCCCGACTCCTCCAGCCAAGGAAGAGCTAGCTGGCCGTGCAGTGGCTTCTGTTCTAGGAGAGGGACCTTAAGCTCAGGGAACCCCGGTCTTCGCTGATGGGCAGCACGCATGCCTGACCACTGCTGGGTCAGGGAGATGTCAACTCTCCGTCCTGTCTGTGAACAGAACTGCCTTTTGCCCTGAGGAAGATGCCGTCTCTAGGTTCATTTTATTATTATTATTTTAAATTCTTTTCTTTTAAACCCCACATTTGTTTGTTTATTTTTTTGGCTGTGTTGGGTCTTCGTTTCTGTGCGAGGGCTTTCTCTAGTTGTGGCAAGCGGGGGCCACTCTTCATCGCGGTGCGGGGGCCTCTCACTATCACGGCCTCTCTTGTTGCGGAGCACAGGCTCCAGAAGCGCAGGCTCAGTAGTTGTGGCTCACGGGCACAGTTGCTCTGCGGCATGTGGGATCTTCCCAGACCAGGGCTCGAACCCGTGTCCCCTGCATTAGCAGGCAGATTCTCAACCACTGCGCCACCAGGGAAGCCCTTATTATTTTTTAATAATGTTCTATCGTAGTATAAAGGTAGATTTTCTTTTCTATTCTGTTTTCCACTTCTCCCGTCATTTTGGCAAATTACACAGAATTGCATATTGACCCAAACGAATAGATTAAATGTCACTTAATTTATTCTAAAGTAAATTGTACCCGTTTCTTGTATGGATTAACTTGCCATACCTACATTTCATAGAGTATTTAATGTTCATTTTAGAGAAAAAACTGTTAGTAATGTGACTTCTCATTAATGCATACTAGTGGATATTTGCCAGTGAAGTAAACTATTTAATTATTAATTTCAGTGGAAAATAGCATTGAGAAGAAGTCAACAGGGTAAGAAATATTACCTTTAATTTGTTAACTTTCAGAGATACATTGCTGTATAAAAAGGTTATGACAAATTTCAAAAGCAACATAGTACAGTGGGAAAGACCACAGACGGCTGGAGCCAGCCTGCCAGGGGTTGAATCCCAGCTCTGTTACAGACTAGTTGTTTAAACATGGTGAGCCACCTAAGCTATGGGTGGTACATCTCCTTACTGGGAAAATGGGGATAATAAAAATATAGACCTCATGGAATTGTTAGGAGGGTTGAATGAGCTAATATATAAGAAGGGCTTTAAAAAGCTCCTTGTGCATAGTAATATTGTACAAGAGCTGGGTATGGCTATTGCTATCTTCTTAGCCACCTGGCATGTGGTTCCTTTCCAGTGCTGCTCCTCAGTTCTTCATGTGCACAGGAATTGGGCCAGTGTTGCTGAGGCATGGCTGCAGGAAACCCTAGAATACTTTCTTTCTTTTTTTTTTTTTTTTTTTTTTTTGCGGTATGCGGGCCTCTCACTGTTGTGGCCTCTCCCGTTGGCGGACGCGCAGGCTCAGCGGCCATGGCTCACGGACCCAGCCGCTCCACGGCATGTGGGATCTTCCCAGACCGGGGCACGAACCCGTGTCCCCTGCATCGGCAGGCGGACCCTCAACCGCTGCGCCACCAGGGAAGCCCTAGAATACTTTCTTCAATAGCATGATTCAAAAGAAATCACAGAAAAGAAAAAAAAAAGAAATCACTACTTAGATTGAAATGTTTTGACTGGGTTTGTGAGAAGATCTGGTATTACTGAATGCTTTGTGCAAATCTGCTAAAGAAATATCTTCAAATTATATTTTCCTTTCCAAATATTCTTTGCCAATATAGGTGAGTATTTCTGACTTTCACAGCATTTACCAGTTTACCAATTAAGCTGTTCATGTTGCTCTGCTAGGCTTACTATTTTAGCTGTGATAAGAATTCATTTTTAAAGCAATTTACAGCATTATACTTAGTGCTGGTCATTTGCCTTCTTATTAGGTTTCTGAATATTGAAGCGTATATATTAAATTCCAGGCCCACAGAAATTTGAGGCTGACTGCTCTTTATCCCCTATACTCAATTGTTAGTCTTACATATTTGTTCAATAAAAAAGTCTACAAGTAAAAAATGCTGGAGAGGGTCTGGAGAAAAGGGAACCCTCCTGCCCTTTTGGTGGGAATGTAAGTTGGTGCAGCCACTATGGAGAACAGTATAGAGGTTCCTCAAAAAGCTAAAAATAGAGCTACCATGTGATCCAGCAATCCCACTCCTGGGCATATATCCAGACAAAAGTATAATTTAGAAAGATACCTGCACCCCAGTATTCATAGCAGCACTATTCACAATAAACAAGACGTGGAAGCAACCTAAATGTCCATTGACAGATGAATGGATAAAGAAGATGTGGCACATATATACAATGGAATACTACTCAGCCATAAAAAGAACAAAATAATGCCATTTGCAGCAACATGGATGCAACTAGAGATTATCATACTAAGTGAAGTCAGAAAGAGGAAGATCAATACCATATGATATCACTTATATGTGGAATCTAAAATATGACACAAATGAACCTATCTAGGAAACAAAAACAGACTCACAGACATAGAGAACAGATTTGTGGTTGCCACGGGGGAGGGGGTTGGGGAGGGATGGACTGGGAGTTTGGGCTTAGCAGATGCAAACTATTACGTATAGGATGGATAAACAATAAGGTCCTACTGTAGAGCACAGGGAACTATATTCAATATCCTAGGATAAGCCATAATGGAAAAGCATGTAGATAGATAGATAGATAGATAGATATTTGTATAACTGAATCACTTTGATGCACAGCAGAAATTAATACAACATTGTAAATAAACTATAGTTAAATTTAAAAAAACATAAAAAAAGAAGGCTGGCCTTCTGATTCTAGAACCTCTCCCAGGCTCTCTAACACACATCACATCTGCCCACCGCTGGTGGCCCTGCTCTTGCTATTATGTTCCATTCTTTAAACATTTTCTTAAGCTTCCTTTAAATATGACGAGACCTACTCTCAATGCACCTCACTTATTTCTGACTTTCTCTGCAGAGTTACTGGGGAATTTCTCAGTCTCGTATTCTCTAAATTAACAAGGGGAAAACATTGCCTCATTAATTTTTTAAAAGTAATTTTTCTTAGAAGGGAAATGGATGATTGCACTTCAATACCAATAAAAGGGCACTGTAAGGAAAAAGAATGGAAAAGGCTGAAAGCGTGCTGAAAACCACATTCTTCAAGAAATAGCAGTAGTGATGGTGGAACATCATTATGAGAACATGGATGAAGAAAGAAATTAAGGCAAAAGGGTACATTCTCTTTTATCCCATCGTTTTATTTTATTTTATTTTGGCTGCGGCATGTGGGATCTTAGTTCCCCAACCAGGGCTGAACACATGCCCCCTGCAGTGGAAGCTCAGAGTCTTAACCACTGGACATCCAGGGAAGTCCCTTATTTTTTTTTACATTAATTTTTATTGGAATACAGTTGATTTACAATGTTGTGTTAGTTTCTGCTGTACAATAAAGTGAATCAGTTATATATATACATGTATCCACTCTTTTTTAGATTCTGTTCCCATATAGGTCATTACAGAGTATTGAGTAGAGTTCCCTGTGCTGTACAGCAAGTCTTATTAGTTATCTATTTTATATATAGTAGTGGGTACATGTCAATCCCAATCTCCCAATTTATCCCTCTCCTCCGTTTCCCCCTTAGTAATTTTCCCATCATTTTAAGGAGGAACCTTTAAGACAAAACTAATGTGTCCCTAAGTGCTAACTGCTTGAAGCACTCCCTCCCTCCCACAAAAGGCATCATTGACCCTGCCTCTGGGGCATTCATGCTAAATGGACTTGTTTTCTTCACCATTTCCTCGGAAAGGCTGGGGCTGAGACGCGAAGAAAGGCCACTGACCACTCATTAAAAGCCCAGAAATGAGAGGGTGTCGAACACATGTTCCTCCAACACAGAATTGATTGCCTCAGGTCTTCTCCCCTGAAAGACAGGTAGAGTCATTTAAATGATAATTTACATATTTCTTAGAATCACCGTAGGGATGTACCTGCTGTTTTGATGCTTTCCTTTTAATAACGATACATTTGTGATGGGTTGAAGCCCTTCCAAGAGTTCCAGGCTGTGCCAAAAATTGTAATCACGCTTGACCCATGAGATGCATGTGTAGAATCTGTGGCCCAAATTCGGTGAAGTAATAAGCAAAGTTTGCGTAATCACGCTACATCTCTAGACTGGATTCATTAGTTCCTTGGGTCAGTTAGAACACCCAATACTGAGCTAAACAATTTTCTGCTTGTAGATTACTTTAAAAGAAGGAGAGAGAATCAGTTCGAAAAGACCTTCACTAGCTGGATGGCATAGGGTGGGGAAGGTAGCACCTTGCCTTCAGCTGATTTTAATCACAGTTATGAGAATGTTTAGTTGTGTCAGCACATCCAAGAGGGACCTAAAAGACTCAGGAACACTGGGGGAAAAAGGCTTGAGATCAACCTGGTTCTGGAGATGGGAGGATGCTCTGAGTGGCTGATGCCATGGCCAGTCCACCAGCTGGGCTTCCAGGAGGTCTACCATGCAGTGGTACCAAGATATACTGATGGGCCCAACCCCCCAACACAAGAACAGTCTGAAGCCAGGTGCGTGGGAAGACAACAGATCAGACCCAGTGGTGCTGTTTTTGGTGGGGCACGTGTTTGTCTTGTATGTGTATTGTTGGAAGGGGTGTAGGTGTTGGGTTTCTGGCCACAGAGGTGGCCACACGCCATCTTTGATATTGCAGATGAGACGATGATCTTCCAGATTCTGCGTACGTTGCCGTCCTTTCTCAATATTTGTGTACAGTTCTTTTCAAAGTCCACTGTCCTCAGGGTGTGGATTTTATGAACAATCCAAGGGATTGATCTCGGTCCTGTTAGGCAAAGATTAACAGCCCAATAAATAGAAATTGTGCACCACCATAAGGTTAACACAAAGAAACGGCCAAGTTGATCTAAGGTCTATTCCCAAGAAAAGGATATGCACCCCCATCATTTTATTTTTTTTGAAGAAGAAGACGAATTCGTCAATAATAAATTAATAACCATCATGTTAGAATTGTCAGTGGGAGACACTCTATTTCCCGTGTCCACTAAGAAAGCTACCTATTATTTTGGTAAGAAATGCCTAAATTGAAATTCCAAAGGGCATTATGAACTTGAATTAAAAAGGTAATGGATTTTTTAATAAGTTCTGGGTCAAGATGTATTATCAAACTATTTTCCATAGGGCATAGAATATACCATCTATCCTTTTAATAATACCAGCCCTGGTCTTCCTTCCAGCAGCCAGCTGAGGCTGCTCGGCTATTATAGTCTCTCCCACCATCCCTAACAATGAACAAATAACTAGACGGCCCATGAAACAGTCTAAACAGAACCGTCTCCTGGAGAGACTGTGACTGCCAGAGACAGGTTCGATTCAGATCTGGATCCCCTGCTTTGGGAAAGAACAGATCAATGCTGTTGGAGAGTCAAGTAGTAGAGGGAAATATTAGGATGAATTGAGTGAATCATAAAACAAATGATCCGTGCGCTGACATGCAACCTTACTCTACCTGATGGCTCTGATTCAGGACCAGGCAAACGGTAATTCTGTGTGCTCTCCAGCTCAAAGGGCTTTCAGAAAAACGATTTGAATCGTACAAACCATTTATTAGTAAGGAAAATACTATGTCTGGGAATCCTTAAAGGCTGCAAGGAACTTACCCGAGCATTGGAAAGGCAGTCTGCATGTGCGAAGTTGTAGACGAGGTTTCTTTTTTTTCTCATTACGGTTTGAGTCCAGAGCCAAAGTTACACCTTTAAACCATTCTTTCTGTCACTTCTAACTGTCTGACTGTGCTGTGCTCTATAAACCTATCTTTTCTCTGTGTGCCCTGTTAGATAACTCCCTGGTACACACCCCAGATCCTTTCTCATACCTCTGCTGGGTCCTGGGAACATGGAACTTTATAGTAGCAATGGAGGAAAAGAGGGGCAGTAAACTTACTGACTGCAAGATAGCAGAATTCACCAGAATTCAGTGATTCTTACATTCTCCATGAGAAAGTAACCTATCAGGAGCTAATAAAGAGACAGAAAAAACTGCTTCCTTACATGTTTGGATACTCTACTGTCAGGGATAAACTAATAAGTGATGGTGTCATAGCTACATTCATTTTAGATAACTTTAGATTGGTGCAGTTTACTTTACAATGTAATTTAACATGGGAAGCATTAACTTCATTGTTAAAAATTGTCTTCTGTTTTCTGTATCTTCTAAAACACAACGCTCTCGGTAAGATAAAAGAAACGCCTGCCTCTTTCATCATGGACACATGTGGAAAGAGAGTGGACCTGGAAAACAAATTTATCCATTTTTTCTGGAAATGGGAGCCCTCATAAAACACTTAGTGAGTCCAAGGTCTCTTGCTGTCATTCTACCTCCTATTCGTATGGACTGTTGGCAACCCAGAAGTAGGGTTGGGGTAGGAGCATGTTTTTGGATGACTTTGCTTCAAATCTGAAGAATTTATAAAAACTCTGAATGACAGGCAAAAATAGACATTTTCCTTTTAAAAGGGGGAAGAGATTAATATTCAGCCATCACCATATGTAATTAAACAGAAAAATAAAATGAACTGTTTATGCAGGTACCAAGAGTCAGTTTAAAATCACAATAGACCTGAAAGTCTGTGGCAAAACTTATTAATTTTGCCCAGGGCTGCGCATCCCTCTGAGGTCTTCTCACAGAGAGGAGCCCACTGCCATTTTTATACGTGTAGTGAACTTGTTAACCAGCTGTGTTCAGGTGAGATGTTCAAATGTCTCCCTCTGTGCAACTTTATGTACTATGTGCCCTCATTAATTTTGGAAAGAATTTTAAAGAGTGCTCGAATAACACGTCCAATCAGCAACTGTTGTTGTTATTATTTTTTTAGGTGTTGAAGTGCAAAGCTCATTGAAATAACCCCCAGATGGTTGAATTTTATTCTAGAAACAGTCCGTGGTAAGAAAAAGACTGATGTCTCGAGGTCTCGGTGAACCTTCCAGTTCAGTTACATTCTGTTCCTGCTGCCTTTCCCCTAGTTCTGGTCCCAGTTTCTTCTTCTTTTCTTTTCTTTTTGTTTTTTTTTTTAACATCTTTATTGGAGAGGTCCCAGTTTGTAAGTCTTGTTCTTCATCTGTAAACTTTAGACCTTGGGCAAACCTACAGGCTTCACTCTCTCTAAGAGATCATCAATTTGTGTTTTATTGTCAGAGCTCGATTGGTGTTGCCCCCCTTGCCCCCCACCCCGTGAAGTCTATGGTAATTTTTCGAGGTAGGGTAGGGGACCCAGTGGTTTGGATGCTGTTTACAAGGTGCTGCTGAGGAGGCAGGGTGAGATAGCATATGTGTGGCAGAGAGATGGTTACTAATGACTTTTACGTTTCTGGAAGGCTTCCTGGAATGCAGTGGGAGTATAAGAGCTCCTGGGTCTCCTGGTCCACGTGTGCAGTGAAGTCTGTCAGGGAGGGGGTTATGTAGAGTCTGGGGTCTGCAGAGATGACTGAGAATTAAGAGATGAGCAGTTGAGAGGAGGGAGTGACTTGGAAGTTGTCTGGATGCCGCTGCTCTTGCCTCTCCACCCTGAAGATGGACATCTTTTTATTTTCAAGTCTCCCGCCTTCCAGGGCACACTGACCTCTAGGGGAGAACCTTGGGGTATCTACTCTCAAACAGCCCACCATCTCCCCACTCCCAGGGGGCACAACTCCAAGTTCTCCAGGGCAGGATGTGAAGGTGCCCTCTTTGGTCCTTGCACTGCTGCTGCTCCCCAGACCCATGCTACCCATGCTCCTTTGTCTCCTCCTCAGTCACAACCAAAGCACTTTCCCTCCCATAGTTAGGAGGGTGATGTTGCTTTCCTTCAAAAAAAGACCGATCACTTACAAGAAAAAATAATCCAGGTGATCAGGACAATTTGGAGCCACAAAAGCCATTTTCCCACTCCAGGTAGAGAATATTTTCCTAAAGACCTCCATGAATAATGCCATTGAATCAGCCTCCTGTTTCTTAAATTTTTGTTATTCCCAGACAATCTTCAGGGTTTCTGCCAGGTCTATTTGTCACCTATTACTTCTGTAATATTATTAACTTTTCATGTTTGCTTAGATTTTGATTTAAAGGAAAATTTCAGTTGCTCCCACAAATGGGAAACCAATATTGTTTTCCTTTTTTTAAAAAAAAGTTTATTGGAGTATAGTTGATGTACATTGTTGTGTTAGTTTCAGGTGCACAGCAAAGTGATTCAGTTATACATATACATATATTCATTCTTTTTCAGATTTCTTTTCAATAGAAGATATGTCAATGGTTAAAGAAGATGTGGTACATATATACAATGGAATATTACTCAGCCATAAAAAAGAATGAAATAATGCCATTGGCAGCAACATGTATAGACCTAGAGATTGTCATACTGAGTGAAGTAAGTCCTACAGAGAAGGACAAATACCGTATGATATTGCTTATATGTGGAATCTAAAAAATGGTACAAATAAATTTATTTACAAAACAAATAGAGTTACAGATGTAGAAAACAATCTTATGGTTACCAGGGGGGAAAAGGGAAGAGGGATAAATTGGGAGATTGGGATTGACAGATACACAGTACTATATATAAAATAGATAACTAATAAGGACCTGCTGTATAGCACAGGGAACTCTACTCAGTACTCTGCAATGACCTACATGAGAAAAGAGTCTAAAAAAGAGGGGATATATGTATACGTATAACTGGTTCACTTTGCTTAACAGCAGAAAGTAACACAACATTGTAAATCAACTACACTCCAATAAAATTTTTTTTAAAAGATATGGGCAGTCAATCGAGTGACTCATGTCATTGAATTCGAGCTGGTTAACGGTGACATGCTGAGGGCTTTGAGCCTGAGGGTTACTCTTTTCACTAAAAAGGAGTCTTAGTGAGAGTTAGGAGGACTTCACATCCTATTAGCACCAAACTAGAATTTCCCCTTGATTCAATCCTAAGGAGTAGAAAAGACTTAAACAGAGAATGCGCCTCTTAGTATAATTTCTGTAGTGTTCAATTTTGTGTCCACATATCATTGGTGGCACCCATACCCCAGTGGTCCAGTCGCAAACAAGACTCTGTAAGATGCAGATGTCAAACTAGAAAAGAAAGAAATCTCGAGTGTCTGGTGAGGAAGGGCTCCCTCCTTCCCCAGTTGGAGACAAGATTCAGAGAGAAATGATGGTCATTGTTTCTCATCTATTATTTCAGCTGTTTCCGAGAAAACCAGAGGCTCCATGGAGAAGGACTGGCAAGAAAGTAGAACAAGTGAATACGGCAGTCTACTTAATACGTGGAAGTTTGTTGTGCACGTATTAAATATGAGTTCTTCAGAAGGAAAATGGTGGGGTTGGCTCTATGTGAAGTTCTCTGTGTTGATCTGTAAGTTATGGAGGTAAAATCATTTTTCTCTCCTGAAATCTCACAAAAATCAGTTGCTTAAAATACAGATCGTGTTCTAGAAGGAAGTTTATAGGGATGGAAAATGCTGGGCCAACCAGAAATCCCACCTTTTAGACGTTGGATCCCCTCCTGTTAAGCCTTTGGCATCAGTCAATAAAGTCCTGGCTGATTGAATGTGTAACTTTATAAGTTTAAGTGCCCTTTACTCTGAAGGTCTGCAGTTCTTCTTTTAAAAATATTTTAAAGAAATTTCCAATTCTCTTGAGTTTCTCGACCCTAAAGTCCATGGGGCAATCCAGGTTCTAGCTTCCGCTCCATAAACGTTAAATTTATGACAACTTTATGTCGTGGGTGAGTCTATGAATAATACAATTTGGGGATTCTGAATTTATGAATGAACAGGCAGCTTTGAAGTCCTTATGGGAACCGGCACCATATGCCTTTCGAAGGTAATTTCCTCTGGATTTACATTTCGTGTATTCATCTTGGGCCTCTAATGCCAAGTGCTGCGTCAGGCCTTGAAAGGAAACATCACAGTGGAGAACAGGCCAGAGAAGGAGCGATAAAGCTGACAAATGGTAGGCTCCTCAATAAATCATAGATTCCATGGACAGACACTGACCATCAAGCCTACACATTAGAGAAAGAGACGTAAAAGGAGGAAGTGAAAACAATGGTGAGAAACCCGCCACGACTCAGAGAATGAGAAAAACGAAGCACAAGGAAACCTGCAATACAATGAAAATCATTGTCTGATTGTGGGACACAAAGTCTGTAAGAAATAAGGTTGCTAAAGACTTTTGGGGAAAAAAATCGAGAATGGAAATTATTATGTATAATGATAAGAAAAGAGATGAAATCAGTTTAGGTTTTAAAAATGTCAAGGACAGGCATTCTCAAACATGGTGGATGGTTTTTCTTTTAATTTCTTAATTTTGGCTGTGTTGGGTCTTCATTGCTGTGCGCGAGCTTCCTCTAGTTGCGGCGAGCAGGGACTACTCTACCTTGCGGTGCGTGGGCCTCTCATTGCGGTGGTTTCTCTTTGTTGCGGAGCATGGGCTCTAGGCGCGTGAGCTCAGTAGGTGTGGCTCATGGGCTCTAGAGGGCAGGCTCAGTAGTTGTGGCTCACGGGCTTAGTTGCTCCACGGCATGTGGGATCTTCCTGGACCAGGGCTCAAGCCCATGTCCCTTGCATTGGCAGGCAGATTCTTAACCACTGAGCCACCACAGAAGACCCAAACATGGTGGATTTCAAGTGGAAAGATGAACAGGTAGGGGCTGAAGAGGTGAGAGGTAGGAAAGTGACATGTATGTGCACATGTCAATCCTGAAGGGCGATGTTTTCTCTTTTCATTCTGTCTAAGGAGAATTCCCACCTCATCCAGGTGGTGCGGGGTTTGAAATTTAAAAGATTTAAGAGAGAAAATACAAAATTATGAATAGACAAGTAGGCCTGGGGCCTTAGGAGGTGTCCGTGAAATTGAGGAGCCCTGTTTTGTACTTCATTAGTCACACAATAAATCCACCTCCAGCCCCCTTTGGAGACTCACGTCCCATGTGAGCAGGAGAGAAGGGGGCTTTGGGCTGCTGCATGGGGCAGGGGTCATAGGGTCCACCTTCTTACATGGAGTGACTTGGCTCAGTGTATCCTCTTCATCAGAAGGGTAAGTTAGGCTTAGGGGAAGATAGAGTTATTTCTGTCTGAAGTAGTAATTATTGTCTTATTATAGTGGTTCAGAAGTGTAAAGGGATCCATGAAATCACGCTTGTGTCTTCTGGGCCAGATACAGCAGACACTGGGGGGAACTTGGGTGCAGAGATAAAGAGTGAATGAGAAAGCTCAGATCTGGGGATGGGAGGGGTGGGGGTTGGGAGGAGAGGCAGAAAGAGTCTAGAGCATCTCACTAGGAGAGTGTGCATTTGAGATGGAGCCTCAAATTCATCCATTTATAGAGACTCAGACCTAGATTTAGACACATACCTGCACATGAGTATGTGGACAGGTGATGAGAAGTACTAGGGAGTAGAATAAAGTAAGTTACAGGAGAATCATCAGTTGTGTGTGTGTGTGTGTGTGTGTGTGTGTGTGTGTGTGTGTGTGTAGGGAGCTGTTGCTACTTTATATAACGTGATGAAGAAAGACCCTGATGATAAGAGGACACTCCCAAGGAGGCCTGAAAAAAGTGAGGAGGAAAGTGCTTCATGAAGAGCATCCCAGCAGAGAGAGTATCTGCGCACATGTCCTGGGGCTGGGGAGAACTTGGGGTGTCTGAGGAACAACCAGGAGACTGGTGGGGTTGCAGTAGAGGACGCAGTGGGCAGAGAGGAGGGAGACAGGGCAGAGGGGTGGAAGGAGCCCACCAGGAGCCCCTGTAGGTCACGGTAGGTACTTTGGTCCCTAAATGGAGTGGGGGGCGGGGCTGGAAGGAGCCATGTGATCTGACTCCTGTTTTTCAAGCCTCTCTCTGGTGTGTGGAGCATCTGCTTTAGAACAACCTGGAAGCAAGGAGCTCAGTTGGGAGATGGCTGGAATGATGGGGGTAAGAGAGAGTGGCTGGACCAGGTTGGCCACTGCAGAGGTGGGACGCAGCTGTTTTCTGCTCAGACATTCAAGGAAGAGCCAGCAGCCTGTCCTCACAGATGAGATAAGGTGATGAGAGGCAGTGTTCCTCCTGATCAACTAGAAGGTCGGAGTTTCAATCTAATGAGATAGGAGAACAGTGGGGGAGGTGGAGCTCAGGAGTGGGTACTGGAACTTCTGCACTGCCCTCAAGTTTGAGGTCTCCCTTAGACATTTGATGGGAAATCAAGTAGGACACTGGACGTGAGCTTGGCGCTCAGGGGAGAGGCTGGGGCTGGAGATAGATATTTGGGAGCCACGAGTCATTTAAGTACAGATGGTGCTTAAAGTCATGAGATCAGATGAGATCACCTAGGGAATAAATACGGAGAAAAATTAAATATAGTGTGTTTCTTTTCTTGAACTTTTGGATATAATTATCGTTGAACCTCCAATGGTGGGGTAGGGTATTTAGGAGCTGAGATTCCTGTCTTTTGTCTCTCTCTATATAAATATCCATGACTTACGGTTTATACACATGAACAGTTCATACAAGGCTTTCTTTCCATAATCTGACCAATCTACTCACTGGCCAGTTTCAGCCACACCAAACAGCAAAAATTGGTGTGTCTTAGCTCACGCATTTCTTAGTTGAACTCTGCTCCTAATCCCAGCCCACGCTCTGCCCCCTACACTTCTTCGGGGTAATTCCTACTCATATGCAAGACCCTGGTGTGTTAACCCCATCGTTTATGCCCCACTATCCTGTGCTTGGGAATAATTCTCTTATCCCATTGCTTTAAAAATTATGATTTCTTACTATTTGCCTACTTCTCCGTGCAGAGAGTATCCAAGGTGTTTGTGACTGTGAACCAAAATATTAATGGAGTAGGCATAGAGGGAACTTTCCTCAACATAATAAAGGCCATATATAACAAACCCACAGCCAACATTGTTCTCAGTGATGAAAAACTGAAACCATTTCCACTAAGATCAGGAAAAAGACAAGGTTGCCCACTCTCACCACTATTATACAACATAGTTTTGGAAGTTTTAGCCACAACAATCAGAGAAGAAAAAGAAATAAAAGGAATCCAAAGCAGAAAAGATGAAGTAAAGCTGTCACTGTTTGCACATGACATGATACTATACATAGAGAATCCTAAAGATGCCACCAGAAAACTACTCGAGCTAATCAATGAATTTGGTAAAGTAGCAGGATACAAAATTAATGCACAGAAATCTCTTGTATTCCTATACACTAAAGATGAAAAATCTGAAAGAGAAATTAAGAAAACACTCCCATTTACCATTGCAACAAAAAAGAATAAAATACCCAGGAATAAACCTACCTAAGTAGACAAAAGACCTGTATGCAGAAAACTCTAAGACACTGATGAAAGAAATTAAAGATGATACAAACAGATGGAGAGATATACCATTCTTGGACTGGAAGAATCAACATTGTGAAAATGACTATCTTACCCAAAGCAATCTACAGCTTCAATGCAATCCTTATAAAACTACCAATGGCATTTTTCACAGAACTAGAACAAATATTTTCACAATTTGTATGGAAACACAAAAGACCCCGAATAGCCAAAGCAATCTTGAGAACGAAAAACAGAGCTGGAGGAATCAGGCTCCCTGACTTCAGACTATACTACAAAGCTACAGTAATCAAGACAGTATGATACTGGCACAAAAACAGAAAGATAGATCAATGGAACAGGATAGAAAGCCCAGAGATAAACCCACACACATATGGTGACCTTACTTTTGATAAAGGTGGCAATAATATACAATGGAGAAAAGACAGCCTCTTCATTAAGTGGTGCTGGGAAAACTGAAGAGCTACATGTAAAAGAATAAAATTAGAACACTCCCTAACACCACACACCAAAATAAGCTCAAAATGGATTAAAGACCTAAATATAAGGCCAGACACTATAAAACTCTTTGAGGAAAACATAGGCAGAACACTCTATGACATAAATCACAGCAAGATCCTTTTTGACCCACCTCCTAGAGAAATGGAAATAAAAACAAAAATAAACCAATGGGACCTAATCAAAGCTTTTGCACAGCAAAGGAAACCATAAACAAGACCAAAAGACAACCCTCAGAATGGGAGAAAATATTTGCAAATGAAGCAACCGACAAAGGATTAATCTCCAAAATTTATGAGCAGTTCATGCAGCTCAATATCAAAAAAACAAACAACCCAATCCAAAAATGGGCAGAAGACCTAAGCAGACATTTCTCCAAAGAAGATACACAGATTGCCAACAAACACATGAAAGAATGCTCAACATCACTAATCATTAGAGAAATGCAAATCAAAACTACAAGGTATCACCTCATACCAGTCAGAATGGCCATCATCAAAAAATCTACAAACAATAAGTGCTGGAAAGGGAGTGGAGAAAAGGGAACCGTCTTGCACTGTTGGTAAGAGTGTAAATTGATACAGCCACTATGGAGAACAGTATGGAGGTTCCTTAAAAAACTAAAATTAGAAGTACCATACGACCCAACAATCCCACTGCTGGGCATATACCCTGAAAAAACCATAATTCAAAAAGAGTCTTGTACCTCAATGTTCATTGCAGCTCTATTTACAATAGCCAAGACATGGAAGCAACCTAAGTGTCCATCAACAGATGAATGGATAGAGATGTGGCACATATACACAATGGAATATTACTCAGCCATAAAAAGGAACGAAATCGAGTTATTTGTAGTGAGGTGAATGGACCTAGAGTTTATCATACAGTCAAGTAAGTCAGAAAGAGAAAAACAAATACCATATGCTAACACATATATATGGAATCTAAAAATAAAAAAAGGTTCTGAAGAACCTAGGGGCAGTACAGGAATAAAGATGCAGATGTAGAGAACGGATTTGAGGACACAGGGAGGGGGAAGAGTAAGCTGGGACGAAGTGAGAGAGTGGCATGGACATATATACACTACCAGATGTAAAATAGATAGCTAGTGGGAAGCAGCCGCATAGCACAGGGAGATCAGCTCGGCGCTTTGTGACTACCTAGAGGGGTGGGATAGGGAGGGTCGGAGGGAGACGCAAGAGGGAGGGGATATGGGGATATATGTATACATAAAGCTGATTCACTTTGTTATACAGCAGCAACTAACACAGCAGTGTAAAGCAATCATACTCCAATAAAGATGTCAAAAAAAAAAGAAAAGTCAATGTAATTTAAAAAAATAATGTATTTAAATCATGTCAAAAAACAAATATTAACAGAGAAAGTGAGAGAAAAGTGAGAAGTGAAGCAAGTCCCTTGATCCGACTGCGACATAACAAAAGCAAAACAACTCCCAGTTCCACCTGGAAGTCCTCAGCTAAGTTCCTCATGTCTTCTGCCGGCACTGCACCCAGCCTGGTGTAATGAATGTGGAACAGCAGGCCCTGGATGATCAATCACGGGAAAACAGGAAACAAATCCAAATAAATCTGTGGAGGAAGAAGGAGAAAAAGGGAAAAAGGGGGAGAGAGGGTTCCATTCTGAGGACAAACTAGAATGTTCCTAACTGCAATCAATCTCTCATTTGACTAATGAGAGTGTGTCTCAACTGGGGGCTTAAAAATAACTTACAAATATAAAACTCTGAGTCGAAGAGATAATTGGTTTTAAGCAAATATTGTAAGCCTTTTAAAATTCACTATTTCATGCAATCAAATAATTTCAAAATTTTGAAATCAGTTTTTTAAAAGTTACTCTTTTAAAAGAAATTTTTTCAAAATTTGATTCTGTAGGTCTTTTTCCTACGTTACAAAAGCCGTCATCCGTAAAGTGCTGATGGACCAGATTTCGGTTGGACAATATCGTGTACACTAGTTGCTTTCCTAATGCAAACCGGCTTTGACATCTTTTATTTATTACATCACTCGATTGTAAATTGCTTAAAAGGAACTACACGATATAGGTTCTAATGTATGCTGCGTTTAAATTTGAGGATGATTTGAGCACATTCTTGGCTTTTTGTAGAGCACATGTACATCATTTCATAATAAGATGCTCCAATAAGAGTAGTCATCATTTATTAGCATTTTCATGCTGCACATGCTTTATCTTGTTTTATCCTCTCTACATTCTATTTTTTCAGTTGAGAAGAAGCAGATGTTAGGGAACTGTAAGCCATTTGCCCAGGCTTAGAAACCAATTTTGTCCAATAAAAACCCCTACACTTGTTTTTTTGAACTGTGCCTTGACGCACTGAAGCAAATCCTTAAAGGTTAGTGTATCTGTCCTACATATATTCAAGAATTCTATTAATTAGAAAACCCTAAGTATATAAGTACCTTTGAAAATCTTTATTAAAATATCATTCAAGTTTTTTTCATTATTGAACGGGGGTGACACACTGGAGTTATTATCTCAAATATATATTAAATTGACAAGGTTCACAAAGAAGCAGTTATAATTGAATAAAGAGAATAGTTTACTGAGTAATAGGATTTCATACTTATTTAAGTTAACAATTAGGGGTGCCAAAGTATGTAAATCTATAATATAAATACACTAAGATGTCAGTGTGGTGACATTTCCTTTCTGAGAAACACAAATTGATGAAGAGCATAATTCTAGATTAATGTTTTCTTTGAGACAAATAGGTTTCTAATGCTTTATCACTTGCTTCTCATCACCCAGGAAATACATCTAATGCTTCTATTGTAACAAGCTATAAAATAAGTTGAGAAGGATGTTCTTTTGCTCAAGTTGGCATCTTTGCCTGGGATGTCTTTCCAGACTGGCCCACCTAGAAAACATTTCCATATCTTTCAAGAATCTGCTTGTAACTCAGAAATCTGTATCTCAAGCCCAAACCTCCCCTCAGCCCCTGCTCGCTGGTCATCTTTACTGGAATTCTTCTGGGGTGTCTCAACTCACCAAGAGATACTTTTAATATAACCCCATAAGGAGACTAGATTATTCTCTTTTTGGTACCTTTACTGTATGTTGTACAAGCTTCTGGAATCTCTATTATAGGTCTGCAAATATTTGACTCACAGATCACCATCTTCATTCTTCCTTTATAGGACCTAATTCTTATAAAATATAAATAATAGCTATTTTTATTATTAATATTTGCTGAACTCATATGAGTATGGAAGGCAATTAATGCCAAGAGATTGGAAGTACGAGGTCAGATAAAACCTGTTCACCATTTCTGCAAATGAAAATTTTTATATTCACTTTTATAAACATGTTAGTTTCTGATGGCACTTGCAGATAAACCAACAAATCAGTGAGTGAATATGTTTATGAACGTTATATGCATTAATAAACAAGTCACACTGTTTTCTTAGAGAGGGTTTTTGGTGGCAAAACAGTCATTTTAGGGAACTCAGAGTCTGTCTCTTCAGCTTCTATGTGGGGAAGTTCTTGTCTGCTAACAATCCAGCCCGCTTCTTAAGCAGTGTCTCACAGTAAGTTTAATGCTGAAAAGTTTCCCTTCTGAGTCAAGGGAAAAGGTGCACAATAACTGCCAATGACAAGCATGCAATATTAATTGTGTAGCTAATTAATTTTTCATATCATGCCTGTTTAATTAGTAACCAAAGAGTGATGGCTGCCTCACATGGCAGAGCTTGTATATTATGTAGGTGTGAAAGCTTAGACTACGCTAGGGGTTATAACTGCACAACCACTTCAAGATTTATGAACCCTACATAATACTTAAAAAGTCCTCTCAAGCCAAATTATAATTATTAAGTAGTCAGAATTTTAATTACATGATATATTTCCTCCTTATAGAGGAAGATGTTATCCAAGGGAGTTTTGACTGCAGGAGGTTTATAGGATCAGAGCCTTTGTGGAATTTTGTTTTTCCATGAACTACAAACATATTAAAAAATGATGTCTCTATGAAGGAGAAAGAGAAAAAATAATTAATCACTAATCGGTGGATTGCTTTGGTCTTCCTATCCAGAGAACAATCTCAGTTCTGTCCTGTAAAGTCCTGAGTTCGTTTTATTTATTTGTCTAAAAGTTTCGAGATGATAGAGTTGTTAGCTCCTCTGTCTCTATTATTTCCTGTTTCTTATGTTATGGAGCCTCTATATCATTCTGCAGAGTCAGGTGGAAGGGAAAAAGGAAGCATTGTGAAACTGATTTTACAAAAGCAGAAGAAAATAACGGCTTTCCCCTTATAAGTTTAAAAGAGAAATTGGCTAACAGACTTCAAACTTGCAACTTTTTACAGCCTTTTTGTAATTATGCTCTTAGAATATATGATGTGTTTTTATTTTCATAATTAACAGGAAATACATGTTATATACTAAATGTGACACAAGAGATATGAATTATGCAGTCAGCTCGGTATGTGCTGACGAGCACAAAGCCCAAGGCACGTTCAGCAGAGTTTCTATGAAGATCTATAATGAGTTTCAAGTACATCATTTCCTGATGGAGGATAAGGAAACATCCATCAATGCAAATTTTTGCACAGTTTTTCAGCTTTTATGAATACTTTACAACTTCTAAAAAGAACGAATTTCCAAAGTGCGACTTGAGCAAATTCTGCTGGTAATTTTATATTAGACGGTTTAGGCTCAGCGGAACCCTCAGATACGCCAGTATATACACACAAGTATATATATATATTTTTTTTTTTATAAATTTATTTATTCATTTATTTATTTTTGGCTGTGTTGGGTCTTCGTTTCTGTGCGAGGGCTTTCTCTAGTTGTGGCAAGCGGAGGCCATTCTTCATCGCGGTGCGCGGGCCTCTCACTGTCGCGGCCTCTCTTGCTGCGGAGCACAGGCTCCAGACGCGCAGAGCTCAGTATTTGTAGCTCACGGGCCCAGCTGCTCCGTGGCACGTGGGATCTTCCCAGACCAGGGCTTGAACCCGTGTCCCCTGCATTGGCAGGCAGACTCTCAACCACTGCGCCACCAGGGAAGCCCCCACACAAGTATATTTAAACTTATTACAGAGTGCTCTAGATGGAGATGGCCAGCTTAGCGTAGTCTGATGCTGTACAATTTAACATCTAGTTAAGATCTAAATCTATGACATTAGTTTATGTTGGAAAATAGACACATTGTACCATGGAACACGAAGCAAACATCTTTGCGAATGATATAGGATCTTTTAAATTCAAAGTTAAGACTTTCATGTCCATGTACAGAGTGAACATGCATATTCTATTTACTTAATTCTTTTGAAAGAGTGGAGATTAGCATGCATATCTTAAAGTTGAGTTGGATTGAATTTTCATTTTCTATTAGGATAGCATTTCAACATATACTAATGAGGAGGGAAGGAAAGTGCTTAGGGAATAAAATTGTGCCGAATATTAAATAAACATGAAAAGTTACAGGATTCTGAGGTCCTTAGAGATACTTTATAGAATGACATATAGTTATTGTGTAAGAGTCCAGTAAGGCAACAGCCTCCTAATTGGTTCCCTTAGCACATCTCCACCACCCCATTCCATCCCCTGTTCCATCTTCCACAATAAAGAGTTGTCCCCCAAAACTAATCTCATCACACGGCTTCCCTGCTTCAAGACCTCCGTGGGCCCCCTAGTGCCTCAAGCATGAGGCCTTATCTCCCCAGCCTGGCCCCAGCCTGCTCCTCCAGCCTCATTTCCTGACAAACTGGCCCCCATGCTTAACCTCTGGCCCCTGAACTGCAGACATGGGGCAGAGGGGGCCCAGAGGGAGGGGAGAAGCTTCACAGGCACCCCTTCAGCAGGGCTTCTCCCCTTGAGGTGACTTGCCGCCTCTTTTATACTCAAGATAATAGGCAGTTTATGATGCACCGTTTTTACATTACTTTTTCATTTCATCCATCTCTGTTCTCTAACGGAGATAGCACAAAGCCACAGTCAACATTTCGTGAGAAATGTAAAGAGTAAATAGACTAGCGCTCCTTTCCCTTGTTTATACATTACATCATGGATGTGGAAAGGGACTGGTACCCATTCCATAAGCTCACAGAGGACCGACGCACAGCCACGAGGAGAGCGGCCAGGGAGTCCCCTTTGTCTGCTGAATCAGGACGGCCCGGGTCTCCACCACATCCCAGCTCCACACACTGACTGGCACCTCAGTGCTCAAGAGATATTTGTTAACAAAATGAACGTCACTGATTGATGCCTTTTAGTAGTTAGTAGGTTGAAGGAAGTGGAAGCATTTTAATGATACTATGTCCAAGTTTATTTTAAATACCATATAATGTTTCTTTTCTACTAGTACCTCAACCCCTTCTATGATAAAGACTTTTATTCTTGGTTTAAGGGAAAAAAGAACACAGATCGAGTGTCCGTTTATTAGTAATAACTACAATTTATGGAGGGACCAAATGGGCCAGGTGGTTTATTATTTTCTTCTTCGTGCCTCCACACAGTTCTAAAAGTTGGTATTATGACCCTTGTTTTTCACGCTGAAGGATGAAACAACATACCCCAAAGCACTCAGGAAGTAAGTGGTGGCATGTGCAGTTGAGTCATGTTTTTCTTTTTTCTTTTCTTTTTTTTTTTCGGTACGCGGGCCTCTCACTGTCGTGGCTCTCCCGTTGCGGAGCACAGGCTCTGGACGCGCAGGCTCAGCGGCCATGGCTCACGGGACCAGCCACTCCGCGGCATGTGGGATCTTCCCGGACTGGGGCACGAACCCCTGTCCCCGGCATTGGCAGGCGGACTCTCAACCACTGCGCCACCAGGGAAGCCCTGAGTCATGTTTATTTCATCCAAAGGAAATCATCTTGCTGTTGTGCCACACAGACTATTTATGTAAACCAGAGGCTTAAAAAAAGTTTCTCTCAAGCTCAGGAAATCATTGATATGAGACTCCTTACCAAGAATGCATTTTTCTCAATTCCCTGAAGTTTTCACATTAGAGACCAGTATTTGAGTTGTTGTGAAGAAGATGAGGGGAAACAGGTGATCTTCTGTGTAATCTGAGCCTGTCCCTTTTGGATCTTTATGGATTCAGTTACAGATTCAAAAATGAAAATAACATTCTTACTATCTTAAAGTATTTTGAGATTCTTGTCGTGAGACGAAATATTACAAAAATACACTCAATATTAAATGACACATAAATGGGCACTGGCACAAATCAAATTCCCATTTAAATTTTATTGTTTAGGTAACAGTTTCTTTAAAAACTGTTAAACCCAAACCATGGCAGAGCATAAAAGAGCTTGTACATCAAGCATGCAGTCGAAAGTTCTATTATGCTAACAAGCTGGAGAGCTTGTCAACGTCTCCTGTGTTAAGTATGCCTCCTCTTTGATCACCCAGAAAGGTTTCCAACACTGTAATTGGTCCTAATTAACAGGGAACTGTGATCTTCTTTTACTACTATATTTCACAAGTCAGGCAATAGACCACATTCTAACACTCACTACTACTGCCCTATTCAAGTCCCAGTATCTCCCCAGATACACAACTGATTACGATTGTGCGTCCTGTTTTAATAGTGTCTTTCAAGAGAAAGTTTGATGCTTCTTGTCTAAATGTCCTCTCAGGGTTCCTGTAGTCAATTATGTTTCCTCATCATGGATTAAGAATGCCCCATCTGGACTTCCGGGAAGATGGCGGAAGAGTGAGACGCGGAGAACACCTTCCTCCCCACAGATACACCAGAAATATATCTACACGTGGAACAACTCCTACAGAACACCTACTGAACGCTGGCAGAAGACCTCAGACCCCCCAAAAGGCAAGAAACTCCCCACGTAGCTGGGTAGGACAAAAGAAAAAAGAATAAACAGAGACCAAAGAATAGGGACGGGACCAGCACCAGTGGGAGGGAGCTGTGAAGGACGAAAGGTCTCCACACACTAGAAGCCCCTGCGCGGGCAGAGACTGCGGGTGGCGGAGGTGGGGAAGCTTTGGTGCCGCGGAGGAAGGCGCAGCAACAGGGGTGCGGTGGGCAAAGCGGGGAGATTCCCGCACAGAGGATCAGGGCTGACCAGTACTCACCAGCCCGAGAGGCTTGTCTGCTCACCCGCTGGGGCGGACGTGGCTGCGAGCTGAGGCTCAGGCTTCGGTCGGAGCGCAGGGAGAGGACTGGGGTTGGCGGTGTGAGCACAGCCTACAGGGGTTTAGTGCGCCACGGCTAGCCGGGAGGGGAAAAGTCTGGAGCTGCCAAAGAGGCAAGAGACTTTTTCTTCCCTCTTTGTTTCCTGGTGCGCGAGGAGAGGGGATTAAGAGCCCTGCTTAAAGGAGCTCCAGAGACAGGCGCGAGCCGCAGCTAACAGCGCGGACCTCAGAGACGGGCATGAGACACTAAGGCTGCTGCTGCTGCCACCAAGGGGCCTGTGTGCGAGCACAGGTCACTCTCCACACCCACCTCCGGGGAGCCTATGCAGCCCGCCACTGCCAGGGTCCCGGGATCCAGGGACAACTTCCCCGGGAGAACGCTCGGCACGCCTCAGGCTGGTACAAAGTCACGCCGGCCTCTGCCGCCACAGGCTCGCCCTGCACTTCGTGCCCCTCCCTCCCCCAGGCCTGAGTGAGCCAGAGCCCCCGAATCAGTGGCTCCTTTAACCCCGTCCTGTCTGAGCGGAAAAACAGCTGCCCTCCGGCGACCTACACGCAGAGGCAGGGCCAAATCCAAAGCTGAGCCCCTGGGAGCTGTGCGAACAAAGAAGAGAAAGGGAAATCTCTCCCACCAGCCTCAGAAGCAGCGGATTAAAGCTCCACAATCAACTTGATGTACCTGCATCTGTGGAATACATGAATAGACAGCGAATCATCCCAAATTGAGGAAGTGGACTTTGAGAGCAAGATTTATGATATTTTCCCCTTTTCCTCTTTTTGTGAGTGTGTATGTGTATGCTTCTGTGTGAGATTTTGTCTGTATAGCTTTGCTGCCACCATTTGTCTGAGGGTTCTATCCGTCCGTTGCTTTTTTTTAAAAATTTTTTCTTAATAATTACTTTTTATTTTAATTATTTTATTTTATCTTCATTCTTTCTTTCCTTCCTTCCCTCCTTCCTTCCCTCCTTCCTTCCTTCCTCCCTCCCTCCCACCCTCCTTCCTTTCTTTCTTCCTACTTCTCTAATTCTTTCTTTCTACTTTTTCTCCCTTTTCTTCTGAGCCGTGTGGATGAAAGGCTCTTGGTGCTGCAGCCAGGAGTTAGTGCTGTGCCTCTAAGGTGGGAGAGCCAACTTCAGGACACTGGTCCACAAGAGACCTCCCATAATATCAAACAGCAAAAATCTCCCAGAGATCTCCATCTCAACACCAGCACCCAGCTTCACTCAACGACCAGCAAGCTACAGTGCTGGACATCCTATGCCAAAAAACTAGCAAGATGGGAACACAACCCCATCCATTAGCAGAGAGGCTGCCCAATATCATAATAAGTCTACAGACACCCCAAAACACACCACAAGACATGGACCTGCCCACCAGAAAGACAAGATCCAGCCTCATCCACCAGAACATAGGCACTAGTCCCCTCCACCAGGAAGTCTACACAACCTACTGAACCAACATTACCCACTGGGGACAGACACGAAAACCAACGGGAACTATGAACCTGCAGCCTGCAAAAAGGAGACCCCAAACGCAGTAAGATAAGGCAAATGAGAGACAGAAAAACACACAGCAGATGAAGGAGAAAGATAAAAACCTACCAGACCTAACAAATGAAGAGGAAATAGGCAGTCTACCTGGAAAAGAATTCAGAATAATAATAGTAAAGATGATCCAAAATCTTGGAAATAGACAAAATGCAAGAAACATTTAACAAGGACCTAGAAGAACTAAAGATGAAACAAGCAATGATGAACAACACAATAAATGAAATGAAAAATACTCTAGATGGGATCAATAGCAGAATAACTGAGGCAGGAGAACGGGTAAGTGACCTGAAAGATAAAATAGTGGAAATAAGCACTGCAGAGCAGAGTAAAGAAAAAAGAATGAAAAGAACTGAGGACAGTCTCAGAGACCTCTGGGACAACATTAAATGCACCAACATTCGAATTATAGGGGTTCCAGAAGAAGAAGAGAAAAAGAAAGAGACTGAGAAAATATTTGAAGAGATTATAGTTGAAAACTACACTAACATAGGAAAGGAAATAATCAAGTCCAGGAAGCACAGAGAGTCCCATACAGGATAAATCCAAGGAGAAATATGCCAAGACACATTTTAATCAAACTGTCAAAAATTAAATACAAAGAAAACATATTAAAAGCAGCAAGGGAAAAACAACAAATAACACACAAGGGAATCCCCATAAAGTTAACAGCTGATCTTTCAGCAGAAACTCTGCAAGCCAGAAGGGACTGGCAGGACATATTTAAAGTGATGAAGGAGAAAAACCTGCAACCAAGATTACTCTACCCAGCAAGGATCTCATTCAGATTTGATGGAGAAATTAAAACCTTTACAGACAAGCAAAAGCTGAGAGAGTTCAGCACCACCAAACCAGCTCTTAAACAACTGCTAAAGGAACTTCTCTAGGCAAGAAACACAAGAGAAGGAAAAGACCTACAATAATGAACCCAAAACAATTGAAAAAATGGGAACAGGAACATACATATTGATAATTACCTTAAATGTAAATGGACTAAATGCTCCCACCAAAAGACCCAGATTGGCTGAATGGATACAAAAACAAGACCCAGGTATTTGCTGTCTACAAGAGACCCACTTCAGATCTAGAGACACATACAGACTGAAAGTAAGGGGATGGAAAAAGATATTTCATGCAAATGGAAACCAAAAGAAAGCTGGAGTAGCAATTCTCATATCAGACAAAATAGACTTTAAAATAAAGACTGTTAGAAGAGACAAAGAAGGACACTACATAATGATCAAGTGATCGATCCAAGAAGAAGATATAACAATTGGAAATACTTATGCACCCAACATAGGAGCACCTCAATACATAAGGCAAATACTAAGAGCCATAAAAGGGGAAATCGACAGTAACACATTCATAGTACGGGACTTTAACAGCCCACTTTCACCAATGGACAGATCATCCAAAATGAAAATAAATAAGGAAACACAAGCTTTAAATGATACATTAAACAAGATGAACTTAATTGATATTTATAGAACATTCCATCCAAAAACAACAGAAAACACATTTTTCTCTAGTGCTCATGGAACATTCTCCAGGATAGATCATATCTTGGGTCACAAATCAAGCCTTGGTAAATTTAAGAAAATCGAAATTGTATCAAGTATCTTTTCCGACCACAACGCTATGAGACTAGATATCAATTACAGGAAAAGATCTGTAAAAAAATACAAACACATGGAGGCTAAACAATACACTACTTAATAACGAAGTGATAACTGAAGAAATCAAAAAGGAAATAAAAAAATACCTAGAAACAGGACAGTGGAGGACACGATGACCCAAAACCTATGGGGTGCAGCAAAAGCAGTTCTAAGAGGGAAGTTTATAGCAATGCAATCCTACCTTAAGAAACAGGAAACATCTCGAATAAACAACCGAACCTTGCACCTAAAGCAATTAGAGAAAGAAGAACAAAAAAACCCCAAAGTTAGCAGAAGGAAAGAAATCATAAAAATCAGATCAGAAGTAAATGAAAAAGAAATCAAGGAAATGATAGCAAAGATCAATAAAACTAAAATCTGGTTCTTTGAGAAGATAAACAAAATTGATAAAGCATTAGCCAGACTCATCAAGAAAAAAAGAGAGAAGACTCAAATCAATAGAATTAGAAGTGAAAAAGGAGAAGTAACAACTGACACTGCTGAAATACAAAAGATCATGAGAGATTACTACAAGCAACTCTATGCCAATAAAATGAACAACCTGGAAGATATGGACAAAGTCTTAGAAATGCACAACCTGCCAAGACTGAATCAGGAAGAAATAGAAAATATGAACAGACCAATCACAGGCACTGAAATTGAAACTGTGATTAAAAATCTTCCAACAAACAAAAGCCCAGGACCAGATGGCTTCACAGGCGAATTCTATCAAACATTTAGAGAAGAGCTAACACCTGTCCTTCTCAAACTCTTCCAAAATATAGCAGAGGAAGGCACACTCCCAAACTCATTCTACGAGGCCACCATAACCCTGATACCAAAACCAGACAAGGATGTCACAAAGAAAGAAAACTACAGGCCAATATCACTGAGGAACATAGATGCAAAAGTCCTCAACAAAATACTAGCAAACAGAATCCAACAGCACATTAAGAGGATCATACACCATGATCAAGTGGGGTTTATTCCAGGAATGCAAGGATTCTTCAATATACGCAGATCAATCAACGCGATACACCATATTGACAAATTGAAGGAGAAAAACCATATGATCACCTCAATAGAGGCAGAGAAAGCTTTTGACAAAATTCAACACCCATTTATGATAAAAACCGTGCAGAAAGTAGGCATAGAGGGAACTTTCCTCAACATAATAATGGCCATATATGACAAATCCACAGCCAACATTGTCCTCAATGGTGAAAAACTGAAAGCATTTCCACTACGATCAGAAACAAGACAAGGTTGCTCACTCTCACCACTCTTATTCAACATAGTTTTGGAAGTTTTAGCCACAGCAATCAGAGAAGAAAAGGAAATAAAGGGAATCCAAATCGGAAAGGAAGAAGTAAAGCTGTCACTATTTGCAGATGACGTGATACTATACATAGAGAATCCTAAAGATGCTACCAGAAAACTACTAGAGCTAATCAATGAATTTGGTAAAGTAGCAGGATACAAAATTAATGCACAGAAATCTCTTGTATTCCTATACACTAAAGATGAAAAATCTGAAAGAGAAGTCAAGGAAACACTCCCATTTACCGTTGCAACAAAAAGAATAAAATATCTGGGAATAAACCTACCTAAGGAGACAAAAGACGTGTATGCAGAAAACTCTAAGACACTGATGAAAGAAATTAAAGATGATACAAACAGATGGAGTGATATAGCATGTCCTTGGATTGGAAGAATCAACATTGTGAAAATGACTCTACTACCCAAAGCAATCTACAGATTCAATGCAATCCCTATCAAACTACTACTGGCATTTTTCACAGAACTAGAACAAAAATTTTCACAATTTGTATGGAAACACAAAAGATCCCGAATAGCCAAAGCAATCTTGCGAATGAAAAATGGAGCTGGAGAAATCAGGCTCCCTGACTTCAGACTATACTACAAAGCTACAGTAATCAAGAGAGTATGGTACTGGCACAAAAACAGAAAGATAGATCAATGGAACAGGATAGAAAGCCCAGAGATAAACCCACGCACATATGGTCACCTTATCTTTGGTAAAGGAGGCAGGAATGTACAGTGGAGAAAGGACAGCCTCTTCATTAAGTGGTGCTGGGAAAACTGGACAGCTACATGTAAAAGTATGAGATTAGATCACTCCCTAACACCATACACAAAAATCCTCTCAAAATGGATTAAAGACCTAAATGTAAGGCCAGAAACTATCAAACTCTTAGAGGAAAACATAGGCAGAACACTCCATGACATAAATCACAGCAAGATCCTTTTGACCCACCTCCTAGAGAAATGGAAATAAAAACAAAATAAACAAATGGGACCTAATGAAACTTCAAACCTTTTGCACAGCAAAGGAAACCATAAGCAAGACCAAAAGACAACCCTCAGAATGGGAGAAAATATTTGCAAATGAAGCAACTGACAAAGGATTAATCTCCACAATCTATAAGCAACTCATGCAGCTTAATAACAAAAAAAACAAACAACCCAATCCAAAAATAGGCAGAAGACCTAAATAGAGATTTCTCCAAAGAAGAAATACAGACTGCAAACAAACACATGAAAGAATGCTCAACATCATTAATCATTAGAGAAATGCAAATAAAACTACAATGAAATATCATCTCACACCAGTCAGAATGGCCATCATCAAAAAATCTGGAAACAATAATGCTGGAGAGGGTGTGGAGAAAAGGGAAACACTCTTGCACTATTGGTGGGAATGTAAATTGTTACAGTCACTGTGGAGAACAGTATGGATGTTCCTTAAAAAGCTACAAATAGAACTTCCATATGACCCAGCAATCCCACTACTGGGCATATACCCTGAGAAAACCATAATTGAAAAAGAGTCATGTACCAAAATGTTCATTGCAGCTCTATTTACAATAGCCAGGAGATGGAATCAACCTAAGTGCCCATCATCGGATGAATGGATAAAGAAGATGTGACACATATATACAATGGAATATTACTCAGCCATAAAAAGAAACGAAATTGAGTTATATTTAGTGAGGTGGATGGACCTAGAGTCTGTCATATAGAGTGAAGTAAGTCAGAAAGAGAGAGACAAATACCATATGCTAACACATGTATATGGAATCTAAGAAAAAATAAAAGTCATGAAGAACCTAGGAGTAAGACAGGAATAAAGACACAGACCTACTAGAGAATGGACTTGAGGATATGGGGAGGTGGAAGGGTAAGCTGTGAGAAAGAGAGTGGCATGGACATATATACACTGCCAAACGTAAAAGAGATAGCTAGTGGGAAGCAGGCGCATAGCACAGGGAGATCAATTCGGTGCTTTGTGACCACCTAGAGGGGTGGGATAGGGAGGGTGGGAGGGAGGGAGACGCAAGAGGGAAGAGATATGGGAACATATGTATATGTATAACTGATTCACTTTCCTATAAAGCAGAAACTAACACACCATTGTAAAGCAATTATACTCCAATAAAGATGTAAAAAAAAAAAAATACCAGTGTTAAAGAAAATTTGATAAATGACACCAATTGGGAAATAAAGAATATACATTCATTTTCAAATTCTATTAATAGAGTATAAAAACATACCATGAAATTGGAGAAGGTATTTATATACAAATAACTCTTTAAAAGACTTATATCCAGAATATTTAAATAAATGTTACAAATCAATAAGATAATACCAGAAAACCTAACAGAAAATTGGGAGCAGGAGGAATCCATGGTGTCTTAAACCACTTGGGCTGCTAAAACAAAATACCAGAGACTGGGCAGCTTACAAAGAACAAAAATTTATTACAGTTCTGGAAGCTGGAAGTCCAAGATCAAGGTGCCAGCAGGGTCCTATTCTGGTGAGAGCTGACTTTCAGGTTCATAATGGACACCTTCTTGCTGTGCCCAGAGCTAGGGAGCTCTGTGGGGTTTCCTTTATAAGAACATTAACCCCATTCATGAATGCTCCAGCCTTATGACCTAATCACCTTCCAGAGGCCTCATCTCCTGATACCATCACCTTTGGGAGTTAGCATTCTAACATACGAATTTGGGGGGGGGGGGACAGTAACATTCAGACCTTAGCACTTGGTCAGGCACTTCTCAAAAGAAAATAAAAAACAACCATTCAATTGACATGAAATCTTCATAATGGATCAGAAAATTGAAACTGAAAGCCAGAATGAGATGCCAGCACAAGTTCACCAGGATGGTTAAAATTAACACATCTGACAATACCAAGAACTGACATAGAAGGTGTTGAGCAATGATTAGTTTCATACTTTGTGGGAATATAAATGGGTGCAACTACTTTGAAAACCAGTTTGATATTATTTAAGTTAAAGATATGCTTACCTTATAACCATCAACTCCATTCCTAGTATATACCCTAGAATAAGGGTCGGGAAACAAGGACCTCTAGGTGCTTTGTGACCACCTAGAGGGGTGGGATAGGGAGGGTGGGAGGGAGGGAGATGCAAGAGGGAAGAGATATGGGGTTATATGTATATGTATAGCTGATTCACTTTGTTATGAAGCAGAAACTGACACACCATTGTAAAGGAACTATACTCTAATAAAGATGTTTAAAAAAAAAAGAAATGGTCAAAAGTAATGAAATCTAGGGACTGGTTGTAGAACTGATAGTATGAAAAAAGTATTATTATTGTTTTGATTTTGATTGTTAATGTCTTTTTCACTGTTTATTTTTCTGTTTATACTATTATTTGGGCAATAAATATTAATAAAGTCATATTCTGATCGTATTTTTTTAAAAAAAGTGTCGAGGACTAACAAGCCCTGGGCAGTGGGTGCCCCTTGACATCCAGCTTTACTGTAGGGTGATTGGCTGGTCCATTTGGGGGGCACCCTGTGACATGGAATCTTTAGGTCTTTTCTCTGGGGCTGCCCCTGCTCTGGTGCCCCAGAGAAGGCTCCTCCGATCTCCTGCCTGGAGGATAAGGTCTGAGCTGCAGAGTTCTGGGATCCAAAGCAGACTCAGGAGGGCTGAAGGTGTCAGCTTCAAACACAGAGGTCTATGGATCCCCTGGGCTGGTGGAGCATCTGCTCCGTCACCCACTCCTGGGGTGCCCAGCGACAGGCTTGGTTTCACCTCCTCCCGAGCTTTGAAGCATTCATGGGAGTCACCCAGCAGCAAACCGTGGAAAAGGGTATCTGAGGATCTCAGAGTTTTCAGTAAACTCTTCTTGCTTTGGCCCCCAACGCCCTTTTACCCCACTTCCGGGAACACCTGGTACTGAGCCTTTCTGGGCCTTCTGAAGATTCTGCATCTGATTGGATCTTTCTTTCCACCTTTTGAGTAAGGATTTGGCTTTCTGGGGTCTGTCAAGCCCGTTGTCACCCACCCATCTGCTTTCCAGATTTCACATGTTCTACCATCTCCCATTTTCTCCATCCCGGTCGTTTTATTTTCAAAAATCTCTTTATTGTATTTTCACTGAGGTTTCAAAAGAAATAAAGTTAGAGGCGTATATTCAATCTTCCATCTTTGCACAGAAGGAGTTTTCTTTTCTTAATTTCTAAAATGCACATAAAAGTAAGAGATGTAAGGTATTATATACGGAATGGCTAAATGACAAGGTCCTACTGTATAGCACAGAGAACTATTTTCAATAAAAAAGAATATATATATATGTATAACTGAGTCACCTTGCTGTACAGCATAAATTAACACAACCTTGTAAATCAACTATACTTCGATTAAAAAAGTAACCATCTCATGGGGTGGGCTTGACTACTAAAAGAGGTTTACGTATTTAAAGCAACCAGTTTCTTTCTTTATGGCTATTAAAAAAGAAGGACTTAATGCAGGTGAAACCACCGCCCCAGCCCCTATACACACACACCCATCCTCACCTCTCCTTCCCCTGCCCAGGAAGACCATGTACATGGAATCAGTTCAGATGTGGATTATTCAGATATGGAGCTTATCGTGAAGATGGGGCATTCTTTTTTCTTTTTTTTAACATCTTTATTGGAGTATAATTGCTTTACAATGGTGTTCTAGCTAGTGCTTTACAACAAAGTGAATCAGTTATACATATACATATGTTCCCATATCACTTCCCTCTTGCGTCTCCCTCCCTCCCACCCTCCCTATCCCACGCCTCCAGGTGGTCACAAAGCACGGAGCTGATTTCCCTGTGCTATGCTGCTGCTTCCCACTAGCTATCTACCTTACGTTTGGTAGTGTATATATGTCTATGCCATTCTCTCACTTTGTCACAGCTTACCCTTCCCCTCCCCATATCCTCAAGTCCATTCTCTAGTAGGTCTGTGTCTTTATTCCTGTTTTACCCCTAGGTTCCTCATGACATTTTTTTTTCTTAAATTCCATATATATGTGTTAGCATACGGTATTTGTCTCTCTCTTTCTGACGTACTTCACTCTATATGACAGACTCTAGGTCTATCCACCTCATTACAAATAGCTCAATTTCGTTTCTTTTTATGGCTGAGTAATATTCCATTGGATATATGTGCCACATCTTCTTTATCCATTCACTCGATGATGGACACTTAGGTTGTTTTCATCTCTGGGCTATTGTGAATAGAGCTGCAATGAACATTTTGGTACATGACTCTTTTTCAATTATGGTTTTCTCAGGGTATATGCCCAGTAGTGGGATTGCTGGGTCATATGGAAGTTCTATTTGTAGCTTTTTAAGGAACATCCATACTGTTCTCCACAGTGACTGTAACAATTTACATTCCCACCAATAGTGCAAGAGTGTTCCCTTTTCTCCACACCCTCTCCAGCATTTATTGTTTCCAGATTTTTTGATGATGGCCATTCTGACTGGTGTGAGATGATATTTCATTGTAGTTTTATTTGCATTTCTCTAATGATTAATGATGTTGAGCATTCTTTCATGTGTTTGTTTGCAGTCTGTATTTCTTCTTTGGAGAAATCTCTATTTAGGTCTTCTGCCTATTTTTGGATTGGGTTGTTTGTTTTTTTTTGTTATTAAGCTGCATGAGTTGCTTATAGATTGTGGAGATTAATCCTTTGTCAGTTGCTTCATTTGCAAATATTTTCTCCCATTCTGAGGGTTGTCTTTTGGTCTTGCTTATGGTTTCCTTTGCTGTGCAAAAGGTTTGAAGTTTCATTAGGTCCCATTTGTTTATTTTTGTTTTTATTTCCATTTCTCTAGGAGGTGGGTCAAAAAGGATCTTGCTGTGATTTATGTCATGGAGTGTTCTGCCTATGTTTTCCTCTAAGAGTTTGATAGTTTCTGGCCTTACATTTAGGTCTTTAATCCATTTTGAGAGGATTTTTGTGTATGGTGTTAGGGAGTGATCTAATCTCATACTTTTACATGTAGCTGTCCAGTTTTCCCAGCACCACTTAATGAAGAGGCTGTCCTTTCTCCACTGTACATTCCTGCCTCCTTTACCAAAGATAAGGTGACCATATGTGCGTGGGTTTATCTCTGGGCTTTCTATCCTGTTCCATTGATCTATCTTTCTGTTTTTGTGCCAGTACCATACTCTCTTGATTACTGTAGCTTTGTAGTATAGTCTGAAGTCAGGGAGCCTGATTTCTCCAGCTCCATTTTTCATTCGCAAGATTGCTTTGGCTATTCGGGATCTTTTGTGTTTCCATACAAATTGTGAAAATTTTTGTTCTAGTTCTGTGAAAAATGCCAGTAGTAGTTTGATAGGGATTGCATTGAATCTGTAGATTGCTTTGGGTAGTAGAGTCATTTTCACAATGTTGATTCTTCCAATCCAAGGACATGCTATATCACTCCATCTGTTTGTATCATCTTTAATTTCTTTCATCAGTGTCTTAGAGTTTTCTGCATACACGTCTTTTGTCTCCTTAGGTAGGTTTATTCCCAGATATTTTATTCTTTTTGTTGCAATGGTAAATGGGAGTGTTTCCTTGACTTCTCTTTCAGATTTTTCATCTTTAGTGTATAGGAATACAAGAGATTTCTGTGCATTAATTTTGTATCCTGCTACTTTACCAAATTCATTGATTAGCTCTAGTAGTTTTCTGGTAGCATCTTTAGGATTCTCTATGTATAGTATCACGTCATCTGCAAATAGTGACAGCTTTACTTCTTCCTTTCCGATTTGGATTCCCTTTATTTCCTTTTCTTCTCTGATTGCTGTGGCTAAAACTTCCAAAACTATGTTGAATAAGAGTGGTGAGAGTGAGCAACCTTGTCTTGTTTCTGATCGTAGTGGAAATGCTTTCAGTTTTTCACCATTGAGGACAATGTTGGCTGTGGATTTGTCATATATGGCCATGATTATGTTGAGGAAGTTCCCTCTATGCCTACTTTCTGCACGGTTTTTATCATAAATGGTGTGTGAATTTTGTCAAAAGCTTTCTCTGCCTCTATTGAGGTGATCATATGGTTTTTTCTCCTTCAATTTGTCAATATGGTGTATCGCGTTGATTGATCTGCGTATATTGAAGAATCCTTGCATTCCTGGAATAAACCCCACTTGATCATGGTGTATGATCCTCTTAATGCTGCTGTTGGATTCTGTTTGCTAGATTTTGTTGAGTGAACTTTTGCATCTATTGTTCCTCAGTGATATTGGCCTGTAGTTTTCTTTCTTTGTGACATCCTTGTCTGGTTTTGGTATCAGGGTTATGGCTGCCTCGTAGAATGAGTTTGGGAGTGTGCCTTCCTCTGCTATATTTTGGAAGAGTTTGAGAAGGACAGGTGTTAGCTCTTCTCTAATGTTTGATAGAATTCGCCTGTGAAAGCCATCTGGTCCTGGGCTTTTGTTTGTTGGAAGAGTTTTTAATCACAGTTTCAATTTCAGTGCCTGTGATTGGTCTGTTCATATTTTCTATTTCTTCCTGATTCAGTCTTGGCAGTTGTGCATTTCTAAGACTTTGTCCATATCTTCCAGGTTGTTCATTTATTGGCATAGAGTTGCTTGTTAGTAATCTCTCATGATCTTTTGTATTTCAGCAGTGTCCAGTTTGTTACTTCTCCTTTTTCATTTCTAATTCTATTGATTTGAGTCTTCTCTCTTTTTTTCTTGATGAGTCTGGCTAATGCTTTATCAATTTTGTTTATCTTCTCAAAGAACCAGATTTTAGTTTTATTGATCTTTGCTATCATTTCCTTGATTTCTTTTTCATTTACTTCTGATCTGATTTTTATGATTTCTTTCCTTCTGCTAACTTTGGGGTTTTTTTGTTCTTCTTTCTCTAATTGCTTTAGGTGCAAGGTTCGGTTGTTTATTCGAGATGTTTCCTGTTTCTTAAGGTAGGATTGCATTGCTATAAACTTCCCTCTTAGAACTGCTTTTGCTGCACCCCATAGGTTTTGGGTCATCGTGTCTCCACTGTCTGTTTCTAGGTATTTTTTTATTTCCTTTTTGATTTCTTCAGTTATCACTTCGTTATTAAGTAGTGTATTGTTTAGCCTCCATGTGTTTGTATTTTTTTACAGATCTTTTCCTGTAATTGATATCTAGTCTCATAGCGTTGTGGTCGGAAAAGGTACTTGATACAATTTCGATTTTCTTAAATTTACCAAGGCTTGATTTGTGACCCAAGATATGATCTATCCTGTAGAATGTTCCATGAGCACTTGAGAAAAATGTGTGTTCTGTTCTTTTTGGATGGAATGTCCTGTTAATATCAATTAAGTCCATCTTGCTTAATGTATCATTTAAAGCTTGTGTTTCCTTATTTATTTTCATTTTTGATGATCTGTCTATGGGGGAAAGTGTGGTGTTAAAGTCCCCTACTATGAATGTGTTACTGTCGATTTCCCCTTTTATGGCTGTTAATATTTGCCTTATATATTGAGGTGCTCCTATGTTGGGTGCATAAATATTTCTAATTGTTATATCTTCTTCTTGGATCGATCCCTTGATCATTATGTAGTGTCCTTCTTTGTCTCTTCTAACAGTCTTTATTTTAAAGTCTATTTTTTCTGACATGAGAATTGCTACTCCAGCTTTCTTTTGGTTTCCACTTGTATGAAATATCTTTTTCCATCCCCTCACTTTCAGCCTGCATGTGTCCCTAGGTTGGAAGTGGGTCTCTTGTAGACAGCATATGTAGGGGTCTTGCTTTGTATCCATTCAGCCAGTCCTGTGTCTTTTGGTGGGAGCATGAAATCCATTTACATTTAAGGTAGTTATCGATATGTATGTTCCTATTCCCATTTTCTTATTTTTTTGGGGTTTGTTATTGTAGGTGTTTTCCTTCTCTTGTGTTTTTTGCCTAGAGAAGATCCTTTAGCATTTGTTGTAAAGCTGGTTTTGTGGGACTGAACTCTCTCAGCTTTTGCTCTCTGTATAGGTTTTAATTTCTCCATCAAATCTGAATGAGATCCTTGCTGGGTAGAGTAACCTTGGCTTTAGGTTTTTCTCCTTCATCACTTTAAATATGTCCTGCCAGTCATTCTGGCTTGCAGAGTTTCTGCTGAAAGATCAGCTGTTAACCTTATGGGGATTCCGTTGTGTGTTATTTGTTGTTTTTCCCTTGCTGCTTTTAATATGTTTTCTTTGTATTTAACTTTTGACAGTTTGATTAAAATGTGTCTTGGTGTATTTCTCCTTGGATTTACCCTGTATGGGACTCTGTGCTTCCTGGACTTGATTAACCATTTCCTTTCCCATGTTAGTGAAATTTTCAACTATAATCTCTTCAAATATTTTCTCAGTCTCTTTCTTTTTCTCTTCTTCTTCTGGAACCCCTATAATTTGAATGTTGGTACATTTAATGTTGTCCTAGAGGTCTCTGAGACTGTCCTCAGTTCTTTTCATTCTTTTTTCTTTATTCTGCTCTGCAATAGTTATTTCCAGTATTTTATCTTCCAGGTCACTTATCCGTTTTTCTGCCTCAGTTATTCTGCTATTGATCCCTTCTAGAGTATTTTTAATTTTATTTATTTTGTTGTTCATTGTTGCTTGTTTCATCTTTAGTTCTTCTAGGTCCTTATGAAATGTTTCTTGCATTTTGTCTCTTCTATTTCCAAGATTTTGGATCATCTTTACTATCATTATTCTGAATTCTTTTTCATGTAGACTGCCTATTTCCTCTCCATTTGTTAGGTCTGATGGGTTTTTATCTTGCTCCTTTATCTGCTGTGTGTTTTTCTGTCTTCTCATTTGGCTTATTTTACTGTGTTTGGGGTCTCCTTTTTGCAGACTGCAGGTTTGTAGTTCCCGTTGTTTTTGTTGTCTGTCCCTAGTGGCTAAAGTTGGTTCAGTGGGTTGTGTAGGCTTCCTGGTGGAGGGGACTAGTGCCTATGTTCTGGTGGATGAGACTGGATCTTGTCTTTCTGGTGGGCAGGTCCACGTCTTGTGGTGTGTTTTGGGGTGTCTGTAGACTTATTATGATTTTAGGCAGCCTCTGTGCTAATGGGTGGGGTTGTGTTCCTGTCTTGCTAGTTGTTTGGCATAGAGTGTCCAGCACTGTAGCTTGCTGGTCGTTGAGTGAACCTGGGTGCTGGTGTTGAGATGGTGATCTCTGGGAGATTTTCGCCATTTGATATTACGTGGAGCTTGGAGGTCTCTTGTGGACCAACACTGGTATTTTTGATATATTCTTATTTAAATTGAAGTATACTTGATTTATAGTTTTGGGTTAGTTTCAGGTATATTGCAAAGTGACTCAGTTATATACATATGTAACTTTCCTTCAGGTTATTTTCCATTATAGTTTATTGCAAGATATTGAATATAGTTCCCTGTGCTATACAGTAAAGTCTTGTTGCTTATTTATTTTATATTTAGTACTGTGTATCTGTTAATCCCAAATTCCTAATTTATCCCTCCCTTCACTTCCCCTTTAGTAACCATAAGTTTGTTTTCTATATCTATGAGTCTGTTTCTGTTATATAGATTCATTTGTATTATTTTTTAGATTCCACATGTAAATGATATCATATAATATTTGTCTTTGTCTGACTTACTTCACTTCGTATGGTAATCTCTAGATCCATCCATGTTACTGCAAATGGCAATATTTCATTCTTTGTTATGGCTGAGTAATATTTCAGTGTATATATGTACCAGATCTTCTTTATCCATTATTCTGTTGTTGGACACATAGGTTGCTTCCATGTCTTGGCTGTTGTAAATAGTGCTGCTGGGAGTATTGGGGTGCTTGTATCTTTTCAAATTAGAGTTTTCACGTTTTCTGGATATATGCCAGGAGTGGGATTTCTGGATCATATGGTAGCTCTGTTTTTACTTTTTTGAGGAGGCTCCATACTGTTTTCCATAGTGGCTGCAGAAATTTACATCCCCACCAACAGTAATGCTGGTATTTTTGTGTTCCATTAAAAAAAATACTTTCCCCACCCTGAAATCTTGAAAATATTCTACATTTTGTTTTAAACACTTGTTTAGACCTTGAAATTTATGTCTACAATCCATTTGAAATTTTGTTTAAGATATGTATTCTTAGCTATTAAGTCAGCTGTCTAGTTTTAATTGTTTTCCATAAGAATATCTAATTCAGGGCTCCCCAGTGCCCTCCCCCCGAGCCCGGGCCATACAGCAGGAGGTGAGCCGCAGGTGAGTAAGCAAAGCTTCATGCCATTCCCCATCGCTCACATTACTGCCTGAACCCACTGCCTCCCCCATCCATGGAAAAATAAACTCTTCCATGAAACCAGTCCCTGGTGCCAAAAATGTTGGGGACTGGTGATCTAATTGACCCAGCACTATTAGTTGAAGACACCACTGTCCTTGAATGAAGACATTTCTCGGCAATTGAAGTTTATAATGAATCAACTCTCCAGTCTGTGTCTGGTTTCTCTTGTCTATTTTATTGGTCTGTTTGATACTTCTTGTCCCAATACCACACTGCCTCTCATGCTACTACTTTATAAGTCTTGATATCTGGTAGAACAAGCTAACTCCCCTTGTGTTTCATTCCTGCAACCCAGATAAACTGAGGGTACTCATTTCACTGTTTGTCCCATTGTGATCTGCCCTTCTGAGAACCAAAGACCACAGCACACTGAGAAGGGACAGGATCTGTCTCCCATCCATGTTCTTGCTGGATGTCCTATACCAGGACCACACATCGTCCTTGACAGATCCCCTAATTGTGATGAGTCCCTTTTTCCAGGACGTACTCATAGCCTTGCCCACACATCTTCCCAGGAAGGTTCTTGTAAACTCTCAGAGGATATAAAGACCAGCCATGACCTGAAGCTTTTTTGCATGCCCTCTTTTGGGAAATTTGGACTTGTGCTCACCAGTTGATTTTTATATTCATCACCTTTCAGTTAATTTTTAAAATTTTTATTGAGACATAATTGACATATAAGTTTCAGGTGTACAACATAATGATTCAATATTTGTATATGTTGCAAAATACTCACCACAATAAGTCTAGCTGACACCTGTCACCATACATAGTTACAAAATTTTTTCTTTCTTATGATGAGAACTTTTAAGACTCTCTTAGCAGCTTTCAAATATGCAATACAGTATTGTAAGCTATAGTCACCATGCTGTACACTACTTCCCCAGGATTTATTTATTTTAGAACCGGAAGTTTGTACTTTTTGACCACCTTCACCCATTTTTCCCACCTCCCATGCCCCACCTCTGGCAACAACCCATCTGGTTCTCTGTATTTGTGAATTCATTTTTTCTTTTTTTTCAAGATTTCACATATAAGTCAGATCATATAGTATTTGTCTTTTTCTGTCTGACTTATTTGACTTGGCATAATGCCCTCCAAGTCCATCCATGTTGTACAAAAGGCAGGATTTCCTTCTTTTTTATGACCAAATAGTATTCCATTATGTGTGTGTGTGTGTGTGTGTGTATATATATATATATATATATATATATATATATATATATATATACCACATTTTCTTTATCCATTTAACCATTAGTGGACACTTAGGTTGTTTCCATATCTTGGCTATTGTAAATGATACTGCAATGAACATATGGTGCAGATATCTTTCGAGTTAGTGTTTTTTGTTTCGTCAGATAAATAAATACCCAGAAGTGGAATTGCTGGATCAGATGTTAGTTCTATTTTTAATTTTTTGAGAGAACTCCATACTATTCCTATAGTGACTACACCAATTTACATTCCCACCAACCTTTCACTTTAATTATGATATAAATATTAATCAGTACAATAATAAAATATTATATTAATAATTAATATTAATCCTCTGGCACTTTCAGCCTGCCTTGTGCGTGAGCAGAGAAGCCCTTCATGGTTGGAGGAATGCCCTCAGGCATGGAGACATTGGTACCAATGGCTAGAGGTCAGTGAGCACACACAGGACCAAGGAATATGACAATATCTGTGACACTGTGCATGCTTTAAAGGTCACTTAATATCCTTCTTTTTAATTTATAAAATGATGCTGTTTCTCTGACAACAGTTTTTCCTAAGCATAGTAGTGTCTTCTTGAATTATATATCTTTTTGTATTTCTTTTTCTATTTGTCTTATTCTCTATTGGTGGCACCAATTATGTATAATTCATCTTTTCTGTCTATCTTTTGTATTTACTACTTTCTCTCCATTCCTTTAAAACTATTTGTTCATTTCCATTTATTTTGCCAACTTTTTACAAAGCTTCTGTGCTTCTTGTCCTGTACCATGCTGTATGCAGTGCATACTTGTCTATTTTTGTTTCCATCATGGTTTTTATTTACATAATGGGTTTTTTCCTTCTAACTTTTCCTGAGCTCTAGTTGCTCATCTTTTATTTTCTTTCTGTGTCTTATCTAAACTTGCTTTAGCTCTTGTTTTAAAGAATTATTATTATTAATTTATAGAAGTACATTCAGTCCTAATTTTTTTCAGCTACATGGCAACATTTTTCTGGTGAACTTTCTTTTTCCACCATTTGTTGGTTTGCTTTTCTGTTCCTTTCCTTCTTTTTTCCCCCCCCTTATATTATCTGTATACAGATCCTGTGCTTGTTCTATTATTATTATGACTACTACTACTACTACTAATCTTGAACTGAGATGAGTTCTTTCTGGACCAGCTTTTAGTAGGTTTATGGGGAAGAGTCCAGGGTGGCTTCCTATGCAAACAGTACTCTCTCTGGCTCTTAGGAAATTTCCTCATGGCACCAGTTTATGTGGTTGAATGAATTCTTTTAAAGCTATTTTTTTCCCCTGGAAGGGGACCAGCAGTTACATGATTGCTGTCTACCCAGAGCCCCCCCTCCTCATGCCTTGCCTCCTGGCAGATGACTTTCAGCAAAGACCAAGCATCTGTATGTTCCCATACAGCCCACACTCTGCTTCTCCACTTTGCCAGACGTGATCCTAGGGAGGTCCCCATCCAATTCTCCCAAATTCTCACTCAAGGAGAGGACTTGGAATCACTCTACAGCCTTGGTCACCACCTTGAGAACCACTCTCTGTAGGCTTTCTCCAGCCACAGATGTCTGGTGTATCCCATGGACCTGTTAGATCCTTCCGGTCTTTTCCTCAAGTGGAAATTACATCTCACTTGCTTATTTTTGTTGTTGTTTTAGAGTGATTAGTGAGGAAAGAAGGGAGCATAAATGTCCTTTTCCGGCTCTCTTAAAGACAGAAGTTGGTAGTTTATTGGAGGATAAACTGCCTATCTTGCGCCTCTGCTTCTCACAGATATTTTTTCTCTGCTCCAGGGCAGCACTGTCCAGTGCAGCTGGTGTGAGGATGTTCTACATCTGTGCTGTCCAATATCATAGCCACATGTGGCCACTGGACACTTGAAATGTGGCTGGTGTGGCTTAGGAATTGAATTTTTAATTTCATTTAGGTTAATCTATTTAACATTACGTTGAATCAGCCAAAGTCTAGTTCTTTAGGTTTCCCTAGAAGAATGTGCTTTTAGAAGGTGTATATCTTTGCAGGTTTTATTTCTGTCTTCTGCCTGGTACCTCCCTGCCCTGAGACAAAGAACACATTTGGGAACTGCTTGAAGGTAAAAGGGAAAATGCCAGAAAAAAAAGAACAGGGGCTAATACCTAAGAAATCTTATCCTTCATTAACTGGAGTCCAATTTTCCTCCTTAGATGGAGCCAGAGGCCAAGGATTCTTTGGACACCCCTAGCAGCTGGATAGATGCCCAGCCCCTTTTAGCCTCAGCTGTCACTTTTGGTACCTAAGGCAATTGCTAGTGCAGCATTTTTTTTTTGTGGAATTTATAATCAACTAGGAAGAAAACCGCTCCTGGCTGGGTGCTAGGTCTAACGGGGCACGATGACAGGGGAGACAAGACATGAAGTCGAGTGTGGTCTTACTCCCAGGGGGTGAATGACCACAAAACCTCCATGTACTGGTCTCTACTCACACCACCAGGGACTTCTTGCAACTTCCCTTTGTCCTCTGCGGTCTGGCCTCCTCTCTGACTCCGAGGATGTGCCACGTCCCTGCTCTGCTTGCCACAGGACTTTTGCACATTTTCCCCCCCCAGGTCTAAAATCCTCACCACCCTTGGTCATCTTTCACTTTTTTTTTTCTTGCGGTACGTGGGCCTCTCACTGCCGTGGCCTCTCCCACCGCGGAGCACAGGCTCCGGACGTGCAGGCTCAGCGGCCATGGCTCACGGGCCCAGCCACTCCACGACATGTGGGATCCCCCCGGACCGGGGCACGAACCCGCGTCCCCTGCATCGGCAGGCGGACTCCCAACCACTGCACCACCAGAGAAGCCCCGTCTTTAACTTTTCACTTCTACCCATTCTTCAGACTGTGACTATTTCCCCCAGAAAGTCCTCTTGACTCTTAGTCCAGGGCAGTCATATCTTGATGAGTAAAGTGGTTTAGATATCTGCCTGGGAGGCTTACAGTATTTTAGAACAGGAGCCACAAATGGGAAAACACCTGCATCTCCTCCAGGAACTCGTGATCCTGTTACCGAGTCCAAGCTCCTAGCACTCGCTGCATATTAGACCAATAAATCGAGAGATGAGTTGTTGGGTCAAGGAACAATGACTTTATTCAGAAAGCCAGCAGGCAGGGAAGACGGTGGACTAGTGTCCCAAAGAACCATCTCCCGGAATTAGACTTCAGGTTTCTTTTATTCTAAAAGGGGAGGGGCTAAAGTCCTAGTTCTGGCCAGACTCAGAGGGGATGTGTTAATTTCTTTCTTCCTGCAGCCATTCACAAGTGGGCCTGGTCAGGAGGTTTCCTGTGAGCTATACAAAGTAATTTTAGCTGAACACTCATTACCTGGGAGGTAGGGTTCCCAGAAATGGGCCATTATGTATAATTTAAGCGTATAGGCAATATCCCTTTAGTGATTGACTTGTAATGGAATACAAAATTTCTTCCCTATTATAATACTCTTGGGTTGTGGTGTTCCCACCCTCTGTCTCTAAGATAGATGGATGTTTGGTGTTTATCATTTTGGGGATGCTTGAAGAACAGATTCTGATTTCAGAAGGGTCATCCAGGAGCCTAGGATGAAACTTAAACTATTACTCTGCTGTAAACATTATACAAATCCTCCTCTCATGCCTCAGTAAAATATTCGCCAGGTGATTTGCAACTGCACTTGTAGACTCTTTAGTCATAATTTGAAAAAATAAATAAGTATTCCATTCTTGGAACTCACAAGGCAGGGGCACTTTTTTAGACTTAGGTATTTTCTAGAAATGCAGGGTGGAATAATAAAGAATCCTGGTGCAATTTTATTGAAGCGGGGGTAGGGGGGTTGCGGGGAAGGCAGTGCTTTTACCTAATGAATAAAGTTTCTTCCCAGTTTGCTACAAAGTATGTTCATTGTTCTCTACCAGTGTAGTCCTTTGCTGTTCCAGAGACAGGGCTGGACTGTGGGCGAACAGAAAGAAGAGCAGAAAAATAAGAAGAAAAAAGAAAATAAGAGAATCTGATTGGGTTATGGTAGCATGAAGTCCCTAAGACTATTTTTCTGAAAGCAAGAAAGCTTATAAAACCAATTTCTCCCTTTCAAAAATGACACTGATTATGCTGAGTCAGGAGGATGCTAGGTTAATATCTAAGCCACTTTGTTCTGTTGTCTGGGAGTCTCATAGAATGATTCACCAATAAAGGTAACTTCCCGACCAAATAACCTGACTTCTTTGAGTTTCCCAATGTATCTGGAGTGAGTTGCTCATTAGCAATTACTAGTGTGAAAGGCCACTAACAGTTACTTCCTAACTGGAGTAAACTCAGTCCAGATCAGGAAGGGGTAGCTGGCATAGTAGACTATTTCCAAATGATGCGAGTGGAAGTAAGCGTAATTTTATTTTTTAAGACTCAGTTTAATTTTAGCTTTATAAATACACTAACATTTCTTTCTCTTTTAAACTCTTTATGTTGGAATACAGTTGATTAACAATGTTGTGTAATGCACTAACATTTCTTAAACTTTGGTTATACGATAATTTATATGAGTTTACCAGGAATAGAACCGTAAAGAGATCCAGAAGGTGAATAACATCAACTCATAATGCTGGAATTTTCAACTCCTTCATGTCGGTGGTGACACAGAAGGAAGCAGGATGAGCAGGGTGCGTGTGGGAACTTGATCTGAGATCTTCTGAGATGTGACCAATACAAGTTGGTCACGTAATTGTTCCAAAATAGCTCCAAAAAAGTGAAATTCAGATGAAGTCATTATGCAGGCTTTACAGCCTTCGGAGAGTCTAGGCCTGAGGCTAAGAAAATAAAAATGAACCTTACTTGTATGGAACCAACAAATGAATTAATTAGCTCCTTAAAAAGCTTTAAAAGTGTCATGTTTAAGTAGCCTTGCTCAGTTTGAGTAGGAGAGGGTGTTTTGTGAGTCAATCACAATCAGTGTCCATTGAAGGTGTGGAGAGCTTGTATCATATACATGGAATTTCTTTGTATTTTTTCCCCTTCATCTGACATACATTCTTAAGTAAAGGACACATATTCCTATAGCTAAATGTGTGTGTGTGTGTTTTAATAAATTTATTTATTTATTTATTTTTGGCTGTGTTGGGTCTTCGTTGCTGTGTGGGCTTTCTCTAGTTGCGGCAAGAGGGGGCCCCTCTTCTTTGGGGTGCGCGGGCTTCTCATTGCAGTGGCTTCTCTTGTTGCAGAGCACGGGCCCTAGGCGCGCACGGGCTTCAATAGTTGTGGTACATGGGCTCAGTAGTTGTGGCACACGGGTTTAGTTGCTCCACGGAATGTGGGATCTTCCCAGACCAGGGCTTGAACCCATGTGCCCTTCGTTGGCAGGCGGATTCTTAACCACTGTGCCACCAGGGAAGTCTGAATATGTGTGTGTGTTTTGTTTTTTAGTTTTTATTTTTTGGCTAATGGGTGGTCCCTCCTTGTTTGACAGCTTTGGCAGAGAGGAGATAGAAGAGGAAAGAATTTTTTAAAAATTTATTTTATCGAAGTATAGTTGATTTACAATGTTGTGTTAATTTCTGCTGTACAGCAAGGTGATTCAGTTTTACACACATATACATTCTTTTTCATATTCTTTTCTATTATAGTTTATCACAAGGTGTTGAATATAGTTCCCTGTGCTACACAGTAGGACCTTGTTGTTTATCCATTCTCTATACACTAGTTTGCATCTGCTAATCCCAAACTCTCAATCCATCCCTCCCCCTTGGCAACCACAGATCTGTTCTCTATGTCTGTGAGTCTGTTTCTGCTTTGTAGATAAATTCATTTGTGTCATATTTTAGATTCCACATATAAGTGATATCATATGGTATTGATCTTTCTCTTTCTGACTTACTTCACTTAGCATGATAATCTCTAGTTGCATCCATGTTGCTGCAAATGGCATTATTTCATTCTTTCTTATGGCCGAGTAGTATTCCATTGTATATATGTACCACATCTTCTTTATCCATTCCTCTGTCGATGGAGATTTAGGTGTTTCCATGTCTTGGCTATTGTGAATAGTGCCGCTGTGAACGCAGAAGTGCATGTACCTTTTGAATTATGGTTTTGTCTGGATATATGCCCAGGGGTGGGATTGCTGGATCATATAGTAGTTCTGTTTTTAGTTTTTTGAGGAACCTCCATACTGTTCTCCATAGTGGCTGCACCAATGTACATTCCCACCAACAGTAATAGGTGGGTTCCCCTCTCTCCACACCCTCTCCAGCATTTGTTATTTGTAGACTTTTTGATGATGGTCTCTCTGACCAGAGTGAGGTGATACCTCATTGTAGTTTTGATTGGCATTTCTCTAATAATTAGTGATGTTGAGCATCTTTTCATGTGCCTGTTGTCCATCTGTATGTAGAGACATGATGTTGGTTGTCTCAAAGTGTTGGGTGAAAACTCAGAAGCTCACAGAAGGGGTCTCCAAGAGGCTCTTGGTCTCCTCCAGAAATATGAATTATTTATGGTCAGGAGCTCAACATTATTAACATGTGTCAATAAGGCAACATTACACACAATCAGGATTCTTTTTGTTTTGGTTGTGCATTTTGCTACAAGAGCAGATAATGATACTCAAAGTAATGAACCTTAAACTATGAAGATTTTGTTCTTATGTTGAACTAAATGTACATTAAGTCTAACATATATTTAGTAAAATTTATAAACTGCATTGTAACACCTTATAAATCAGCATAGAATGAAAGCTATGTGCATCCTACCATAGAATCTGGGAGGCTGGCTGGATTCAGATGACCCTAGCTTTCTCTCAGGCCCAGAGAAGGTAAGCTTTTGCCTGAGAACACACAGCTAGTAAAGATTCATACCTCTTCACCTCCTCAGTTTGGAAATAAATATTTTTAATTAAAATATAAGATTTTCCTCCTTTGGATAAGAAATGAAATGAGATAATTTCTATAATTCTTTCAAAATCTAAAAAGATCATGAACATTTTACCCAGTCCAATTTCATTGTGTAACTTCATCTTCATAATCAAGAAATTTCTCCAAATAACCTGTTCTGTTTCATCCTAACTTCTATCATTACCATCACTCAGGTATACCCAATTTTTTTTTTTTTGGTAAAATTTTTACGTTGCTCTTTCACAATGGGGGTTACTTTGACCTCAACCACTTTTTAATAATTTAAGGTATGAGTTCTGTTCTTAATCCAGCCTTAAACAGTATGGATTCTTTCCATCATCTTACAAATCTCCTGAGAGCCTCTGCTTTTGAGCAGATCTCATGAGCCCCTTTTCTTCTCTCCCACCTTAATCTGTAGGTTTTTCTAGGTGCTGGAGCATGGGAAGCAGAGGAAATAGCCCAGACAGTGATGGACAGAGGGGAGGGGTGAGCTAACAGGAAAGGGAGCTGGAGAATGAGGGTTGGGGAAGGAGCTAAGGCTTTTCCAGGAAAGGAGTTAGGGAGACTCACTTGTTGATTCATCATCTCTGGTTCCTTAAAAGAAGCCAACTGTGTAACCTTTGCTTTTATGGAGTCAGGAAAGAAAGCTTTGCTTCTCAGCACAATTAGTCCCTGCCTCTCCCCACCCCTGTCCTTTTAAAAGAAAACAAAGCTTCCTAGTTCACAGAATTAAAAGGCTGAACACACTTGGAAAAGCTCAAATCTTGGTGTAACGGGATATGGGCAGGGAGGTAAATATGGGTGTCAGAGCTTTTCTGGTTTGATGGGGGTAGGCTCTCTGGGGACAGAAAACTTCAGTTTTCCTGTAGTGCAGGGACTGGGGCAGAAGAGGTAAGACAGAGTCATTCAAGGCAAATTTCCTTGTTTTATGATTTGCTTGTGGCTGTTCCAGTTGTCTTCATCTTTGTACAGACAAAACTGCGTGCAAAAGTTCTACAGCTTGTGCCCTTACTATATACCCACACCTACATGAGAACCACGGACCATTTTGTAACACTCCTGGCATTCTGCAGCAGTTCAAAACGTACCTTTGCCTTTTTTACCTTCCTTTCTCAAAACATAATCTTCCCCAGCTCTACCAAGCACATTTAAATCATGAGAGGACAGATGACCTAAAAAGTCATTTACCCTTGCTAAGGTTTCACTTGGAAGACTCCTTCTGATTCTTTATTTTTCTTGATTGACCAAGAGACAGCCCACTGTCGGGATAGAAATTTGCAGCATCATTTGGGTCAAAATAGCACAGTTGTGGACCCACAGTTTAAGAGGTTGTATGTCTTCATCTAGTTAACAAACTGTCTCTTGTTCTTTATAAGATGTAACACTACCCAAGAGTTTCTGGCCAGTGTTAGGATCAGACCATGGGTATAACTTTTGCACCTGATGAGTGGTCCTGTCCATAGTGCAGGAGGTGTAAAACAATACCTATTTCTTCTAAAATAGTTGGGGTGGGGAGGGAGGCTCAAGTATTCCTCTCATACCACCACTCATTTATTTCCCCTGAGAAACATGCAAAAAAACACGCAAAAACTTTTTATGCTACATATGATGTACAAGCATTCTAGCTGTTTGATTGTTGGTTTACAGAATGTACTTGACAGAATGGTATGAGGTTCAGAGAGTCTGACTGTGTTACCTGAAATCAGGAGATTATGAACATCCTGGTTTGTGGTATGAATCTTCTAGCCAGAAATGGCAGTGTGTACAATGAGATACCAACTCACACTGGTCAGAATGGCCATCGTTAAAAAAGTCTACAAATAAAAAATGCTGGAGAGGGTGTGGAGAAAAAGGAGCCTCCTACACTGTTGGTGGGAACATAAGCTGGTGAAGCCACTATGAAAAACAGTATAGAAGTTCCACAGCAAAAAAAAACTATAAATAGAGTTACCATATGATGCAGCAATCCCACTCCTGGGCGTATATCCGGACAAAACCATAATTCAAAAGGTACATGCACTTCTGTGTTCATAGCAGCACTATGCACAATAGCCAAGACATGGAAACAACCTACATGTCTGTGGACAGATGAGTGGATAAAGAAGATGTGGTACGCATATATAATGCGATACTACTCGGCCATAAGAAGGAATGAAATAGTGCCATTTGCAGCAACATAGTTGGACTTAGAGATTATCATGCTAAGTGAAGTAAGTCAGACAAAGACAAATATCATATGATATCACTTATATGTGGAATCTAAAATATGATGTAAATGAACCTATCTATGAAACAGAAACAGACTCACAGACATAGAAAACAGACTGGTGGTTGCCAAGGAGTGGGGGTGAGGGAGGGAAGGATTGGGAGTTTGGGGTTAGCAGTTGCAAACTAGTATATAGAGAATGGATAAGCAACAAGGTGCTACTGTATAGCACAGGGAACTATATTCGACATCCTGTGATAAACCATCATGGAAAAGAATATAAAAAAGAATGTATGTATACATATAACTGAACCACTTTGCTGCACAGCAGAAATTAACACAACATTGTAAATCAACTATACTTCAATTATAAAAAAAGAAGAAGAAATGGCAGTGTGGTACCTAAGGAAAGCAGCAGAGAAAGAAACTGCTTCCACGTTTCTGTTATAACTCCCCTTGCTTGGTTTCTGCTGAAGATTGACACTTTGACATGCTTCAGGAAATTCACACCACTGAGATTTTTGTGTTTTTTGCTATTTTTTAAATTTGTAATTGCTTAGGATGTGCATTAGAAAGGGCAGGCCCCTGTTTCCCAAATGCAGTGCATCCTTGGCAGCCAGTCAGCACACCGAGGCTGCTGTGGTATCACAATCACGTCCCGCTTTCAACAGCTTCCTCTTCTCTTTCGCCGAATTGGAAATGAACTCAACTGGGATACTTCAGTCATAGCAAGTGGTAAGTAGTAAATTAAGGAAAACACCATGAGGATAATGAATTTGTTGCACTGTGGTTAGCCTCGCTGAGGGCAACAGCTCTGGAGAGAGCTAACTTATGGAGTGCCTAATGCCACAACTCTCTGGTTAACTTGGACTTTGTGATTTAATTTAAAACTTTTACCTTTTTATTTTGAAATAATTTTTTTTTTTGCAGTGCGCGGGCCTCTCACTGTTGTGGCCTCTCCCATTGTGGAGCACAAGCTCCGGACGCGCAGGCTCAGCGGCCATGGCTCACGGGCCCAGCCACTCCGCGGCATGTGGGATCTTCCCGGACCGGGGCACGAACCCGCGTCCCCTGCATCGGCAGGCGGACTCTCAACCACTGCGCCACCAGGGAAGCCCTGAAACAATTTTAAACTTAGAAGAATGTTGCAAAAATGGAACGAGGAGTTCCCGTATGCCCTTCCCCCAGCTCCTCCCAATGTTAACGTTACCTGAGCCTGACACAATGATCAAAATCGGGGAACTCACGCGGATTTAATTCCACTCAGCCATCTTCAAATCTTAGTTAAATTTGCTAATTGTGATCTTTTTCAGGCCCAGGATCCAGTCCAGGATTACAGCTTACATTTAATGGTTGGGCAATAACTTTTAAAGGTTGCTCTACCACGTATGTATTTAATTTTAATTTAAAATTTTAAGCAATCAGGGAGCTTAAGTATAATGATGTCATAATGACAGTAAAAATGTCCAAGCCTGTTGATTGTGAATTCGAATAACTGCCCCGATGTGCTTATTCCAGATAGAATGGAAAACAAAAAGTCATCTCCCCGAGTACATTTACTTCTCACCCATTTTAAATGGGAAGTGCTATTATAGTCTCGGGAGCATTTTGCCAGGCCAGCACTTCCCATGGTCAACTGGGTCAGAAGCCAAATTAGAATTGCCTCCTATTTTTAAATCATTTTGATGAGTTCTAATATTATTACCTGACCCCTGTCTTCATCCAAAAGTAGCCTTGGGTTTATCCCTCCAAAAAGCTTTTTAACCCCTTTTGCTTTGACATATCAACTGTTGAAATTCTCAGCCTGTATCAGTGTAGTTGGAGTTTTGGGGTACCAGTTGTGTGAATAACACTGGACTAATTAATATTCTGAGAAGTAGATTGGTTCCAGCCACAAAGAGCTGAACTCTTATAGGAAAGGGAGTATATATTCAGCTAAAAATTAATTATGTTGTATGTATTAGAGGGCTTCCGAGAAACAGAACCAACAGGATGTGTATGTATACATATACACACACACACAGTCATATATATACACATATGGTCTCTCTATAAATATGTATACCCTCTCTCTACACACACACTATATATATACTCTTTATATATGTGTGTGTGTGTGTGTGTATATATATATATATTTTATATATATATATATATATATATATATATATATATATATATAGAGAGAGAGTGAGAGAGAGAGAGAGAGAGAGAGAGAGAGAGTGAGATTTATTATAAGGGATTGGCTCACATGACTATGGAGGCTGCAAAGTCCCAAAGACCTGCAGTCAGCAGGCTGGAGACCAGGAAAGTCAATGCTTTAGAGGCTAAAGGCCAAAACAGACCTTTGTCGAGCTCCACTGTCAGGCAGGAGGGTTTCCCTCTTTCTCAGCCTTTCGTTCTGTTCAGGATGAGAGTGTGGACTGTGTACCCGCCCATGTAAGGGGGCCACCTGCTTGGAGCCTCCCTCCTGCCTCCACTAGTGACGTCCATATAGTGCCTTTCCTGCAGCTTCTGCTACTGGGAGTCAGGGTAGTGATGTGACCATGGGAAAGTCACTTAGTGGCCCTTGGTTCCTATTTTTTGAAACATGAGGCGATTGGAGGAGGTGATTTCCCAGGTTTCTTCCAGTTTTCTAAGTCTATGATTCTTCTTCTCTCATTCTTCTTCTTGCCTCTTCTGCATTTGACCCGTTCTCCTACCTGCTTTGGGTTCCACTGAAGAACTGTCTTCATAAGAATAGATCCTGGCTATTGGTGAAGCTCCTCCTTCTTCCCCCAGAGTGAGTGGGCCAGTCCGGATGTCAGAGATGGACCCCCCAAAGGTCCTCCCTGATGACACCAGCTTTGCTTTTTTAATGTCCATCTATTGCCAGGTGTGTAGGGTTTGATTAACCACTAAAGAGGTTCTTTTTGGGAGGGGTTTCTGAAGTTTTTCTGGAGCTTAGGGGTTTTATGAGATTAATCTCTAGAAAGGTATAGTTTTTACTATAATGACAATAACACACAAAATACTTCTCAAAGCATTTTTTTGTCATGTATTTTATCCCACTTTACAAAATGAAAAGTTACTGTAGAAAAAAGAAAAGAAGGGGCTTCCCTGGTGGCGCAGTGGTTGAGAGTCTGCCTGCCGATGCAGGGGACACGGGTTCGTGCCCTGGTCTGGGAGGATCCCACGTGCCGCGGAGCGGCTGGGCCCGTGATCCACAACCACTGAGCCTGCGCGTCCGGAGCCTGTGCTCCGCAACGGGAGAGGCCACGGCAGTGAGAGGCCCGTGTATGGCAAAAAAAAAAAAAAAAAAAAAAGAAAGGAAGGAGGAACATGGTAAATTTTGTACGCAAGTACAAGGTGGCATTCTTCTCAAGCTCTCATGGAGAAATTTTTTTTTTTTTTTGCGGTACGTGGGCCTCTCACTGTTGTGGCCTCTCCCGTTGCGGAGCACAGGTTCCGGACGCACAGGCTCAGCGGCCATGGCTCACGGGCCCAGCCGCTCCGCGGCATGTGGGATCTTCCCGGACCGGGGCACGAACCCGCGTCCCCTGCATCGGCAGTCGGACTCTCAACCACTGCGCCACCAGGGAAGCCCCCATGGAGAAATTTTAAAGCAATTAGTGTGGTCCTCTCCTGAAGTGGTTAACTTAGACCACAAGCTGGATGCAACTGAATTTTTAAAACGTCTGTAAAATTTAAAAATTGACCATGTATAACATTTTAAGATCTTATTTATGACCTACTTTCATCACGTTAGCACAATTTAAATTTTTCTTTAAGACTAGCTTGTTAAACGCACACAAAGAGAAATAAGCTTTGAGTGATAAAAGTCAGAGAGGCTGTCTTCTGGGGTAAGCACGTAAGAGCTGACAAAAGGATCTTGACTGTCCAGGATCATTTAAAACCAATGAATTAAAAACCAGGAGGTCAGGGAGAGCCATACAGAGATGATAAGGCTCTCTGTAGTTGTCTCAACAAAGGAAGCATTAAGCCAGAGTGATTTCCCCCTTCGTTCTTTCTCCCCCACCAGGGAGGAATGTGAAACTCAATTTTACCCTTGGTTGAGAAGGTGCTAATTTGACAAGTTGTTGGAATCGGAGGATGCTCAAGGTACCCTTGACGTCTCAAACCTTCATGCTGAATGAAGCGTGCTTTAAACGTGTCAGTGTTTGGGAGGTTTTCTGTATCTCATTAGGTAAGAACAGTATAAACCACATGAATGCAAATGGGGCAGGAACCTGTTTCCTCACAGTGGGAAAAAATTCAAAGTGTTCTAACCAAGGCAATTTTTGGATCAACCTCATTCAACTAAATATTTTATCTGAAATTAACTCTATTCTTTCATATCCTAGAGGACTTGAATGAACTTTTTCTCCATGTGCTGCCCATTTCTTGGGAGGTGTGATCTTCAAATCCTTCCCTTTATTGATTGCAGTATCAGCAAGTATTTATCAAGAAGGTTTCTAAGAGGCAGAGCCATGTAAACATGAAAACGTTAATTCCTTTTCTTTTTAATTGTGTATTTATTGATTTTTTCCCCTATACTTTCTAAAGCCAAGAATTAGCTGAATGAATGACCTTTGCATGTTAACTAAATCCTAGCTGGTAAACTGCTGCGTTATTAAGAGACAAATCCTACTGTAGAAAAAGACTGTTTCCTAGCGCACAATTCACCCTAAGTTGCATGGCTGATAGTAATAGTTAACACTTAACTCTTACTATGAGCTCGGCATTTTTCTAGGTGCTTTTACTTATACTAACTCGGGTAATCCTCACAATAACCCTGTGAGATGCGAATTATTATTTCAGCTTTACAGAAGCTGAAAAGTGATGACAAAAATAGCGTAGCTGTAAAGCAATGGAGCCAAATTCAGCCTCAGACTTTCTGGTTTCAGAGTCCAGCCCCTAACTCCTATGCTGTGCTGCTTTTTCTCATCCATGGACCCTCATCTAGAAGTGATAAAGGATGCTGGATAGGACTGCTGTGGTGTGGCCCAGGGAAGAATACCACTGTAGTCAATAAAACCTCCCTTGGGATCAGCTTGTGGCTGAATTTTCTAAAAGACAAAATTGTAATCAATTTTTAATATTTGCAATAACATTTATTTAACATTTATTTGCTATTTTTTTTGACCAGCATTATATATTATATAAAGAGTGAGCTCTTGAAGCATTCCTTCTAAAATAAGAGCTATTACTTACTGAGTCCTTACTATGTGTGAGATATTTTATATTCATTTCATTTCATCTTCGTGATAACTTTGTTATATGTGTTTTGTTATTCACATTTTGCATAGAGGAATATGAGATTCAGGGAGGTTAAATAATATGCCCAAGGTTACACGAGATGCTGGTTGTTTCTCCATATTTACTCTTTCCAACTTCATCAGTAATAAACCCTCCTGATTACTAACTCGCTATAAGAATACCTGGAATAATGATTACTTTTAAAACATTCCTTGCATTTAGGTGTTACCATGGGATTATGTTCTGGCCAATGAGGTGTCAACAAATGTGTGTGACTTCAGAGAAGTGTCTCAGAAGATTGTATCTCTGACGCCTCCCCCTGATACTTTCTTCTTTCCTCTGGCAGGAACATAGATACGATGGCTGGTGCTCCAATAGCCTTCTTAGATTGTGAGGAGACAACCATTACTAAGAACTAAAAAGCCCTGACAGTATAGATTCTACAGTACAGAACATGATATCAGCTCTGGACCACCTACTTCTGGAATTCTTTTGAATGAAAGAGAAATATAAACTTTTATAGTGTTTAAGCCACTATTGCTTGCATATTTCTACCTGCAATTGTACATAACCATAATCAGTATACTCTATATCCAGTATATCCTTGCTTCTCAAACTGTCACGTGCATTCAGATCACCTGGAGGTCTTATTAAAGTGTAGATTCTAATTCAGTAGGTCTGAGGTGGGATCTGAGAATCTGCATTTCTGTTAGGCTCCCAGGTGATGCTGAAACTGCTTGCTGGTCCATGAACCACACTTGGAAGAACAAGGTAGAAAGAGCTGGTATCAGAATTAGTTCCTAGGACTTTTGGATATCAAAGTCCATGCTTTTTCATTTATGTCTAGCAGTCTCCCTTAGCATTTTCACTTTTGTAATTTCTCCTTATACCCAAAATATCATCATAATAGTTTAAACATGTTAATGCTTCAATAACTTGCTTCCTTAGCAACTTTAGGATAAAATATAGTCTCTCCATGTAAAATATAATTGTTTGATTCAGGTGAGGTTGACATGGAGTGAAACTAAAGGGATGTTGTCAGGGTTCATTTGCTACTTTTAATGATTGAGTTGAATATACAGTTAACTGTCTTATGATTGATTTTTTTTTTTTTTGCGGTACGCGGGCCTCTCACTGTTGTGGCCTCTCCCATTGCGGAGCACAGGCTCCGGACGCGCAGGCTCAGCAGCCATGGCTCACGGGCCCAGCTGCTCCACAGCATGTGGGACCTTCCCGGACCGGGGCACAAACCCGTGTCCCCTGCATTGGCAGGCGGACTCTCAATCACTGCGTTACCAGGGAAGCCCCATCTCTGTTTTTACAGGTGGATTACAAGTTAAATTCTGTAATCTGTTTACCTTTGTGTGATTTAAGAGCACCAATTCAAGGATACCATGAGGATCAAAATCTACATAAATGGCTTTATTTTATTTTTTATTTAAAAAAAATTCTATAGTGCTTTACAGTTTTCAAAAGTTTCACACATGTGATTTCATATAAGCATGGCCTTTACTTACTATTGCTTTCTGTATGGTTCACTCTGGAGTATTTACTGTTCTCAGTATTTGCCCTGTTTTTCTACATTTATGTCTTAGCTCAACTTCTTAGAATTCAAGGCCTAGATCAAATGCCGTCTCTGCCATGAAGTTTTCCCTGATTTTTCTCAACTGAAGGACAACATGTTCCTTTATGAAATCTACCCCATTATCTACATGTTTTGTGGCTTTTTCCACTTTACCTCGTGTCTCACATCCACACCTTGATAGCTGGCTGCCCTTGACAAGTCAGCTATACTCTCCTGTGTTTTGTTTTTCTTACCTGCAAAATGGGGATAACAATACTGCCTGCCTTGGTGAGTTGTGACGTTTGTGTCAGGCAGGGAAGGTAAAGCATTTCAAGCAGTGTCTGGTATGTAACAAGCAATGCATGTTAGCTAGTTTATTATAATTGTACCCTTGTGATAAAACGGCATGGGCACACACTTAATCCCACTGTGCCTCAGTCTTCTCATCTATGAAGTGGAGATAATAGTACAACTCTTCCTTGTAGGATTATTGAGGTTTAAATGACATAATTATGTTAATCACTTAGCACCAGGCCTAGAATATTGCAAGCATTCAATAAGTAGTAGTATTATTAAAGGAATCACAAGATTAGAAAGCAAGTGGCCCAGGGAGAAGATCACACATGAAGTAGAAGTGCTGTGGCTTAATGATTATTGTATGAAACGTTTAATACATTGAAAAAATTACAGTGAAAAAGCATACTCCTGATAGATAAGGAAAGCATTTTGAGGTTGAGAGTTATGCCAGGACAGGGTATCCTTGTATAAAGCTGCTCTAGTGATGTGAAAAAGATTCATATAGTCTATCTCTCGCCAAAGTGTATGTCAAATATGAGATTTACACTTCCTGAGTGTTGTGGAGTGTGATACATGCCATTTATTTGTGTGTCAGTAACTCTGTAATCATCTCTATGGAGGACCCATCCACTTCTCGCTGACCTCCCCTATTGGCTCTGTACATTCCTCATTACATACCAGACGTGTACTCTGATGTATGGCCAAAAATCCAGGCGAAGCAGAGTGGAGGGTTGGAAGAGACAAGGGGCTGCACCCTGCGGTGAGTCAGTCTAATTACACCCAAACCTAACTAATGGAGGGGTCAGTACGGTCGGAGAAGGGAGAGGGATGTGGCTTGTCTTTCTGCCTTTCTTTTTCCAGAGACTGACGCCAGTGAACTGTTGGGACTTGATAGCCACAATCAATAGTTTCTAAAACAATAAGGTCAGCACGGTAAAGATTCAGATTTCTTGCCTCCAAATGGAATGGAAAGAAGACTGGGGTGCTGAGCCATCGAGGTGAGTCTGACCTTCGCTGACTGGCCGATGAAAGACTCTAGCAGAGGAAGTGATAAAAGAATAATACGGGGGAGCAGTGGTTGTAAATATGGTATCAGCACAATCCTGGTTTTTACTCTAGGAACATAGAGAATTGTTATTTTGCTGTTATATTAAAAGGAGAACATCTCAGCTCTGGTAAAACAGTAGATTCTTTAAGAAAGTTCAGAAATGGAGAACCTGACGCATATGTGTGATTTCTAATTAAGGTGTCTTCAACCGTCTTTATACATTTGAGTTAATTCCATTAATTCACTCATATTTCCTAAGTACTGAGTTCACCTAAAATTATATTTTAAAGACCAGAGATTGGTATTTGGTATTTCACATTTCTCACTGGAACTGGTAGTTCAGAGGTCAGATTTTTCTACATTTAAAATACTCACTGGAAAAGATTACTTTTTATGTCTATATATCTCTCTATATATATCTGGATCACTTTGCTGGGCACCTGAAACTAACACAACACTGTAAATCAACTATACTTCAATAAAAAAAAATACACACTGAAGGAGTATTGTAGGTCTGCATATGTCTCAATTGACCTGCTCTGGAAATAGTATTTCCACTGTATCTCTGTGAAACATTTTAAAATTTGATTAGAAAATATGGAGGAAAGAAGTTGCCTTGTGGGTTAAATAAATGCTTGTCTCTGAGTTTAGACGTTGTTTCAATCACGTAGATGTAGATGAGCTGAAATTTGAAGTTCCACATTAGCTACAGTCAAAAGAAACCCAATTTCCTCTATTAAAAATGTCTTTAAAAGTTTTCTGAAAACTTTCTGAAAGCTTTCCTGGTGATCAAATCACTGCCACCATCAATTCTCTTGGTGATTTGAGGGTAAACAGGCATATATAAACTTCTTCAAATAAATGTGGATTTAAAAATTAGAAGGAAAAGGTCTTCTTAGCGTGCATTATGTATTTGTTGAAGACAGATCATTAGAGAAAGGGTTCAAGGTGCTTGCTGAAGCTAAGGGGATCAGAGGGGGCCATTTTGAGATGGTAAGACTGCTGAGGTTGCCACATCGCAGGGAACAGGCTCTAGCTTAGATGGAAAACAAAAACGTGGAAAATGAAACAAAGTTGACTTGTGGGTTGAATACAATTAGAGTTGAATTTATGGGAAAATCTTGCCCAGTATGGCATGATGGGAGTTTATTTTCTGAACATAAGTAAATGCCAATCCTCATCTGCACCTACAAAGCCAGACTTTCTCCCTTTTGCTGGACAGCGTCTGGGTTCGAATTTAGGTAAATATTCCAGGAGACCTGACAGCATGGTGTATGACCTACCTTGACAAAGTTAGTGACTACTGTTTCCTCTAAGATTCTTAGTGTCTCAAGAATCATTGTTACACACGTTGGAAACAATGACGTTGTTAGTGAATTGTTCCTCTGAGTTGCTACCTTGTAGACTTGAAGATTTTATGATGTGATTAGCCCTGATGTGTTTTTCATCTAAACAAGCACAGTTATCTCATGTTTGTTCCTCAAAAATCTACGTTCCTCTATCACAGTAGGTATTCTGGCATTAAGAATGGGATCCTGATCAAAGGAAATCTGAAGAAAATGGAAAGTATAAATTCTTTAATAACAATGTAACCACTGAACCAAATATAAAATTTTGAAGAGTCAGAGCGAGATTTGGTTAGGGACCCTCACCAATACCTGGGAGAGTAATTGAGGAAGTAACTTAATAGAAACACTGGTCACTTCATGCATTACACTGCATGGTGTAACAGGGACAGCTCGATACCAGGAAACCATGCTCCAGAATACCTGCAGACCAGCTCAGAGATGCCAATTCTTGTGCAGGTTTTGTAGAGTTACAATAGCAACTGATTTAAATGTTTAAGAAAGTGAGCTAAAGGTTCTATAAGAATAAAGACCAAAAGACCATCCAGAGAGACTGGGCCCTGCGAAGTCGTCAGCATAATTTTTATTAACTGTCTGTCATAGTGTTTCATTCACATCATTGCTGCTAGATGATCTTGAACATTCATAGGAAATTGAAGCCTGGGAATTACAGAATATGCTGAGGATTTCACTAAAGGTTCCCAGGATACCAAAATATTTGCAATAGTACTCATACATGTCCATAAGTGCAAGATAGACATTGTAATATGTTAATAATTCCATTATATTGTCTTGGAAGGACCTTTATCAAGCATATTGTCACTTCCATGCATTTATCAAAATTATAAAATCTCACCAGTGATGTTGTTGAAAGCTGTATTGTGAAGGTACAGTGTAACTTCTCAAAAAAAAAAAAAAAAAAAAGAAGCTTGTCCTCAATTCCCTAATGTAACAAACAAAAAACCCTTTGAGAAGAAACACAAACAATCCATATCCAAACCATGTATACCATTCAAAAAGTCTAATTTTAGGAAACTCTTGAAAGATTTCCCAAGGTTTTATCTACTCTTCTAAGGTGCTGGAGGTTTCTAGGAGAGAATCTGGATCTCTCTCTCTGAATCTGGCCATTTTACCAATTCCCTTGAAATGGAAATATTTCCTTTACGTTTCAGGAAGAATATATAGAAAAATCCTGTTACCAAATCAAACAAGCTTTCCTCAGAACAACTGTATGTATCACTATGACAGTTGTGCTGGTACAGAAATCCAATGAATATTAAGGTAAAACTAAGTGCAGATTCTAAGTGTATTTTTTAACTTTTTAATTTCAAAAATAGTTGATTACATCTGTGTGGATCTACTTCTGGACTTCTGTTCTACTGATTGTTGAGTCTATCTTTTCACTGTTACCATATTGTCTTTATTACTGTCACTTTTGTTAAAAAAATTCAACTGAGTAAATTTGAAGATCTAATTGGCTTTATTCAAAGATTCATGTATCATGCAGCATCCCACCCAACAAATAGAAAGAAGCCCTGAGGAGCTGTACAAAATGGAAGACTTTTCTAGGTAGTACAAGGTGCGGCAAGGAAGTTATTCTAGCAAGGAGTGTTTCAGGCGAGGTTACCTTCCTTTGGGGAAAGATAGGGTCTATCAGGCAAATTACCTCACTAGCGCTGAACAGCTAATTCCAGACTGATTGGTTAAAGGTCACATCCCCAGGAGAGGCTGAAACTGCAGTTAGGTTTGGTGTTAAGTCTTGGTTTGCTGATGTGGGGCTGAGCACAAGGGACTCCATTTGGGGCCTGTTGTTTCTATTTTGACACTTTATAAGTTTTGAAATTGAGTAGTGTGAGTCCTCAACTTTGTTCTTTCTCCAAATTGCTTTGACTCTTCTGGTTCCTTTCTCTTTCCATAAACATTTAAAAATCAACTTGCCAATCTCTACACCCCACTGCCCCAGAAAAGAAAAATAAAAAAGAAAAACCAAAAAACAAACCCATCTTGCATGGATTTTGATTGAGACTGTAATGAATTGATAGATTAATTTTGAGTCTCCACAATTTTGTCTTTACAATACAGTCCAACATTATGAAACAATATTGTACAATATTATAATATTTTGTAATTATAATAAAATTACAACTCACTTGCAATATAATGCAATGTATTATAATATAATTACATTACTGTATAATATTACAGTATTATATAATATTTCAATACAATATTATAATACTGAGTATTTCAGTCCGTGAACAGATTTTTAGGACTCTATTTTTTTAGGTCTACTTTGATTTATTTTATCAGTATTTTATAGTATTCAGCATATAGATTCTGTACATATTTTTTTTTTTTTTTTTTTTTTTTTTGCGTTACGCGGGCCTCTCACTGTTGTGGCCTCTCCCGTTGCGGAGGACAGGCTCCGGACGCGCAGGCTCAGCGGCCATGGCTCATGGGCCCAGCCGCTCCGCGGCATGTGGGATCTTCCCAGACCGGGGCACGAACCCGTGTCCCCTGCATCGGCAGGCGGACTCTCAACCACTGCGCCACCAGGGAAGCCCCTCTGTACATATTTTATTAGATTTATATCTTAGTATTGTTTTTCCTTTTTGGTGATGTTATATATGACAATTTAAAAAATAAATTTGAATTCTAATTATTCTTTGCCATTATATAGAAATACAAATTCTTTTTGTATATTGACCATATGATTTAGATAAACTCATTAATTCTAATAGGTTTTGTAGGTTATTTGGAAATTTTTTTTTTTTATAGACAGTCATGTTGTCTGCTAATAGAAACAGTCTTATTTTATCCTTTAGCATCTCAATGTTTTATTCCTTTTTTTTTTTTCCCTTATTGCACTGGCTAGCACTTCTAGTACTAGATTCAATAGGAGTTGTGAGGAAGGACATTCTTGTCTTGTTCTCTATCTTGGGGGGATATTCAGTATTTTGTGACTAAGTATAATGTTAACTGTAGATTTTTGTAGATTCCGTTTATCAAGTTTTGAAAATTCTCTTCTATTCCCAGTTTGCTGAGAGTTTTTATAATGGATGGATATTGATTTCAAATGCTTTTTTCCACATCTATTGAGATGATCATATGCCTTTTATCTTGACTAATATGAATTACATGGATATTAATTTTTAATGTTGAAGCAGCCTTGTATTCCTGGGAAAAACTTGCTTAGTTGATATTTATCATTCTTTTTACATATTGCTTGTTTTGACTGATAACATTCTGTTGACTATTTTGCATGTATGTTCACGAGGGACATTAATCTATACTTTTTAAAAATAATTCTTTGGTCTGGTTTTGGTATCAGGGTAATGATGGCTTTATACACTGAGTTGGGAAGTCTTCCTTTTACTGGAAGATGTTATGCAGAATTGTCACTATTATCTCATTAAATGTTTGGTACAATTCACCAATGAAATTATCTGGGCTTAGAAATTTCTTTTTTTGGAAAGCTTTAAACCACAAATTGAAGTTCTTAAATAGATATAAAATATTCAGATGATCTATTTCTCCTTGAGTTATTTTGGTGGTTTTTGACTTTCAAAGAATTGATCCTTTTCATTTAAGTTGTTGAATTTATGGGCATAAAGTTTTTGGTAGTATTCCCTTATTAACCTTTGAATGTGTCAAGGTCTGTAGGGATGCCCTCTCTTTCATTGCTGATTTGGTAATTTGGGTCTTCTCTGGTTTTTCATTGTCAGTCTGTCTAGAGGTTTATCAATCTTATTAATCTTTTCAAATAATCAACCTCTGGCTTCCTTGACCTGTATTGTTTTCCTTTTTTCAATTTTATTGATTTCTATCTGTTTCTTTATTATTTTCTTCCTTCTGATTTCCTTGTTCTTAATTTGCTTTCTCTCTAGCTTCTTAAGGGAGAAGATTAGTTACTGATTTGAGACCTTTTTTAAAAAACATATGCATTCGATGCTATAAAATTCTCTCTAATCTCTGCTTTAGCTGCAAAACTACGTATTTTCATGTACTGCATTTTTATTTTCATTCAGTTTAAAATATTTTTATTTCTCTTGAGATATTCTTTTTTGACATATGGGTTATTTAGAAGTGTGTTCTTTATTTTGCAAAAATTTGGGTTTTTTCCAGATATCTTTCTGTTATTGATTTCTAGTTTAATGAATATTCTGTTTCTGAATATAACCATAATACATATATCTTATTCAGACACACATACATGTATTTTTAACACAAGGGCATGGGTCATAATACACTTCCCTTATTGCCTACCTCACTTTATACAGACCATGTTGTCATGTAGATGTGTGTAGATCTATAACAGTCTTTTAAGTAACTACATTATATTCCATTGTATAGATGAAACCTTATTTAAATAATGACTTCACCGTTGATGGAAATTTACATTGCTAATTTTTAACTGTTAAAAACAATTCTGATATGGGAATAGAATCTAAAAAAGAGTGGATATATGTATATGTATATCTAATTCACTTTGTCGTACAGCAGAAACTAACACAACATTGTAAGTCAACTATATTCCAATAAAAATTAATTAAAAAATTTCTCTTACATAAAAAAACCATTCTGCAACAATCATGAATTGTAATATATATTTGTATTCTTTTTTTTTTTGCGGTAGGCGGGCCTCTCACTGTCGTGGCCTCTCCCGTTGCGGAGCACAGGCTCCGGACGCGCAGGCTCAGCGGCCATGGCTCACGGGCCCAGCCACTCCATGGCATGTGGGATCTTCCCGGACGGGGGCACGAACCCGTGTCCCCTGCATCGGCAGGCGGACTCAACCACTGCGCCACCAGGGAAGCCCTATATTTGTATTCTTAAGCAAGTTTTCCATAAGATAAATCTTTAAAGTAAACTTGCTAAGGAATAGGGTATTCATATTTTCAATGTTGATGGATATTTCCAAATTTCTCCCGGAAAGGTCATACCCATCTCCATTACCACCAGAAGCATATGGGAGTGCCTCTCCCTACCTCGTACCATTTCCAAACACTGCTCTCCCTTGGAGCCTATTCTCAGGGCAATAGGATTCTGCTGAAACCTTTTGTGTAGTTATGGATATGACAAATGCAACGTTTGAGGCATATTAGTTTGGCATTACCATTAAGAGGATGGATGGAGATGAGTGAATTTTGATGCATGGAGACATGTTGAGATCCAGGCTTGAGGATCTGAGAGCCAGCACCAATGTAGTTGCATAGCAGTAGGAGTCTATGGGAGAGATCGGTGTTTCAAAGAGAATGAAATAGGCCTCATTAGTGCTTGCACGTGAGGCTTGAGTTTGGAGTCAGAAGGCAAGTTTTGAATCTCAGATATGCCATTGTTACTAACTTAGTGATATTGATCAATTTTTCCAATTTTCATTTTCCTTATTTCTAACAGGTTTACTGTAAGGATTAAATGAGGCAATTTATACGCCAGTTTAAAAAACTCTAACGCCTCACGCAAATGCAAGATAAACATGATAGTGTGTGAGACTAATGTGAAGGAGAAGAGAAAGTTAACGGTGATCCCAGTGTCTGAGCCAGGTGGTCCAAGAAGTGGAGGCTATTGGTAGAAGGAGATGATTAAATGAGGCAATGATGGGCTTGAATTTGGAACTGCTGTGTTTGAAGTAACTACAGAGCTTCCACATGGAAATACCCATTAGTTAATGGATACAATGGAATTAGAATTAAGGAGATAAAGATTTGAAATGAATTTCCTCTTGGAAAAGTTAGGGGCTCGCTCTCTGACCACACAGAGTCCCGCCTCCGTTCTTTTTTTTTTTTTTTTTTTTTGCGGTACGCGGGCCTCTCACCGTCGAGGCCTCTCCCGTTGCGGAGTGCAGGCTCCGGACGCGCAGGCTCAGTGGCCACAGCTCACGGGCCCAGCCGCTCCGCAGCATGTGGGATCTTCCTGGACCGGGGCACAGACCTGTGTCCCCTGCATCGGCAGGCGGACTCTCAACCACTGCGCCACCAGGGAAGTCCTCCTCCTCCAATCTTTTAAGTGTAAGTAACTGACAAGTTGAACTTTGCCTTACTGCTGTTCTTCCAGAAAGGGCTCAAGAGGCCCCTCCTGTAGCTGGAATCTGGCTTGTTAGCAGCATATTTCCACATGTATTGTGCTTGGGATCGTTTGGAGGTTAAAGCTCAGTTTGTCGGCTTGAAAAGAAGGCATCATGTGTTTTAGCTTGAAAGCTCTATTGATCAGAGAATTATCTAAAAGATACCGGTTGATATCATGAGAATTAAGACTGAATATAACTGAATTGCTTGTCTTTTAGTTGATAGATCTTGCTAAGTATGCCATAATGAGAATGACACCATTCCTGCCTTCAAGGAGCTTTCCATCGGGCAGGAAGAGAATTGACATCTGAGTTTAGTAAAATATAACTGGTGTTCTGTTAGGACTGTGTACTGGCACAGCAGAGGGGGTGGTCAATTCTACATTTTGGGGGAGGGAGGAAAATGATCAGAAAATTCTAGGGCGTTGCTGATTGAGCTGCATCTTGAGGGATAGTGTTTGTGAGTGCACAACAGGGCAGGTCATCTAGGGAAGAAAAAGCAGGAGAACTAACTATATGGATGTGAGAGACATTTTGAGATCCTCAGGTGTGACAACACCTGCAGTGGGTCATTCTGACTAGAGGCGGGTGGGGCAGCCTGCGTCGGCCAGGCCATGTTGGTGTCACACTCTTGTGTGACGGTGGTCTCTATTCTTCCCTCCCCACAATTCTGCCATCTCCAGTCTTGACTTTTCCTTCATTCCAATAACATCCTCTCCTTTCATTCTGTGCTGCAACCTTCCCCCATCCCCCAACTCCATCCTAAACCTGAGATTATTTGGAGCAAAACATGATTGGAGGGATTACAGCATTGGTTCATAGTGACCTCACTGTGATATAGTGATAGTTATGCCCAAGGTTTATGTTGATATATTGGATAAAATGAGGTCATCTGAGCCTTGATATTTACATACTTAAAAGGAACGGGGAGAAACCCATACTGTAACTCCTGGGAAAGGAACAAATATGAACCACTTCTCCCAAGCACAGCATTGTATGACTTATGTGGTACTGTAACCTAATGAAGCCTGAAGTGATTGAAAATACTGCGTGCTGCATAATAATTCAGATGGATCACTTGCTTGTGGTGGCTCCTGAGACCGGTAGACACCCAGAGGAAAGGGAACTGTTCCGTCTTTAGCATCTGCAGTCCTGCCCGGCTGCCCGGCTGCCGGCAGCTGCCCTAGTACCTCGATTTCAGGCTCGTCCCTCCACTCTCATCTAAATGATTTGCTCTGTCTCAGTATTTGCTTTCCTTTACTGTATTGTCGCCCCCTCTTCTCTGCTCTCAGTCATTTGCTTATTAACCCATGAAGACTCAAGTTCGCCATCCGTTATTTTTTCATCCAAAGGAAATGTTACTTGCTGTTTATGCAGATTATTTTGACTTCATGACATCGTGAAAACGTGTTTTAGGTTGCATTATAGTCTGATCTACAAATAGAGGCAGGCTTTCTTTTAATGCATCTTTATTTAAATAAAGCAGAGCACACAATATATTTTATCTTTATATCATTAGCAGCATGAAACATTCTCAGCTACCCATTCATACAAGCTCTTTCAAGACGGTGTCCTCTGCTGACCTTGGTTCTGGACCACTTCTATCTTTTAACTGGACGTTGACATTTCCCCCAGGGTACTGCTTCTCTGAGGGGCAGGCTTGAGTGGTGGCAGCCCTTTTTCTCATGTCTCGCATAGTTCTGGACTGGGACATGGATTCTGTACGATCTGTAGGGGGCTGTGACCTGGTGCCCAGCACTGAGTGCCCATAGCCCTTCCTTCTGCCATGTGTCACTCTGCCTCTTCTTGTCCTTGATATCAGGACTCCAGGTCACTGTGTTACATCCACTCCATCTAGCTGCCTGTTTTGACTTCACATAGTAGACACGCAATGGGTTTTTGCTGAATACTTGCCAAAGGCAAAGGAGATGGCTGTCCTACTGCAAGGTGTTTGCAAAGGTACTTTAGAGTTTAAATGATGAAGTTGGCTGTCTCAGCTGGTTGCGTTCAGAATACCTCCAAAGTGCCAAATTATCTCCCCTTAAGGCATTCACTGCTTCATTCTCAGGTCTCTTCTGAAACATCTTGTTCTCAGTGAGTGGTCTTCCTGACCACTCTATTTGAAAATTTCCTGCACCTTTCTAGGGCTTCTTATTTCTGTTTGATTTTTCTTTGTCTTTTTAGCAGTTATCTGACATATCATATTCTTTCCTTCTTCCTTCCTTTCTTCCTTCCTTCCCTCCTTCCCTCCCTCCATCCTTTCTTTCCTTCCTTCCCTTCCCTCCCTCTGTCCCTTCTTTCTTTCCCTCCTTCCTTCCCTCCTTCCTTCCCACCCTTCCTTCTTTCCTTTCTTCCTCTATTCCTTCCTCCTTCCCTCCCTCCATCCCTTCCTTCCTTCCATCTATTTATTGTTAGCCTTGGGCAGCAGCTGTCTCGTCACTGCTCTGTTCCTAGAGTCTAGAGCTGTGTCTGACCTGTGGCAGGCACTTAACAAATGTATCTTGAACGGATGGATGAGTAAAAAAAAAAACAATAGCCACTCTCTCCTCTTTCTGTCTGCTTCTACCTTTTCTCTGTAACTGACGTTTTCAGTGTTTCTAGCACACTGAGGGCATGAATTCCTTTCCTGGCTCTCTAGTTCCCACATCCTAGCTCAGACCACATTCAGAGGCTGAGTTGCTGTTTCTCAGTTTCAACCCCAAAATTTCCAGGTGTGGAGATAAGATTGATACCACTTACATCAGGAGTGCACCTAGTCCAACTAGTCATGGCCAAGCTGCTGGGGACACAAAGAAGCCACTTAAGATGGTTTCCAGGATCCACTTTTCTGGAAGGGGGAGGAAATTCCAAGAAAATGATAACTGTGCATTGAATGGGCATCAGGGACCAACAAGAGGACTGATGGATACTTTCCAAATCATTTTAAATTTCCTTCATATTTTAAAGGGGTTCACAAAAGGATATTGCATTAGGTAGCTCAGGTGGCCACAACAAAATCCTACCGACTGGCTGGATTAAACAACAGAAGTGTGTTTGCTCACAGGTCTGGAGGCTGGAGGTCCAGGTTCTGGTGAGGGCTCTCTTTCTGGTTTGTAGACAGCTGCCTTCTTGCTCGGCTCAGTAGCAAGAGAGATGGAGAGTCAGAGCAAGCTCTCTGGTGTCTTTTCTAAAAAGGATGCTAATCCCATCATGAAGATTTACCTCATTGGGAATTACCTGCATCTAATTATCCCCCAAATACCAAATCCAATCACACTGGAGGTTAGGGCTATTCAGTTCCTGGCAGGTGTTTTATTCATCTGTATATCCTCAGCCCTCAACCCAGTTCCCGAGAGCAGATCTCCTGTTTGGAATTGACTTTATGCGTTATCTGATGGTTTTGGGTGTTTTAACATCTTTGCTTTATTGCTGATGATGGGGAAAATGATAAAAATTGGAAACTTTGGTCATTTGATAATGACGTAGTGAAAGAGGAAAATAAATCAGGGCATCTATGGGTAAAAAAAAAAAGTAGTAACAGTGGGGGGCGGTTAGGATTTGACTTAGGGAAGAGCAAGTCTGTATTAAAATGCACACATTTGGGCTTCCCTGGTGGCGCAGTGGTTGAGAGTCCACCTGCCAATGCAGGGGACGCGGGTTCGTGCCCCGGTCCGGGAGGATCCCACATGCCGCGGAGCGGCTGGGACCGTGAGCCATGGCCGCTGAGCCTGCGCGTCCGGAGCCTGTGCTCCGCAACGGGAGAGGCCACAACAGTGAGAGGCCCGTGTACCAAAAAAATAAAAAAATTAAAAAAAAAAAAATGCACACATTTACTTTTCGAGCTAACATTCCTGATGCACCTCTAAGCAAGGGCTTGACTGGGGGATAATAGGTCACAAGTTGTCTCTGCTGGTTGACAATGTTAATGGACAGGAAGCGAGTGATGATTTATCAACCTATGTTGGAACTGAAGTTAACATGTCTCCTGACCACATGGGACGTGCAGAAGGAGGGAGCAGCCCTCAGAGGGGGAAGGGGCTTCCCTCCATCCCCTGTTTTTATCTCACATGTTGTCTTCTGACAATACAGAGCCTAATGAGGAAGGCTTTATGGCAGGTTGCAGATAAAATACAGGATGCTCAGCTAAACTTGAATTTCAGATAAAGAAGAATTTTCCAGTATGACTCTCTTTCACATACTGCATGGGGGTAAACACATACTTAGAAATTATTTGTGATTCATCTGAAATCCAAATTTAACTGGGTGTCTTGTATTTTTACTTGCTAAATCTGACAATGCCACTTACAACCCACATCATTTCCTTAGAGGTCATTAACTAACCTAGAGGCAAAAAGTTCCTTTGGTTCATTCTCAGCAACCTGAGGGAAGGATAGAGGCTTAAGACCAAGCACAGGTGGGAAAAATTCTGTTGTTATTAAACACTCTGAGTTGATGTTTGATAGTTTAAGAGGGTGACACCCTTTATGTTTCTGTGTTGGGAATGTATGGACTTTCAAAAAATTTTTACTGTAAATTTGGAAGAGGAAAGCTGGTAAATCACAGAATGAACTAGACAGAAGGAAGCAGAGGCAGAGTTCAGTCTCCCTCATCTTACAGAAAAGCTACTGAAATGGCAAAGTGGAAATAAAACCTCGGGAGTCAAACCTGAAAAAACCAGGTTACATCACTTAATAATGGGGGGAATGGGAAGGTGACTTATGCTGTCTGAGCTTCAATTTCTATTCCATTTTATTTATTGATTTTTATTTTAAAATTTTTTATTGGAGTATAGTTGTACAATGTTGTGATAGTTTCTACTATACAGCAAAGTGAATCAGTTATACGTATACTTATATCCACTCTTTTTTAGATTCTTTTCCCATATAGGTTATTACAGAGTACTGAGTAGGGTTCCCTGTGCTGTACAGTAGGTCCTTGTTGATTATCTATTTTATATATAGTAGTGTGTGTAGGTCAATCCCAATCTCCCAATTTATCCCTACCCCCTTCCCCCCGGTAACCATGTTTGTTTTCTATATCTGTGACTCTACTTCCATTTTGTAGATAAGTTCATTTGTATCATTTTTTTTAGATCCCACATATAAGTGATATTATATCACTTATAAGTCTTTGTCTGACTTACTTCACTTAGTATGACAATCTCTAGGTCCATCCACGTTTCTGTAAATGGCATTATTTCATTCTTTTTATGGCTAACATTCCATTGTCTATATGTACCCCATCTTCTTTATCCATTCCTCTGTCAGTGGACGTTTAGCTTACTTCCACGTCTTGGCTATCTACTGTAAATAGTGCTGCTATAAACACTGGGGTGCATGCATCTTTTTGTTCCATTCCATTTTTAAAGTGGAAATGGTCGCATTTGCCTTACAGAATCCCAGATTAAATTGAGAGTCCGTAGAAGCCCCAAAGCTGCTGTCACAGGGATCCCACCCGCTGCTTCCCTGCTGTCTCCCAGCAGCTGGGTAGCTGGGAGGCCTGCCTGGGGTCCCACCACCATCACTGCCACACTAGGTTGTCAGAGGTGATGGCCGTCAGCCTCTGTTTATGATCAAAGTAGAGTACAGAGCACTTTGCGGGATTAATGGTAAGCTTTAACCTTGGCCCTAATGCCCAAAATATGCAGGGAAGAGGAAATAAACAATGCTCATTTGAAAAACAACACCCCGCCCACCAACCACCAGCACCGGCCCCCCCCAAAAAAAGAAAAACGAAAAACTAGTGTCTGTCTGCTGGGGCTGGGAGAGTGTATTTCACTCAGGGAGCTCTGCCTGGGTAATCCAGGCACTGTTGTGAAGCGGGAGATCTCCTTTGGCAAGGCTCCCTCAAATCTCCAAAACGTTGATTCTTTCCAACATGAGATATTTGTTTATCCCATCACGTCAGTTATTTCCCCCAAACTGCTTATTGTCACATCCTGTAAAGCGATGGGTCTCAAAATACGGTCCCTAAGCCAGTAGCAGCGGCACTGGAAACTTCTTGTAAATGCAGATTCTCAAAGGCCTGCCCAGGCCTTCTGAATCCGAGGCTCCGGAGCAGGGGCCTGTGTTTTCATAGCTCTCCTGGTGATTGCAATGCTGGCTGAAGCCTGAGGACCCCTGGTCCCAGAGCTTTGACTCCCAGAACCCTCAGGTCTGTCTGCTTCTCGTTGTTTTGAGAGTGATGGGGTCAGATCTGTCTGCATCTTTGCCCGCTCTATCTAATCACAATTTGAGGACACCCAGTAATTAAGTAACAATATGGGAAGGAGGGCTGTCACATCCTTTAAGTGCAGAGTATGGGCCAGGTATTATGGTAGACACCTTATATCCATCCATTATCCCATTTAATGCTCACAGCAACCCCATGTAGTGGACGTTATCCCCCCACTTTATAAATAATGAACCTGAAATCCAGAAATGCCAAGTAATTTGTCTAAGCTCACATAGCTCCAAAGTGGTAGAGCAGAAACTGAAGGCCGGTTTGACTTCCAACCTTATAAAAATATATAACAGAGTTTAGCTTTTCTACTAGGAACTCCGTGAAATTGGAAGGTCCCGAGACTCGCAGTGCTTTGGGAGAAGTGAGCTGAGAAGTTTCTCAAGCTTGTTGGAGGCAAGGCAACCGCAGGCTGGGAGGGGTGGCTGTCAGGGGAGCAGCGGCTGCCAGGGATTCTGCGTCCACACTCTAGCTGGGGGAGGAGTAGGGGTGCCCAAGCACACATTTCTCACAGCCAAGTTTAAAACAGTTTACATGAAGCAAAGTATTCAATTAGAAATGCTTGAGGGAACCAGGCACGTATCATCTGTGTCCACAGTGAAAAGAGAAGAAAATATTTAGCCTTTGCAAGCTGTGACCACTCGGGCACTGTGTGATGATGTGGCCTCACGGAAGAGCAAAAGAATACATCGAATACCTTAGAGAGATTAATTTCCCCAGGAAAAAAAAATAAAACAAAGGGAGATCCTCTGATTACATTTAAATATTTCCTTGCCAATGCTTGGGGGAATTCTAGCCTTCCTCATTTGCAGAGGAAAGCTTTTGTGCCTGGGAAAAAGGTGATTAGGGCACGGTGCCTGGGAGGATAGAGACAGGGAGGGAGGAAGGGGGTGTTTCCATAGCATCACAGGTGCAACAGTTTGGAGTGAGTGATGGCCTTACAAATGACCCTGGCACGGAGCAGAGGAAACCCAAGGAGAAGATTAATTGAATTACAGCCACAGTATGTGTGCATTTTATTTCTGCGGTGGAGTCTAAATGGATTGTGGGGCTAGCTCACCAGCTGGGGTAAGGTCACAGTATTGAGGAAATGGGAGGGGATGTGAATGAACAGTTTTCCGGATGGGGAATAAGATTCAGGTTGTTTGCTCTTGGGTAGAGTGTTTTTGGGGTCTGTAGGGGCTCAGTTTATAATTTCCTTTTTCTAAGGGCAAATTGTTTTTCGTGCCGGGATGGGACTGCCACCTGAAGAATTCACTTTAAGACAATGGAAGGTAAATTGGGATAAGGAGTAAAATATTTGCTTCATGACACAGTTTCTCCTTTCTAAGATAATTGACAATAGGATGTTTTTCCTGCAGGGCACAGAAAATATAATTTAAGTTTTAAGAAAAGTGAATATTCAGATACCTTTGATAGAGCAGTGTAGATTGCCAAAAACATTTCCTTGTGGATAGATTTTATGATCAATGCAAATTTTTCTAATATTATCAATATGATTTCATATTTCCTAGACATGTTAATCAACTTAGTTAAGTGATGTGAACAAGCTGATGCCAAAATAATTGCCTAATCTCTTAAAAGCATGCATTCGTTTAGGTAATTAAAAGTTTAGATTATCCAAGTTGCTCAATCTCTGATTTAGGTATTTATTCAATTACCTATTTAATTCTATTATGTAATACCTTGTGTCCACACATTCATTTGCTTTTTGAATTGTGTATTTTAATGTTGTCTTCAAGGTCCCTTTGGATAACTTGGTAGGAAGCAGCCTCAAGTATCTCAAGGTTTAGCAAACATGGTTCTGGCTCTGAAAATGTATATTACACTTCTTAATGTAGAGAGAGGTACTATGGGATAAACACAGGAAATAAACATAGTAGGATGGGCAACAACATCATATTAAGGAATCACAAACTTTTAATTTTTTTTTTTTTTGCGTTACGCGGGCCTCTCACTGTCGTGGCCTCTCCCGTCGCGGAGCACAGGCTCCGGACGCACAGGCCCAGCGGCCCTGGCCCATGCACCCAGCCGCTCCGCGGCATGCGGGATCCTCCCGGACCGGGGCACGAACCCGCGTCCCCCGCATCGGCAGGTGGACTCCCAACCACTGCGCCACCAGGGAAGCCCTATTTTTAATTTTTTATACAACTTTTAAAGGTTATACTCCATTTACAGTTATTACAAAATATGGGCTCTATTCCCCGTGTTGTACGTACATCCTTGAGCCTGTCTTACACCCATAATTTGTATCTCCCACTCTCCCACCCTTATGCTGTCCCTCCCTCCTCTCCCACTGGTAACCACTAGTTTGTTCTCTGTTATCTGTTTCCTTTTGTTATATTTACTAGTTTGTTTTATTTTTTAGATTCAACATATAAATGATCTCATACAGTATTTGTTTTTCTCTGTCTGACTTATTTCATTTAGCATAATACCCTCCAAGTCCATCTATGTTGCCGCAAATGGCAAAATTTCATTCTTTTTTATGACTGAGTAATATTCCATTGTATATATGTACCACATCTTCTTTATCCATTCATCTGTCAATGGACACTTAGGTTGCTTCCATATCTTGGCCATTGTAGATAATGCTGCTATGAACATTGGGGTGCATGTATCTTTTCAAATTAGTGTTTTTGTTTTTTGTTTTTTTTGGATATACAACCAGGAGCGGAATCGCTGGGTCATGTGAGAGTTCTATTTTTAGTTTTTTTTTGAGAAACCTCCATATTGTTTTCCACAGTGGCTGCACCAATTTACATTCCCACAATCATCACAAACTTTCAAAAAGACAAAACTGTACTCAAATCTAGGCTTCATATCTTCCTGAGCCAAATAACCTAGGGTAAGTAAGTTACTTAAATTCTGAGACTCAGTTTCTTTGTCTGTAAAATTGAGCCCATAATAGTGTCTTATGGGATTGTGATGGGAATGAAATGAGGTCAGGGATGCCCAGCACCAAGAATGCTCTTTGCACATAGTAGGGCTTCAACAAAGGCTAATACCCTCAACCCTTTCCTTGCTTTAAGACCCGTTTAAGAGAAAATATTGTATATTGGAAAGACTAAGGGCTGTGTCTAATTCTTTTAATTGAAATATAGTTGATTTACAATGTCATGCTAGTTTCAGGGGTACACCAAAGTGATTCAGTAATACAGACATATATATAGATACATATTTTTTTCAGATTCTTTTCCCTTATGGATTATTACAAAGCATGGAGTATAATTCCCTATGCTATACAGTAGGTCCCTGTTGTTTATCTATTTTATGTATAGTAGTGTGTATCTGTTAATCCCAAACTCCTAATTTGTCCCTCCCCCTCCCCCTTTCCCCTTTAGTAACCACAAGTTTGTTCTCTATGTCTGTAGGCTGGGTCCAGTCTTAACCAAGTCATTTTAACCTGCCTGAGACATGGCTCACGTACGTCTAATACATCCTGAATCTGCCTCCTGAGGGCCACACTCGCCCAGAAGTCTGCCGCTTCCTGTTTCTTGCTGACATCCTTCAGGTTGCTGAGCCTTGTAAGGTAACTGGTTGGGTCTCCATCAGTGCCCGTCCCCCTCGTTGTGTGTTTATGTAAACTCATGGAGTGTGTGTTTCACCGTGACCTTCAGGGATCACAGAAAGACGTGTATCCGCCCTGCTGTTTAACAGGGCGACTTTGAGAAGGTAATAAAATAAGTGAAAGCCACTTACCAAGTGGAAAGTGCTAGACAGACGTTCATTAAATCTTTGAGCCTTTATTCCTACAGCCCTGAACACTCCGTCATTCCTTTCAAAAACCTTCAATCACCTTGTGTGCTTGACTTCATTGAGTCTCACCACATCCCTTTAAAGTAAAGGGCTAATTGCTTGGTTTAATAAACCTCTCTCTTCTGACAGTCTATTAGCTCCTTTTCTCCCCTATAAGCTGTGCAGAGTGACAGCAGGATTGGTTTTGAGGTCTTCCAGGGTTTCTCCTTAGACTCTTTCCTAGGGAGTCTAACATCAAATGTATAAAGGAAAGAGGGATGGCTTTTCATCTCAGTTCTCTCTCTCTCCGGCAGTTGGTAACATCCTTTGATAAGGTTTTTGAGGAAATACAAATTAAATTAATAATGAAAACAGTAGGCTGGAATCTGTCCCCTGAGCAGTTTTTTCCTTAGGTTCATCCAGGCCCCCAGAATTCACAAGGAGTGACTGAAACGATGGAATGCTCTAGAAGTGCTAGGTCCATGCACCCCAGACTCACCAGAACTATAGTTCTGGAATCTATATTAGAATCATCCTGCAGTTTAGGGCACATTACTTGGGAGAGTCTACATTTCTGTTCTGTGCAGGATTATGTTACGTTTATACTGGTAACCATAGAATTTGCAGTATTGTGACTGTAGTAACTCTTCCAACGATTGTATCTCTCATTAGAACCTTACGTGATTTAATTCATCACTATCTCTGCTAGACTTCAAATTCTTTTTTTTTTTTTTTTTTTTTAAATTTTATTTATTTATTTATTTTTGGCTGTGTTCGGTCTTCGTTTCTGTGCGAGGGCTTTCTCTAGTTGCGGCGAGCAGGTGCCACTCTTCATCTCGGTGCGCGGGCCTCTCACTGTCACGGCCTCTCTTGTTGTGGAGCACAGGCTCCAGACGCACAGGCTCAGTAGCTGTGGCTCACGGGCCCAGCCGCTCCACGGCATGTGGGATCCTCCCAGACCAGGGCTCGAACCCGTGTCCCCTGCATCGGCAGGCAGACTCCCAACCGCTGCGCCATCAGGGAAGCCCCAAATTCTTTGAGAACAGACTGCACCTGCCCGTCTCACAGCTTCCTCTTCAATGCTTAGCCCAACGCCTGGCATAGAGCAGGCCGACGTATCTGTTGAAAAACTGAATGAATACATGATCCCATTAACGGTGTGCCCAGAAATGGGGTGATATCCAGACCAAGGGCTTGTGTCGCATCTACTCATCTTAGAATTCCAAGTTCCACTTCTTGTTCCTCCCAGCGTATGTGACACTCAGATGGCGTGCTTATTTCATGCTCAGTTGTGAAATCAGGTGTTGGCAATGTCATCGTGAAAGCAGTGCTATACCAAACGCATCGGATGCTGCTTCCAACACGTAGAAAACGTACTACAATACGATAGGTCCTCACCGGGAATTTACCTGCAGCACAATTTAGATGGGGTAGGATCTCCCTAAATATGCAAACTAGTATTTCTTCAGAGAGGATCCTGTGTGGTGTGGGGTGTATAGGAAGGGTGTTAAGGGGTGAGAAATGGGAGTCGAGGCAACATGCAGAGAATTCTGGGGAAGAAATCCTTGACTTGCATTGGATGTGGGGTGGGGGGAAGAACCATAGACTCTGCGACCACAAAAGCCAGGGATCACTGAGTTAACATAATTGACAACATTTTATATTTTTCTATCTTCAGGAACAATTAACATGTTACAGCTAGTCCTCAGAAAAGATGATTATTTTGAGGAAAAGAGCATGTTTGCATCACAGAAGCAAAAAATGGTAGAGCTAGAAGAAAATTCAAGACTACCTAATTCAGTCTCTTAATTTTACTGTCGATGATATCAGGACTTTCCCAAAGATTTCTATGGGTCTTCTCTTAATGTTACCTCCCACATTATTTAAGGGATGGTGTGGAACGTTTGGTATTATGGTGAGATTGCAAAGTCCATGGTGACGATTAATGTGTTGAACTGGCCTGGGTTGATCCGAGAATTGGGTAAACAGTCATTTTACTGTTTACTTCCCAGAAGCAGTAAATGCCTTATATGGGTCTTTTCTGCTTAAGTTCTGCTTAAGAACTTTTCTCACTCACACTATTTTACTGGGAAGAGGAACTCAGTTATCTTTAAGAACAGAACTAATTTGTGATTTTGGTGGCAACAATCAAGGATGTTTTATCTTAAGTCAATTTCCGAGGGAACGTTTTATTTTCAATACGGTCAGCATTTTTTTTTTTTTTTCTTTTCCCTTGCGGTACGCGGGCCTCTCACTGTTGTGGTCTCTCCCGTTGTGGAGCACAGGCTCCGGACGCGCAGGCTCAGCGGCCATGGCTCACGGGCCCAGCCGCTGCGCGGCATATGCGATCTTCTCTGACTGGGGCACGAACCTGTGTCCCCTGCATCGGCAGGCGGACTCTCAACCACCGCGCCACCAGGGAGGCCCCAGTCAGCATTTTTGAGGGGGAAGAAAGGCTGTTCTATGAAATATTCTGAATTTCTTACGTATATAAGAAATGATCGGCTTTTTGCGGCCCTGTTTCCACAAGCTAAGTCTTTGAAAACATTTCTCTCTGAAATTATTAGCACATCACTCTTTCTTGTAAACTGATTACTGTCACAAGTGCCCCCAACCCAACTGTCCTTAACTAACAATGGCAGTTAGCAAAAGCGTGTATCTTATTGATGGCAGAACCGTAGTTTTTCTAGACACAAGGCTTAGTTCACATCGTGTCAAATCCTAGGTGCCTCTGTGGTATATTCATACTGAATCAGGGATAGATTTAATAGAATTTCTGTCTGTGTCGTTCAGGATTAAGAATGTAAATTGATGCTAACAGCATGACTGACATCTAGTGGATATAAGCCAGTGGTGCTGTTTACAGCTATGTTTTCTTTTTCCCCCTTCAGAATATTATTTATATGGGAAAAAAAGTCAAATTTGAGAAACCATTGTCCTAAGTACAGAGTTTTAACACTAGATAGTAGTAAAATGATAGGAACGGGAAGCTTCTGGAAATGAAGAATTCTCTCTTTATAGAGCTCTGAAAGAATGGACAGTAGCTTGAAGTGAAAAAAATGACCATATATCAAAATTTAGTTTTATTTAGTTTGTTGGACAGGATTGAAATACACTGACATGATAGTAAAAGCTTGAAAATATATAAATATCTGTACAGAATTGTAATGCTTGTTATTATTTTTTTTACCTGTAATTTCTTTTTGGATATTCACTTATCTGCTTGAGAGATACTCTGGGAAAGTTCTCATCTGCCTATTCTGATATGAACTATTACATGTGATGGTGTAAAAGTGTTGAAACTGTGGTATTGTTGTAAGACTCAAGTATTGATAATTGACAAGTAGAATGAATTTTGAATTTTTTGTTTTTATTTTGACTCCCAGCAAAATTTCATTTATTACCATAAAAATATGCAAAAGAATTGACTGTGCCAATAGGAAATTTTAAGCACAACATGTTTTGTTAAAAAGGTGACTGTTGGGCTTCCCTGGTGGCGCAGTGGTTGACAGTCTGCCTGCTGATGCAGGGGACACGGGTTCGTGCCCCGGTCTGGGAAGATCCCACATGCCGCGGAGCGGCTGAGCCTGCGCGCCCGGAGCCTGTGCTCCACAACAGTGAGAGGCCCGCGTACCGCAAAAAAAAAAAAAAAGAAAGTGACTGTTTTGTTATAATTAAGGTAGTGGAGTCCAGATGATTTAGGAAATACAATGCAGATTATAAAGTTGAAATCATCTTTAGGAAAGAGTCCTGGACTTTTTTTATTTAAGGAGTTATTGCACATAGAGAACAACAGACTGGACAATGTGATAAAGGTAGTTGTTTGTTTTGCAGAATGCCATTCCTGGGCAAAGTAGTTTTTTACTGCCAGTAGTAAGAGATAATTCGACATGGGATCTGGTAGATTTTTAAAATGCGAGTTTCCTTGCAGAAGTTTTTTTCAGAAGAAATGACTTTCCTCTTCATTCCCTCTGCTCTCTTAGGGTATATGAAACTTCCAGCAGAGATAGATCATTGTTTTAAAAGGCATTTTGTCAGTTAGAGCAACCCAGCTGTGTAAATTGCATTGTACGGGACTCGGATATACCACATAATAGTATTCACACTAAGAAAAAGAAATGTGGCTTAAGACTCAGGGCAGATGGCTCATGTTTCTTTTTACAGCTAACAGCAGGTCAGACAGACCTTATTCCTGTTCCTTTAGATCATCATTTACTCTAGAATGGTGAGGGAGGAGCTGACCATGGTGGAAATTTTTAACAGGTGTAAAGAAGTGGCGAAAGTCAAAAGAATACTTACAAGCAATTTCATGCTAACTGAGGAGGAAAAGACTGCAAGTTTGCTAACTGTGTCTTTTATATACATTCATGGGCTGAGACTGAGAAGAGCTTCCTTGGTGGTGATGTGAAAAAGCTGGTTATTATTACATTGCAATTATAAAGCCAGGGCATTATCTATCCTCTTATTTTTAAAAATTGAGGTATAATTTACACACTGTTGAAATGTGGTGTTACAGTTGAAGGAATTTTAACAAGTGTAGGCACCTGTGTAATCCACATCCTGTATCAAGATTCAATATATTTTCATCTCCCCAGAAAGTTTCCTCCAACCTCTTCCCAGGCAAACTCTGCAAACCCCGCTTCTGCTCCCACCCACCTTTTTCCAGGCAGCCACTCTTCTGATTTCTTACATCATGTATTACCTGTTCTAGGATTTAATATAAACGCAATCTTAGGAATTATTTTCTTAAGTGTGATTAGCTTACTCAATTTAAACGCAGTTCAGTTGAATTTAGTTGTTTCTGTTTCCATTTAGTTTTAGTTTTTTTCCCCTTTCAATACTTGTTTCGAATATGTAGAATTTTATTAAGCATCCATCCCTATATATCTAGAAGCTCCACTCCCTTTCCTATATTCCCACCTGTTCCCCACCACCCACTATGTCTTCTAAGTAACTACCTCATTGTTTTCTCATTTATCCTTCCTGTGTTCCTGTTTCGCCATTTTTCCTATCAGTTTTTCCAGATGGAGAATTTTATTTTTATTTTTTTATTTTAGTTTTTATTTTATATTGGAGTACAGTTGATTTACAATGTTGTGTTAGTTTCAGGTGTACAGCAAAGTGATTCAGTTATATATATACATATATCCATATTCTTTTCCAGATTATTTTCCCATATAGGTTATTACAGAATATTGAGTAGAGTTCCCTGTGCTATATAGGAGGTCATTGTTGGTTACCTATTTTATATATAGTTGTGTGTATATGTTAATCCCAAACTCCTAATTTCTCCCTTCCCCCACCTTTTCCTTTGGGTAACCATAAGTTTGAAGTCTGAGAGTCTGTTTCTGTTTTGTAAACAAGTTCATTTGTATCATTTTTTTTAGATTCTACATATATAATATTATATGATACTTGTCTTTCTCTGTCTGATTTACTTCACTTAGTATGATAATCTCTAGATCCATCCATGTTGCTGCAAATGGCATTATTTTATTCCTTCTTGTGGCTAATATTCCATAGTATGTATGTACCACATCTTCTTTATCCATTCATCTGTTGATGGACATCTGTTGATGTAGGTTGCTTCCATGTCTTGGCTATTATAAATAGTGCTGCAATGAACATTGGGGTGCATGTATCTTTCTGAATTATGGTTTTCTCCGGGTATATGCCCAGGAGTAGGATTGCTGGATTATGATCTAGTTTTAGTTTTTTAAGGAACCTCCATACTGTTCTCCATAGTGGCTGCACCAATTTATATTCCCACCAACAGTATAGGAGGGCTCCCTTTTCTCAGTACCCTCTCCAGCATTTATTGTTTGCAGACTTTTTGATGATGGCCTTTCTGACTGGTGTGAGGTGATACCTCACTGTAGTTTTGATTTTCATTTCTCTAATAATTAACTATGTTGAGCATCTTTTCATGTCTTTTTTGTCTATCTGTATGTCTTCTTTGGAGAAATGTCTATTTAGATCTTATGCCCATTTTTTGATTGGATTTTTTTGTGTTTTTTTTTTTTTATATTGAGCTGAATGAGCTCTTTGTATCTTTTGGAGATTAATCCCTTGTTGGGTGCTTTGTTTGCAAATATTTTTTCCCATTCTGTGAGTTGTCTTTTTGTTTTGTTTATGATTTCCTTTGCTGGGCAAAAGCTTTTAAGTTTAATAGGTCCTGTTAGTTTATTTTGTTTTTATTTGCATTACTCTAAGAGACAGAACCAAAAAGATATTGCTGCGATTTATGTCAAAGAATGTTCTGCCTGTGTTTTCCTCTAGGAGTTTTATAGTATCCAGTCTTACATTTAGGTTTTTAATTCATTTTGAGTTTGTTTTTGTGTATGGTGTTAAAGAATGTTCTAATTTCATTCTTTTACATATAACTGTTCATTTTTCCCAGTACCACTTATAGAAGAGATGGTCTTTTCTCCATTGTATATTCTTGCCTCCTTTGTTATAGATTAATTGACCATAGGTGCATGGGTTTATTTCTGGGATTTCTATCCCGTTCCATTGATCTATATTTCTGTCCTTGTGCCAGCACCATAATGTTTTGATTACTGTAGCTTTGTAGTATAGTTTTAAGTCAGGGAGCCTGATTCCTCCAGCTCCATTTTTCTTTCTCAGGATTGCTTTGTTTATTTGGGGTCTTGGGGTCTTTTGTGTTTTCATACAAATTAAAATTTTTTTGTTCTAGTTCTGTGAAAAGTGGCATTGGTAATTTGAAAGGGATTGTGGTGAATCTGTAGATTGTCTTGCATAGTATAGTTATTTTGACAATGTTAATTCTTCCAGTCCAAGAACATGGTATATCTTTCCATCTGTTTGTGTCATTTTCAATTTCTTTCATCAGCGTCTTATAGTTTTTGGAGTACAAGTCTTTTGTTTCCTTAGGTAGGTTTAATCCTAGATATTTTAGTCTTTTTTATGTTATAGTAAATGGGCTTGTTTCCTTAATTTCCCTTCCTGATCTTTCATTGTTAGCGTATAGAAATGCAAAATTTTTGTATATTAATTTTGTATCCTGCAACTTTACCATATTCATTGATGAGGTCTAGTAGTTTTCTGGTAGCATCTTTAGGATTTTCTATGTTAGTATCATGTCATCTGCAAACAGTGACAGTTTTACTTCTTTTCCAATTTGGTTTCTTTTATTTCTTTTTCTTCTTTGATTTCAGTGGCTAGGACTTTCAAAACTATGTTGAATAAAAGTGGCAAGAGTGGATATCCTTCTTTTATTCCTGATCTTAGAAGGAATGCCTTCTGCTTTTCACTGTTAAGTATGATGTTGGCTTGTGTTTGTCATGTATGGCCTTTTTATGTTGAGGTATATTCCCTCTAGGCCCATTTTCTGGAGAGTTTTTAACATAAATGGGTGTTGGATTTGTCAAAAGCTTTTTCTGCATCTATTGAGATGATCTTATGGTTTTTATTCTTCAATTTGTTAATGTGGTGTATCACACTGATTGATTTGCAGATATTGAAAAATCCTTGCATCCCTGGGATAAATCCCACTTGATTATGGTGTATGATCCTTTTAAGATATTGTTGGATTTAGTTTGCTAGTATTTTGTTGAGGATTTTTATGTCTTCATTCATCAGTGATAGAGGCCTGTAATTTTCTTTTTTTGTGATATCTTTGTCTGGTTTTGGTATGAGGTTGATGGTGGCCTCATAGAATGATTTGAGAGTATTCTTCCCTCTGCAATTTTTTGAAATAGTTTCAGAAGGATAGGTATTAACTCTTCTCTAAATGTTTTATAGAATTTGCCTGTGAAGCCATCTGGTCCTGGACTTTTGTTTGTTGGGAGTTTTTAAATCACAGTTTCATTTTTGGTACTTGTGATTGATCTGTTCATATTTTTTATTTCTTTCTGGTTCAGTCTTGAAAGATTGTGCCTTTCTAACAATTTATCCATTTCTTCTAGGTTGTCCATTAAAAAAATTTTTTTTTATTGGAGTATAGTTGCTTTACAATGTTGTGTTAGTTTCTGCTATACAATGAAGTGAATCAGCTATATGGATACATATATTGCCTCCCTCTTGGACCTCCCTTCCACTGCCCACCCACCTCCCGCACCCCCGAGTCCCACCTATCTAGGTCATCACAGAGCACTGAGCTGAGCTCCCTGTGCTATAAAGCAGGTTGTCCATTTTATTGGCATAAAGTTGCTTGTAGTGGTCTCTTATGATCCTTTGTATTTCTGTGGTGTCTGTTGTAACTTCTCCTTTTTCGTTTCTAATTTTATTGATTTGAGCCCTTTCCCTTTTTTTCTTGGTGAGTCTGGCTAAAGGTTTATCAATTTTGTTTATCTTTTAGTTTCACTGATCTTTGCTATTTTTTTCTTCATTTCTATTTCATTTATTTCTGTTCTGATCTTTATGACTCTTTCCTTCTACTAACTTTGGGTTTTGTTTGTTCTTCTTCCTCCAGTTGCTTTAGGTGTGAGGTTAGGTTGTATTTGAGATTTTTCTTGTTTTATGAGGTAAGACTGTATTGCTATAAACTTCCCTCTTAGAACTGCTTTTGCTGCATCCCATAAGTTTTGGACTGTTGTGTTTTCATTTTCATTTGTCTCTAGGAGTTTTTTCATCTCCTCTTTGATTTCTTCAGTGATCCATTTGTTGTTTAGTAACATATTGTTTAGTCTTGGTGTTTTTATGGTTTTTACAGTTTTTTCTTGTAGTTGACTTCTAATCTCATAGCTTTGTGTTTGGAAAAGATGCTTGATATGATTTCAGTTTTCTTAAATTTACTGAGGCTTGCTCTGTGGCCCAGCATGTTATCTATACTGGAGAATGTTCCATGTGTACTTGAGAAGAATGTATATTCTGCTGCTTTCAGATGGAATGCTGTATAAATATCAATAAACTCCATCTGGCCTAATTTGTCATTTAAGGCCTGTGTTTCCATATTGATGTTCTGTTTGGATGATCTGTCCATTGATGTAAGTGGTGTGTTCAAGTCTCCACTTTTACTGTGTTACTGTCAATTTCTCCTTTTATGGCTGTTAGCATTTGCCTTATATATTGAGGTGTTCCTATGTTTGGTACATATATATTTACAATTGTTATATCTTCTTGTATTGATCCCTTGGTCATTATGTAGAGCACTTCTCTGTCTCTTGTAACTGTCCTTATTTTAAACTCTATTTTATCTGATACAAGTATTGCTACTCGAGCTTTCTTTTGATTTCCATTTGCATGGAATACCTTTTTCCATCCCCTCACTTTCAGTCTGTATGTGTCTCTACATCTGAAGTGGGTCTCTTGTTGACAGCATATATACAGGTCTTGTTTTTATATCCATTCAGTCATTCTAAGTCTTTTGGTTGGAGCATTTAATCCATTTACATTTAAGGTAATTATCAATATATATTTTCTTATTGCCATTTTGTTAATTGTTTTGGATTTGTTTTTGTAGATCTTTTTTCTTCCCATCCTCTTTTGTTCCCTTCTCTTGTGATTTGATGGCTATCTTTAGTGTTGTGTTTGGATTATGTTTTCTTTTTTGTGTGTGTATCTATTGTAGATTTTTGCTTTGCAGTTGCCGTGAGGTTTTGATATAGCAGTCTATATATAAACAAGATTGTTTTAAGTTGCTGGTCTCTTAATTTCAAATACATTTCCAATATCCTTCATTTGTATTGTCCTCTTCTCATGATTTCTGGTTTTGATATCATATTTATATGGATGATTTCCTACCTTTACTGTATGTTTGCTTTTACTGGTGAGCTTTCCCATTTGTAATTTTGTTGTTTCTAGTTGTAGCCTTTTATTTTCTGCCTAGAGATGTTCCTTTAGCATTTGTTTCGAAGCTGGTTTGGTGGTGCTGAATTCTCTTAGCTTTTACTTGTCTGTAAAGATTTTGATTTCTCTATTGAATCTGAATGAGAGCCTTGCTAGGTAGAGTATTCTCGGTTGTAGTTTTTTCCCTTTCATCATTTTAAATATGTCATGCCACTCCCGTCTGGCCTAAAGAATTTCTGCTGAAAAGTCAGCTGACAACCTTATAGGGATTCCCTTTTCTGTTATTTGTTGCTTTTCCTTAATATTTTCTCTTTGGCTTTAATTTTTGTCAATTTGATTACTATGTGTCTTGGTGTGTTACTCCTTGGGTTTATCCTGCCTGGGACTCTCTGTGATTCCTGGACTTGAGTGAGGGTTTCCTTTCCCAGGCTAGGGAAGTTTTCCACTGTGATCTCTTCAAATATTTTCTCAGGTCCTTCCTCTCTCTCTTCTCCTTCTGGGACCCCTATAATGCATTTAATATTGCATTTAATGTTGGTGCATTTAATGTTATCCTAGAGTTCTCTTAGACTGTACTCATTTCTTTTCATTCTTTTTTAAAAAGAATTCTGTTCCATGGCAGTGACTTCCACCAATCTGTCTTCCAGCTCACTTATTTGTTTTTCTGCCTCATTTATTCTATTGTTTCCTTCTAGTGTATTTTAAAAAAAAATTGTCCTTATTTTTTAAATTAATTAATTAATTAATTTACTTTTGGCTGTGTTGGGTCTTCATTGCTGTGCATGGGGTTTGTCTAGTTGCAGCGAGCGGGGGCTACTCTTCATTGCAGTACATGGGTTTCTCATTGTGGTGCCTTCTCTTGTTGCAGAGCATGGGCTCTAGGTGCATGGGCCTTGGTAGTTGCAGCATGCGGGCTCAGTAGTTGTGGTGCATGGGCTTAGTTGCTCCACAGCATGTGGGGTCTTCCTGGACCAGGGCCCAAACCCATGTCCCCTGCATTGGCAGGCAAATTCTTAACCACTGCACCACCAGGGAAGTCCACCTTCTAGTGTATTTTTCATTTCAGTTATTGTATTGTTCATCTCTGTTTGTTCTTTAAATCTTCTAGGTCTTTGTTAAACATTTCTTGTATCTTCTGTCTGTGCCTCCATCCTTTTTCTGAGATCTTGGATCATCTTAACTATCACTACTCTGAATTCTTTTTCAGGTAGATTGTCTATCTTTACTTCACTTAGTTGTTCTTCTGGAGTTTTATCTCGTTCCTTCTTCTGTGACATAGTCCTTTGCTGTCTCATTTTGTCTAACATTGTGTATTTGTGGTCTCCATTCTGCAGGCTGCATGGTCATAGTTCCTCTTGCTTCTGGTGTCTGCCCCTGGTAGGTGAGGTTGGTCCAGAGACTTATGCAGACTTCCTGGTGGGAGGAACTGGTGCCTTCCCACTGGTAGGTGGAGCTGGATCTTGTCTCTTTGGTGGGCAGGGCCATGTCAAGAGGTGTGTTTAGAGGTGTCTATGAGATCAGGATGACTTCAGGCAGCATTTCTGCTGATGGTGGGGCTGTGTTCCCACGCTGCTGATTGGCCTGAGGTGCCCCAGCACTGGAGCCTGCAGGCTGTTGGGTTGGGTCAGGTCTTGGTGCCAAAATGGTGATCTCTGGGAGATCACACCAGTGAATACTTCCTGGGGCCTCCGTCTCTAGTGTACTTGCCCCCACTGTGAGCCACAGCCACCCTGCTTCCCCAGGAGACCCTCCAAGACCAGCAGGTAGGTCTGGCCCAGGCACCTATGGAGGCACTGCTTCACTCTGGGTCCTGGTGTATGTGAAACCTTTTGTGTGCCCTCCAAGAGTGGAGTCTCTGTTTCTCCTGGTCCTGTCAAGCTCTTGCAATCAAACTCTGCTGGCCTTCAAAGCCAAATGTTGTGGGGTCTCCAGCTCCTGAAGCCAGACCCCCAGGCTGAGGGGCCTGATGTGGGGCTGAGAACTTTCGCTCCTGTGGGAGAACTTCTGTGATGTAATTATTTTCCAGTTTGTAGGTCATCTACCTGGCAGGTATGGGATTAGATTACATTGTGAAAGTACCCCTCCTACCATCTCGTTGTGACTTCTTCTTTGTCTTTGGATGTAGAATATCCTCTTTGGTAGGTTCTATTCTTTTTTGTGGATGGTTGTTCAGTAGTTAGTTGTGATTTTGGTGTTTTCATGAGAGGAGGTGAGCTCCAGTCCTTCTGCTCCACCATCTTGTCTCTGTCCACTCCCTGCCAGCAACACCATATCATGGGAAGACATGCCTGCAGTGGGAGAAGGTGGAGGTTCAGCATATCCCAGGATTAACCCTACCCTTTAAGGGTTCACAGTAAAACAGTCCAGATGTTGACGTCTCAAAGACCCAACAGCTGAAACCCCCTTAACAAGGTATTAACACTGCAGTGTGCTCATAAGCTGTTACCAGCTGGAACAGCGGGAGAGCCAGGTGAGGCCCTGGAGAAGGAGACACTCTGTGTGTTCTTTAGGAGACTTAATTTTATGCTGCATTTAGCACCCGATTACTGGCTTGTCTCTTCTGCCTTAAAATAGGGAGAGTTGCCTGAATTATACAGGTGAGTCCAATGTAATCACAAGAGTCTTTTAGAGCAGCCCTGGTTAAAAAAAAAAAGAATCCTTCACACAGACATCCTGTAGAAGTCAGTTTCTGTTCTATTCAGAGGAATGAGTTGCTAAAAGCCTCTACGGTGTGTTTTCCTTTATGTAACAGTTCACATTGCCTCCAAATTCACACACTAATAACCACAGAAATTTAAGGCCTGGTCTCTCTTTATCAATGCTGTTAAAATACATCAGATGTAGAATTTTAATTTGTATCTTAAAAAAATAATTTCCATTTCTCTACAGAGAAACTACTTGACTTCACTTGATGTATCTGTATTTTCCCTGAAGTCCTTAAATATATTCACAGTGCCTTTTTAAATGTTCTTCTCTGCCATTTCCAACAGCTCTGTCATCTATGGGTCAGTTTCTATTGAAATTTTTCTTTTTCCTTTCCTGGTATCAGTTATTTTTTTCTGCTTCTTTATCCATCCAGTCATTTTTTTAGTAGTGGTGGAAAGCATGGCTACTACACGGTTGAGAGTGTGTTTTATAGTTTACCCTTGAGTGTTGAGCTCTGCTCTGGCAAGAAGTTGATTTAAGGGTAGATCAACATGTTCCTCTTGAGACTTTTTTTTTTTAACATGCTTATTGGAGTATAATTGCTTTACAATGTTGTGTTAGTTTCTGCTGTATAACAAAGTGAATCAGCTATATGTATACATATATCCCCATATCCCCTCCCTCTTGCGTCTCCCTCCCAGCCTCCCTCATCCACCCTTCTAGGGGGTCACAAAGCACCGAGCTGATCTCCCTGTGCTATGCGGCTGCTTCCCACTAGCTACCTATTTTACATTTGGTAGTGTATATATGCCCATGCCACTCTCTCACTTCATCCCAGCTTACCCTTCCCCCTCCCTGTGTCCTCAAGTCCATTCTCTACGTCTGCGTCTTTATTCCTGTCCTTCCCCTAGGTTCTTCATAACCTTTTTTTTTTTTTTTTTTACATTCCGTATATATGTGTTAGCATATGGTATTTGTTTTTCTCTTTCTGGCTTACTTCACTCTGTATGACAGACTCTAGGTCCATTCACCTCACTACAAATAACTCAATTTTGTTTCTTTTTATGGCTGAGTAATATTCCATTGTATATATGTGCCACATCTTCTTTATCCATTCATCTGTCGATGGACACTTAAGTTGCTTCCATGTGAGACTTGTTTTACCTTTTGTTAGGGTAAATCCGGAGTAGTCTTTATTCTAGGGTCAATGTGGCCCTACTCCTAATATCTGGGAGTTTTTGGCATTTCATTTGAATGCCTGGGGTGAGATCTCTCCTGTCTGGTTGGTTAGAAATCCCATGTCTCTCAATAGTGTGTAGCCTTCAGAAATACCATTGAGATCCCAGCTCCCACTGTGTTTTTTCTCCCTGATCTTGCAGATTTCTGGAATTCCTTCTTCCTCCGGAGCCTTCCTCTCTGGTAGTATACTCTGTGAATGACTCCTGCTTCCCCAGCCCTGACTCTGGTTCCTGCCTTCTCACTTTAGCAAGACCACCGTGTCCTGGTTGGTCTCCACCACTCTGTGCCACAGTCTGAAAAGTTCCTTTAGGCAGAAAAAATGGTGGGCTTTACCTTGTATGTGTGTTTTCCTTCTTTCAGAGATCACAGTCCTGTGCTGCTTGTTTTCCAACATCTGAAAAGTGTTGCTTCATACATTTTGTCCAGTGTCCTAGTTCATGGCAGGAAAGCTGGTTTGTTTCTAGTTAACTCCCCCATGGCTAAAAGCAGAAATTCCCAGCCACTATTTTTAATTAGGAATTTTTCACGGCATTGGGAATTTTAGTAACAATATAACTCCATTTGGCTATTGCCTAATACAGCCTAGTTTTATTTGATAACAGAAGTAAGTCAACACTAGGGGTACAAAGGTTTTCAAATTTCCAGCATCTAAACACTTGGCATATATGTGTATAATCCCAGAAAGTGGCAAAAATGGAACTTAAAACTCTTATTAAAGAAAATGACACAAAGATATTTCATGATGAAACATTGTGAGCGTAGGACTTCCTTTTCAGACATTTCTTGCATTTTATAATTGTAAGATTGTTTTAGATTTAGTATATTAGGAAGCCTTTAAAATACATTTTAAAGATAAGAAAATAAAGGTAGGATGGTTTAATGATACAAACGTTGTAAATAGAATTATAATGTGATGTTTCCTAATCGTGCTTCTGTCAGTAGGATTACAGTATCATGAATGCTTTTTCTTCTTGAAAAGGTGCAGCTGACTAATAATGTCTCATCATATTTTCTTTTGTAAAATCAAACAAGAGTGTTTTTGTGGAAATAAGATTTAAAAAATCAAGGAACAGTTTTCTTTTGTCACTTATGTCATGAGTATTAAAACACACTATACTTATATGTATATATGTACTTTCTGCTTTGGATCATTATATGGTTGTATGGTGGTACTATGCTTAGATTGGAGTATGAATGTGCAGAGGTAAAGTCGAGAGTTGGGGATAAGTAGAAATGACAGTCCAGGTGGACATAGCAGCGGGAGCAGAAAGAATGATAAGACCCTAGAGAATATGAGATTCAGGAAGGAGACCCATGTGAGCTTACCACAGGGTAGGACTAGGGAGCTGTCCTTTTGTGAACATGTACCAGGTATCAGTTTTATCAGGCAAAGTGGCATTTTCTGGTTTCAGCTCTGGTCACCAGGGAGCTTACAGTCTGTTGAGGAGACAGATACATAATAAAACTTCATAATATAATTATCAAAATAAGTTTTATTGTGTCAGAGGTTAGCTTTTGTATCAGAGAGAACTATTTGCAGTTATTTAAAATTTATATTAAAATTCAAATGGATTTCCTTTAAAGTTTATGTTTAACTCACAAAGCTTGAGCAAATCTATTTTACATTCTCTTCCACTTTTTCTTTGTGTCTATCTGATTATCTTAGTTAAACAGATTAAATCCCGTTAACAATTTGATCTCTTTTAGGAATTTAGTTAATGGAATTCCCTTAAATATTTTAAAATAATTTGTAAAGTTAACATATTTTCTTTTTAGCATTTAAAATGTATATTGGGAAACTGTAGAATTCTAGTAATAAAAATTCCCAAGTACTTTAAACAACTCTTGAAAATCTAATCAGTTACACTTGGAAATAAAATCAAGTTAAAAAAATGGTTTGACACTCTTAGCAAACTTAACCAGTTTCTGCATACCTTTTAGCTTAAAAATTGTTATTTCAAACTCAATCATTTATTTAAATTAGAATCACAAGATAAATCTGTCAGATTCTCTAATAGATCTATCTTTTAAATATGGCAAATACTTAAAAACATAGATCATCATCAATTTGACAAAACGTAATTAGTAACATGGGATTTCTTTATGTTATAATTGTTGTGTTTATTTCCAAGCCTTCCCAGACACTTACCTTCTAAAAGAGACAAGTGTCGTCATAGGTGAGCTGGGGTTGCTAGTTTAACATTTCATGACTATCACATGGTTATCACCTTGGGCAGTTTCTGACCATGGGGTTTGAGTTTGAGAAGGAAAACCTGGCTATTGATTTATGCTGAACACAAATGGACAAAGGAACAATTTTGTAGTCACTATAACAAGGGAAATCTCCAAGTCTATATTCCTTCTGCAACCTATATGCCCTGGGTTTTATCCTCTTACTCAACATTTCCCAACCTATTATAACTTTAATCACTTGCATGGATGAAATTCTGCTGCCCATACTCAGTTTCTCTCACCACTTGATTAGATTCTCCTAGTCTATTTATTGCCTGATTCTTTTTACTTATGATTATTGGCTGCAGCTCCAAGCTCTTCTAACAATGACCTTGCTAAACAAACCAAAATAGAGATATGTGAAAAGTGTTGGGAACATAAGAAAGAAGACCTACTTCCTGTGGAGGTCAAATGCCCTCTCTCTCTGACTCTCCTGAAACCTGTGCTTACTTCTATTTTAATACTTCCTAAAAGATAGTCTCTTATTATTATTTTTTTTTTCTAGTAGAACCTGTGAGCTTTTTGAGAGATTGGATTATGCCTTCTTTTACTTTGTATCCTTAGGACCCAGTGCACTGCTGCCATTGTTGGATACAATCTTTAATATTTTAATGAATGTCATAGTGTCTAAATAGCTCGATTGGAGTGAAGTGAGATTGAAAGCAGGAACACCACTTAAAAGAAAATTTAAATAGTTTCAGTGAGAAATGATGTAGTCAGTGGGAATAAACAGAATAAGATACATTCAGGAGGTATCTATCCAGGAAGTAGGTTTGATAGGATTGATGCCTGGAGGATGTAAGCTCAAGAACGAATCAGATTAGTTTTTTAGAAGACTGGGTAGCTGATCATAATGTCATTAAATGAAATTGGGACTCAAGAAGCACAGATGTATTTAGTGGAAGATACTGAGTTCAATTTTGAATATGTTGAGTTTGAGGTAATTATGACTTATCAGGTGGAAACTTCCAGTAGGTTGTTGGAAAGAAAGTTCTAAAACTCATCAATCTAGGCTAGAGATAGTATTCATAATAATGAGCCCATGGATGATAATTGAAATAGCGGAATGGTTCAGACTCTCAACAGGGAGTATGTTGGGTGAGAAGAGAAGAATGTGGTTAATTTAACTTCAGGGAAAATTAAAAATTGTTAACTTCCGGCCTGACAGACATAGAGAGGTCAGGGAGGTCAACAGATTGAGGAGAAAGATGGGGAAAAGAGGGAGGAAAACGCTCAGCCTGGTTGTTGTAGTAGCCAACAAGGAGGGATTAACAAAAAGTAACACATTCATCAAATAAGGACCAAAAAGAGGACTTTGGATATGGGAGCTGTGATGCCCAGAGACCAGGTGAGGAAAGGCCATTGTTCATACATTAGTGTATGGAAGTCCTACGTGGTTCCTGTGATTTGGTTGGGAGTCAGACCAACGTGAACTTGAAACCCTGCTCTACCAGTTCGGATGGTTTTGTCTCAGGCAAGCTTCTCAAGTTTTCTGACCCATAGTTTACTCAAGTGTAAGATGGAAGTAAATCCTCACTGCTGCTGCGAGGATGAAGGGAAGTAACCTGTGCTTTCTGGTTAAAGTGAATGACACGGAGAGGCTGTACATTTTGACTGAGAGAGAGGATAGATGGGTGATTTTGGAGCTTAGGAAGGAGGAAGCAAGTCTCCCCTCCCTTTTTCTCATATAGCCCTTGGCATCACTGTGTACTAACCAAGTCCACACTAGCATGCTAATGTCTAATAATAAAGCACAGGTCTCAATTATTTTGTTGTTGTTGTTGACAGGCCTGAAATTATGACCACTCTTTATAAGCTATTTCTAGAGGAAAATATTTTCCAAGTTATAATCACATCACACATGGACCTTGAAGCAAAAACTAGTTTGTAAGTTGAGGATTATCTACATTGGCTTGTCAGGTTGCAGTTATATTTCGCTCTAGTATATAGAAGTAATTCTCATTTTGGTAATTTTGGTAGACTCGTGTGTGGTGTGTGTGTGTGTGTGTGTGTGTGTGTGTGTGTGTGTGTGTGTGTGTAAGTATGCAAGTAAAATGGAACAGAGGACAAAAATTCCCAGCGAAGAAGGTGGCATTTGAGAATCACAATTCATATGTAATATGAGGAAGAAGCATATGAATTTCAGGAGCCAGGAATATTTCCCTAAGTTTTTCTGAAGGTAAAACATGAATTAAATGCAAATTGAACATGACGTTGAAGCCTTTGTAAACGTTATAATGACACAGTTCAAAGCTCCTTTAGAAACACTAAAGTTTTGAAGTTTCTTCAAAACTTTCAAGTGTCTCTTCCTATTTATGAAGGTGTGTTTCATTGTCACCAAGCTGAACTAAGAAAAAGGTTTCTTTTCTCTGTTGTCTTCCTCCACAACTCTAACCTCTATTTCGACTATCAGTTGTCTGGGAAATGAATAAAGAGTTATGAGCAAATGGCAACTATTTAAAAGTCAGATACTTTAGAAGCCAGGAATTTTAGTTTTTGCAGACATTAACAATTTTATACATTTGATTTTTTTCCTCTAAATTCTGTATTGTTTTTCTGAACTCAAATGTAGCATCCGACCTTGACTCACAAGGATCTACTGATGTTTTGGGAGAAACCAGCCCTACTTATGTACCAGCTAAGTGAAGGGTATAATGAGAAATCAGCGTCAACGAATCGGTTAAAAAACCTAGTTTTTTATAAATGACATCAGAGTTTCAACAATGCTTTATGAAATTAACTTTATGACATTGATTAAAAATAGCACTTTCAGGAATGGGAAAAATGGAAGAAAAAAGGACTCTCTCAAAATACTTTATTTTGGGTTTGGCATCCATATTTCCCTAAAGTAGGTGGGACCATAAAAGTGGATGTACTGTCCCCTTGCCTCTCCCACTCCAACTTCTGGTTCTTCACACCAGAACATAGTGTGGAGTGTTGGCTGCAACAGTGTTCCTCACTGGCAGGCTTTCTTACGGGTTAATTTAGTACTAGGGAGTGATCAGGTCAGTACTGATTGTGGGAAACATCTGTAGATGCTAGTAAGGTGAGTTAGGTCTTAATTCTCCTGAAGTATGTTGTATAATAGAAATGTTTAAATGGCTCTCTCTTTACCTGAACCCACAGGATCCCCTCTGGAATTGATATCGGAAATTCCTACCCATCTTAACTTGAAGAGTTCCTTCCTTGGTTCTCATCCCTTGTTACCTATTTTAATCTTTTGGTGGAGCTATTAATGATCTCCATGCCCAGGCTGCCGCCCAAACCAGTTAAATCAGATCTCCAGGTACGAGATGCAGTACCAGTCTTCTTGTTGTTGTTTTAAACTTTCCAAGTCTTTCCAAAGTGCATTCATTATTCTAAACTCTCTTTGTGGAACTGGTATTGTAGATTTGTGCGCAGTCAAAGGTAGGAGTGTCTCTGTGGCTGCAGGCTTTTAAACAAGTTGATTGTAGGAGGATACAGGACAGAGATTGGTACCTGCTAAATTGTGTCCCTGCAAAATCCATGTGTTGAATCCTTTTCACTCAGGACCTCAGAATGTGACTGTATTTAGAAGTGAGTCTTTAGAGAGGTAATTAAGTTAAAATGAGGTCGGGTCATAATCCCAAATGACCTGTGTCTTTTTACAAAGAGGAGGTTAGGGTACAGACATTCACACAAAAGGAAGACCGTGTGAAGACATGGAGGATAGGACCAGCTACAAGGCAAAGAGAGAGACCTTAGAAGAAATCAACCCTGCTGACACCCTGACCTCAGACTTCCAGCCTGCAGAACTGTTGGAAAATAAACACCTGATCTGTGGTACTTTCCTATGGCAACCCTAGCAAACAAATACAAGAATCAAAACGATTGTAGGGATGGGGAAGGAAGAAAAGGAAGAAAAGTAAGGAAGGAAGAAAAGGAAGCAAAGGAAGGAAGGAAGAAAAAGAAGGAAGGAAGAAAAGGAAGGAAGGAAGGTTGGAAGGAGGGAAGGAAGGAAAAGAAAAGAGAAGAAAAGAAAAGAAAAAAGAAAAGAAAAGAAAAAAGGAAAATCCTTTTGAAGTACTCCATGAAAATAAAATTTGTTGAGAGCAGCTCTGCCTTGCTGTGCGGACAGGTCTCCTGGGAAGTTCCCTGGTTTAACTGAGAGCAAATGGCTCGGGACTTAGACCTCTGCCTGATGAGTATTGTGAAGATGGGAGGAGGAATGAAGGTACTTTATTGATTTCTTGGCTGTGTGCTCTCCGGATACACACCTGGCCCAGTGGTTTATAAACATTTAGCCATCAGACTACTCTTCTGGTTTTGTGCTACGATGTTTTCTACAAATGCTTCCTATGAAATTACAGTACAATAAACTATTCAAGGAAGAAAACCATACCCTATTCATTTTTATGAGTTACTATTAAATGACATATAGCAGATACTCAAAAATGCTTATTGAATGAATGAATACATTGATTAATGAGTGAGTAATAACCTACTGTAAATGTTTAAATTATTGGAATTGGTTTTCAAAAGACTTTATTATCTAGATTCTTTAAAATACATGTTTTCTTCCACTTAGCCTGCTAATACGAAATAATTTCCCACAAACTACTTCTGTATTGCTCAAATTATGTATGTGTGGTTTATGTATTTCCCCACCTGGGTTGCCTTCCACTTATGGAATTCTGTTGTTTTTCAAAGTTTGTTTCTTGTGTCTGCTTGGCTATATAAACCATGGATCCCAGTCTACACTCAGCAAAAAAGTACTGAGCCTCTATTCTCTTCCAGACACTATGTTACATACTAGGAATACACAGATATATTCAACAAAGCTCTCTGTTTTCCAGGGTCTCACACTTAAACTGGGGAGAGAGACAGATGAATAGTTAATATATAAAGTATATGTGTAATAATAGAGGCAGAAAACAGATGCCATTGGAAAATAGGGGACATAGAATTGAGATCTACGTGGGGGCTCAGAGAAGACTTAATAAAGTGAGTTGAATGGACTCTGGAAGGTTATTGGGAATTACACAGGTAAAGAAAGTGAATAAGGGTGAATCAAAAAAAAGAAAATAGCATAGATTGAAGCCCAAGAGACGTGAGACTCTGGAAGTTCTGTAGCACTTGTACGCTTTTAACTTGTGCAGTCTTGAAACCTTAAGAAAAGGGCACTATTAACACTCACCCAGCTTTCTTGGGAAAAGAGGGGAGTGCTAGTTATATAAAACACCCCCAGTGTGAAAGAAACACAATGGTAGAAAAGAAGTCTGGGGTCATGCCGTTTCTTGATCTGGTCTCCAGGTGACATCACCAGCCCAAGTCACTAATTTTTTTGGGACTGCCTCTTGTATTTCCCTGTTTGCAGGGTACTTTTCCATACATTGTCTCCTTTGAGTCTCAAAACAAACCCTCTGAGAAAATAAGAGTAAATAATACTCTTCCCATCATGGGGATAAATAAATCAAGGTGCAGTAAGTTTAAGTCATTTGAGCAAACTGACCAGATAGGAAGATGCAGATCTGGGATTCAGAGCTAGGTTCTCTGACCCTTTAATCTAGGCTCATTTCCTTATACCATGTTTTCTTCTGTCAGACATATGAGCAGCTTGGGAGAGGTGAGATTATGGGATTGGCTACCTGGAAGTGAAGGGGATTCCACATGTCTAAAATTTAGGGAGTGATGTCACCTGACACGATGCTTCAGCAGCCTGAGTTCTAAGGAGGTACAATAAGAACAGCTCATCATTCTTATTGGAACATTATGGACCTTGTGAATATATGGACGTTATGGACATATGGATGTTATGGAAGTACATAATAGTCAGTGCCTCTTACATGTCCCTCAGTTTAAGATGTTTTGGTAATAGGCCACATATTCATGGTCTGCAGTGTCTCAGCAGCAGTGAGATGACCAAGCACATGATGAAGAGAAGAGAAGAATGAAGGTTCTAGGGTCAGATTTGGGTTCAAATCCTGGTTCCACTCTTGACGGTTGGGTAAGTATCTTAAGCGTGTGGTGCCTCAGCTTCCTTGACCTGTAAAATAATAATAATAATAATAATAATAATAATAATAAACAGACCTTCCTTGTAGGGTTGTTGTGAAGATCTATGAATCAAGACATATGAAGGGCTTAGAACAGTTCCTGGCAAACAATTACTAAAAATACCAGCAATTATTACTATTATTATTATTTCTTCTCCCATCCTAAATCAGTGGAAGAAAAGGGACAAATCCCATGTGCTCTGACAGTCTTGTTCCAATATCAGTTGACATTGCTCGATGTCAAATACCACATCACCCTCTAAACCTGTAAGGACGTCCCACCCTGGAGAGCTTTGCGATACTTCTAGGTTTGGTAGAGATACATCATAATCTTATAGAACATTTGAATTTGACTTTTGTAGGCAAGTCTCCAGTTAGAATAATTTTCTACTAAATGTTAAGCTTTGAAATTGAATAGCACTACTTCTAATATTTAGAATCAATTTTTGCTGAGGGAAATCTTGAGGGACTGAATAGAAGAAATTTGAAGCAGTAACACTATGTAAAAGTGTATATTAGGGTGTAATTTTTGGAGATGAATATTATGTGATGGTAGAAATGAGTTTAATTTTACACACTTTTTCTATTGGACTATGTGATGAGTTAACTTTATGCCTTGAAATAGCAAATGTCTTCTTAAAACATGCTATCTTTATAAATTGATGCCCCCCAAAATCTTTCATTAAAAGCACAATCTGTACTTTTTTGCCATGCCAGTCTTGTCATCTGAGAAACATGTGATGTTTGTACTGTTTTCAGTGCTCCGTTTGATTTAGTTAGGTGCCCAGAGACCTGCATGAGTTGTTAATTTCATATTGCCCACCATGGCCATCCTATGAAGGTTTGCTGAGTTTATAGGAGATCAGTTACAAATGTGATTATACCAGCCATTCCTCAGACCTGACACCAGTTTCAGATTAAAAACTGACAGGCCTCACCCACTCCTGGGTTCACTCACAGGTCATCTTCTTGTCACTTCAGCTCTCCCCCCATTAAAATGACATCTGTGTTCATAAAGGGGCTGAGAGGGGCCGATGGGTTGCTAGAATTGTTGAGGAATAAGAATCAGATGTCGTCTGCCCAGATAACGTAGGGCTCAGCCCCGGCCTTTAAGGGGATAGGAGGCCAGCAACACCTGACTGTGCTTCTGGTACAAGAACAGAGGCCCAAGAGGTCACCCACTGTAGCCCACAGAACAGAACAAACGTGCCATTATAAAGAATTGGTGTTCACTTCAACAGGAGGAAAGAGGCAAACAGAAGTAGCAATTTAAAATATATTCTTCCCAGACATTTAAAATAATGCAATGCTCACAGAAAACATTATATCACCTCCTTTCAAAGACATATAAAGTGCTTGATAGATCTGATTTTAATTAACCAGTTAATTAAGGCAAAACGATATTTTTTTCATTTTAAGGTGGCATTTATTTTTCTAGATATAGCATAAAAGAGACAACTAGATAATAAGCCACTTGAAATAATATCTTATATCTGTATCGCTGGTAATTTGGATAGTGCAAAGCACAGAGTAGGCATTTCATAGACATGTTGATAATAATACTAAAAAAAGCTAATATACAGAGGAGATACCTGGTAATTGAAAATGAAACAGATCTGAAAAATTATCATCATTAAATACTGAACAGGAAAGCAGATTATTCTTCCTGTCATCTAAGTGTCTTAGGTTTTTGAAAACAAAGAAGTATTTGTTAAAGTCTTTCTAAAAAAGCACGTAAATGCTTTTTAGATCTACCTGCTTCCAGGGCATGAGCTTCCCAAGGTGTCTGCTCTGTGTGCCTGCCACAGCGCGGTGCATGGGACCGGCTCACTACTACGCCGGGCCCACCTGGGAAGGTGACAGGTGAAGGTGAGGTTAAGGCAGGAAAGAGAGACCCGGCCCCTCCCCCCTACAAACACTTAAAATCTCTCTCTTTCACACACTGAATTATGCACCTTTTTAATTGATGGTTGTTCAGCAATCAGTTGTGATTTTGGTCTGCTCATGAGAGGTGAGCTCAGGTCCTTCTACTCCACCATACCGTCTCCTGCCCTGAAGTATACAACTAAGCGTTAGCTATTCATCTTCTATCGATTTCTTCCCCTATTTGTTGGCCCCCTTACCACACGCAGGGAGCAGCCCATGAAAGATTGGGCGTGGTGGTTAGGTGTCTTGCCACCAGAGCTGGCTTTCCTGGAGGTGAACCCCAGGGATGCAATGTATTGATACTACCTGGGTGTCTTAGTCCATTTTGGTTGCTATTACAAAAATATCCTGGGCCGGGAGTGCTTGGATGACCAGCGTTTACTTCTCCCAGCTCTGCCGGCTGGAAAGTCTAAGATCCAGGTGCTGAGTTGCAGCATCTGGTGAGAACCCCCTTTCTGGTTCACAGATGGCCGTCCATGAAGACCCAGGTTCTTGGATGGCTCTCTGGGTCCTCAGATGGTGAAAGGGTGAGAAAGCCCTGTGGGATGTCTTTTATTTTTTTATTTTATTATTTTTAAAAATATTTACTTTTTTTTGGCTGTGCCGTGTCTTATTTGAGGCAGGCATGCGGGATCTAGTTCCCTGACCAGGGATCGAACCCGGGACCCCTGTATTGGGAGCGTGGAGTCTTAACCACTGGACCACCAAGGAAGTCCCTGTGGGGCATCTTTTAAAAGATGCCATCCATGAGAGCTCCATCCTCATGACTTAATCACTCCCCAGAGGGCTACCTCCTAATACCACCACATTGCGGGGTTAGCCTTTCAACATATGAATGGGGGGGGGGGACATAGACATCTAGTCTATGGCACTGGGTGACCTCAGACCACTCAATCACTTTGTGTCTCAGTCTCCTTATCAGTAAAATAGGAAAATAATGATACTTATCTCATGCAGTAGGATTAAATGAGTTGATACTGTGTAAAGCACTTAGAACACTGCCTGGGCATACCTGGTGCTATGTAAGTGTTTCCCAAATCAAATAATTGTAAACTGAGAGTAATTATAATAGTTAACTGGCATATTTGAAAGGGTTGCTATCAGAATTAAATAAAGCAAAATGTAAACTCATATATACTTATTTGATAGCATATTTATTACTGTATTATTGCTACTATGTGTAAAATATAATGCTGGGCTGGCTACAAGGGATTTGGAAACAGATTCTGTGCTCAAGGTGACCATACCGTAGCAGGTGCAATATGGTCACTTGTAAACCTCTCTGTCTGAGACAGACAATGCAAGTTCTGGGCTTTAGGAATCCACAGGACAGAGAGGTTACCTGTGATCAGAGGATTAAGAAAAGTGTTACAGAGGGAGGTGGTATTTGCGATGAGTCTCAAAATATAGTTAGAGTTTTGGGAGGAAACCAGGTGGACGGTATTTCATTTTAGAAGAGCTATACACACAAATATATATGTGTTGTGAACTAGATTTTAGAAATAATGAAGAGTTTCTGATACTTGTGTAAGATTAAGAATCATCTTGATTACATTTGAAATTAGAGAGTGAATCATGTTATGTACATATGGAGGTTTATATAGTTTATATATAGCCAAGTTACACAGAGTCCAGGGTAAGGACTCTGATATTTCTGGACTGCCTATATTTATGCCAGACTAGTAGAAAGTCACATAATAATAAAAATGGTTATTTGTTGTTTTCTTACTAAACAACAGACGGAGAGTTAACTACTTTACATGCAGTCTTTCATGTACTCCCCATGGTAACCTGGCAAAGGTAGATACTATGATGGTCTACATCTTGTTGAGGAAGTGACTGAATCATAGAGAGTTATGGGACTTGTGCATGGTCACAAAATTAGTAAGAGACAGAGCCACATCTTTCTTACTGGAGGTCAAGCTACTAATAGTTCAATATGCTGTGTTACAAGATGTGTCAATGACATGGTGGTGGATGAGTAGATTTAAATAACATTAAAAAGGACCAAGCACTGATATCAGTGGTGCTTGTTTGGTGGAGAGGATGGATGAGGTAGTGATTGGCAGGGACCAGAGGGCATGTTTTAGGATGCTGGTGATGCTGTGTATCTTGTTAGGGGATGTTTCATGGGTGTGTTCACTGTTATTCGTTAAGCTTACACTGAGGATTAATATCTTTTCTGGACGGAGGTTATATTTCAGTTAAGAAGTTTATAAAAATTACACGTTTGCATCCAGGTTTGTCAAAGAGGTCCACTGAAACAAGTTAAGGAACAAAGTAAATTTAAAAACCCACTCAAATATACCCACACAACCTCCGGCCATTAAGAGTGATTCCTCCATCTCTATGCCACCTTCTCCATGCCTGCCCCGCCCTGCTGGAAAGGACTTCTAGAGACTACACCGTGAGTTCCTGGGATAAAAAAGCAGAAATGAGAGATAATATAAAAAAGGCACATGTAGTCCAGGTGAAGAAGATGAATCAGAAATGGAAAACCTCTGTATCAATGTTATGCTAAATATCTGGGTAAATAGTCTAGAATTCTATCAAATGTACAGCTAATTGGTTACTATTAGGTTGTTTGAAGAAATTTAATTGATCACTGGATCTCTAATTTTTAAGCAGACGTATGGCAAGTTATATAAAAACAATTGATTCACAGAAGTCTGGGTATACAATAGAAGAAAATGATTCTTTTTTTGTGAATTACATCACCGGGGAGCAAAATATCATCATGGAAACATTGTGTATAGGTACCACTGGATTCTGTAGAGAAAGTGACAATAAGATAAACAAAACAGCACCCTACATTTAGTAGAATTAAACCAAACTGAATAATTTTATCTAGTTATTATGAAGTTATAAATACCCATAAATTATTAATAAATGCTGTAACCTTTCTGGAGGAATGCAATGGGACTCATTAGAGGAGGAAGGGAACATCTGGAAACTCCTTTATTCCTGAGTTAAAAGTTTCTCATTATTTAGACTTTTGATTTCCTCATGCATCATAATGTTATTAATCAATTAGAAATTTGAAGAGAATCTACTTTTTCCCTTAAAAGAACTTTAATGAAGTATTCTGAAAATCAAAAGGACCAAAACACTTAAAGTCCTATAATCTCAAGAAACGGCTGTTACTGGCTTGGTTTACTGGCCTCTAGGATATATTCTGTAACGCAATATCCCTTTAACACTGTTGGAAAGTAGAGATTATGCTTTTCATTAACATGTACAATATTATTGTTTAATTTTTAATACTTTCCATGTGCCATATAACACGATATATTTATTAAGTCCTAAATACTTGCTCAATAATGATTGACCTGTTGACTATAATTAATATGGATTTGCTTTTATGTTACATTCCATCTGCTTGGTTAGTTTCTTAATATTTAATTATATAAAAAGACAGGCTAAGATAACCTTGACTCCAGATCAGAAGAAGTGAAAGAGCAAAACAAAATGGTTTTGGAATTTGGAGGCAGGAGGTCTAGCTTTACAGTTTATTTTTTACCATTTACTATGTTAATTTAGGTAAGTCACTTAATCTCTTCAAACTTTTAAAAGTAGAAATGATATAACATGTCCCTCAAAGGGTTAAAGTGAGGATCAGATGAGAGCAAATGAAGTAACATAGAACTGTGATTCATAGCATATTTCCCATAAATGTTCTTTTCTGCAGGTCATGGGAATGGGTCCTCAGGTACCTACAGGATGAACATTCATGCTAGAAAGTTCTTTCAAATACCATTTTAGGGTCCATATATCCTTTGTGCTTCATCTCATTCTGTGCTTCTAACGAACACTTCAGCATATTAAACATGTATCATCTTTGACCCATATGTTGTTGCTAAAAAAATTCAGAAAAATATTGGTTGTCATCTGGAAGGGCATTGGAGTGTAATATCCAAATAAAAATTGGAGCACAGCCCTTTGAAAAACCTCTAGAATATAATATGCCCTATACCATGTACATACTCCTAGCTCATTCCAAGAAAATCAGAAAAGAGCTGAAATGTTTCCAAAAAGTATAACTACAAACATATATAGAAATGGATGTGGTTTTTCTTTTTCTTTGGATGTACTATGTAGATGATTTGGAAAGATGAGCTCTGAGGAAGATGTGATAGGTAGAAAATTACAAAGAAATGTGAGCCTGGGGTGAGATACTGAAGCTCTAAAGCATAACAGGGGTTGACAACCTACAGCTTATAGACTAAATGCAGCCCACCATCTGTATTTTTTGCAGCCTGGGAGCTATGAATGGCTTTTACACTTTTAAATAGTTGAAAAAATAAAAAAGAATAATATTTTGTTTCATGTGCAACTTATCTGAAATCCAGATTTCAGTGTCCGTAAGTAAAGTTTTATTGGAACCCGGCCATGCTCATTCACTTACATATTGTCTAGTGTGGAGCGGGTACAATGGAGAACATATTTGGCCCACACAGCATAAAATATTTGCTATCTGGCCCTTTGTAGAATAGTTTACTGACCCCTAATTGAAGGCTCAGTGTTTAAGCCATAGAAAGGCAGTATAATTACACACATAACATAGCTCACTTATGGAGATCATTCTCTCTCATATACTTTGTTTCTGAAAATATCTGCATCTTTCAAATTGTTTGAGCTGCATATGGGTTGTGTACAACACGCAGACTCCTCGAAGCTTCCTTTGCTCTGACAAGGGAGTGACACTCCTCCCTATTCTGACCCCCAGAGCACTTTGTAACTCTTAGAGCACTCACAATATTTGCTTTGGCTTAATGTTATCACTAGTGCTTATATTTTTCTCAGCTAGATTACAGTCTCCTCAAGGAACAAGATAGGTGTCTTTCACCCTACTTTCTCCCTTCTCATCCAGCACAGCATTTTGTCAAGGACATTGCTCAATATTCGTTGAATGAACATCACTGACCTGATGAATTGCATTTTTAAAGAAAATTTATTTTTAGGAGGTGCCTTTTTGTGATATACTTTCAAGATGACACAAAAGCCACCTTGTACGTGGTTGTTTCCCAGAACGCAGAGTTGGATGACACCCTTAAAGAAACTCTGGACCCAATGACATTGTTGTTCAGACACCAGCTTTTCTCTTGATTCACACAACATCTCATCAAAGTATTTTCCTTGGTTTACTGCATGTTTTCTTTTCCATTTTTTTCTCTCTACATGAATCTCCCCTTGGGGTATATGTCGCTTCTCCTAATGGCCACGAGAGACAAGTGTTAGGACTTCATTTTCATTGGAAACAATGAAAATTTTGTTTTTGTTCTTTACTTCTTATACCATTAATGGATTAATTTAGCATTTAAAAACTACCCTGGCCATGACTTTTTCTTTTTCTTACATATCATGTGAATTAAAAAAAAATTCAACCTGGAAAACAATAATTTTTTATAATCTAATTTTTTGGGTCTATTTCTTGTACTTTATCTGGACCACCTTTTCTTTATTACTTTCTCTTTTGTTTGCCCAAAGTATTTCCTTCCATATTTCCTTCCTCTTTGATAAGCTTTTTCTCACTGCAAATAGAAACTTCAGTGTAAACTCGAAGAACGAGAAATTCACTATTTAAATCCAAAGAAATTTTGTACAGCCCAAGTAATCAATATACTGGATAGATGAGGATAAATGAAATAAAAGTAAAGTGAAAACAGAGCGTGTATGCAATTCTGTGTCTGAAGAAAAGGATCTTTTCAAGGTTTGTAAAATCAGGCTTGGCAGAGGAAGAAAAATAACCAAAATAGATTTACTGAGGGCAACATTTGGAAAAAAATGATTTGGGTATTGATCATTTTTAATCTTTTTCCCCGAACAACTGGGAGATGTATTATCGCTGGAGCTCCGATGGAAAGCCGATCTGTTCTTTAACCTGCCCCAATTCACTTCGACATATTTTATATCTCGGAGGATTAGGCCACAAAGTCCATTAGCACTCGGGAGGCAGTCAGGTCAAATCAATTGTCCCTGCTGCAGACAGGGCCCCCATCATGGACGATAATTCACCCGCACCGTGGAAGAGGGGAGGAAAGGTTAAAAGCTGTGTTGCCATGAGCACGGCTCATCTGTCTCGCGGTATATTGGTGACACCCAAACATTGCTTAAGGTTCAGAATGTGCAACTTTAAATTACGTTGGATTTAGGTGCCCTGTGGGCGGTTCACAAAATGTTGATAATGATGGTTTAGGGGGTACAAGAAACTACGTAATCAGTAGAAATGAGAAAATACGTTGCTCCTGAACAAATCTGAGTAATGTTTTATGCTTGATAGGATGTATGCAGAGTATATGTAGGGCTTCATAATGAAGTCTCAGGAGACTCAGAATGGGTGGCGTAACTGATTTCCTGCGGCTCCCTCCCTCCCCCATTCCCTTCACATTTGGCTCTGTGGGTAGAAGAGAAGTCTTGTACATCTGCCATTTGTATTGGAGGCATAAAGCTAGGTCCTAAACAAGGAAGAAGACATTGAATAAAAGGGTCATTAAAAAAAATTCAGTTGATTTCTATATTTTTCAATAAGAAGAAAAAACTCCTATTTTGAGGATGACTTGCTTAAAATGTGTCAAATGTTTTATGGTGGGCATCCACATAGTACAAATGCATTCCTGACGTTTTTTAGTAGGGAGATTGACTTCTGCTCTATAGACCCAACCCTGCTTTCTTGTGGTCTCAGTTGCTCCTTAGTCCATAGTTGGTGTACCTGTCCTGAGATTTGAAGTGAGGGGCAAAGCTATTGGCTGCTTTACAGAAGGGGGATGAATTAAAATGCATGTGAAAAAAAAATAGCCTTTTATTCTTCCGTTTTATCTTAGGGTTTTCTTTGCTTAGTTTCTCTCCTGAGTTATATTTTGCACCATAAATTTCCTCGCAGAAAGCAAATAATTTTTGAGAGGATCATATGTTTGTTAGAAAAAAGAATAGGATGTGAATGAGATTTCCTTTTTGTTTGGGAGCCCATATATGACTAATCAAGAAAATGCTCGATCTCAGTGTAATCCATGCAGCCAATCTTTCCCAATCCTTTATGTGTGCTCATTTCTATTTAAGGATGGATGCAAAGAAACTGCATCTATAGAAACTGCATCTATAGAGGTAATATCCCTGGAGTAGAATAGCTTTGGTGATAGTTTGGATAAACAAGTGGTTTCATTTTACTATAAATAGTAATAAAGCAAAAGCCACCTATAACTATTTATGTAGTTCCTTTCGACAGCACTTGGCTGTGATGTTGCTACAGATTAGAACTTCTTTTGTTCCTCTCTGAAACTCCTGGTTTCCCCTTCTTCAAGGCTCCCGGTGATTTCTGAAGGTACAGAGTGAGGGGTACGGTTGTGGCACGCAGCGAGGAACAGAGACACGTAAAAAGGAAAAGAGCATAATGTAACATCAGCTACACACAGCAGCACATCTTAAACCAACCAATAACTAGGCCAAAACCCTAATTAGGCATCAGAGATAGTCACTAGTCAAGGATAAAATTTTCACTGGTTCCAGAATATAATAATGAATTAAAAAAAAAGATATCTGCTTTGATCACTGCATTTATAGATATACTGGTAAATATCAAATTAGTAGAATTTCAAAGCTGCTGCTTGAGGCAATTGTTCTGACTTTAAGTCTGAAGGGTGGGAAATATAAATTCATTTCAACTCTCAAATCAGAAAATAGTTAACGCATCTTCAGACGAAAAAACTTTGAAACTTGCATCTGGTCTAAAATTTTAAGAGCCAAATTTCTGCCTACTATGGTTTGCAATGGATGAAACAGTTCTGGTAATAACTGAGTCCTCGGTGGAAATGGTGACTTGCTAGACTTTGAACAAAGCAGGGTTTCAGAATAGAGCTTTTCTTAAATAATTTGTTGTTTGAAGAATATATCTAAAATGCATGTTTTTAGAAAACCCAAAATAGTGGTTTCAGTTGGCCAAAGTGTCTGTTACTAGTTATGTCCTTATTTATGGCAAAGCCAAAGGAGAAGGGGGGGGCGTGGGTACAGTCTCTTCTAGGGAATTTAAACAAATGGTTAGACAAAGGATTGGACAGATACCTTTCTCAGATGGGTTGAGAAGAGCGAGAAAAAGATGCTTTTTTAAAGTTCTAGTAAGTGCTTTTTTAAAGTTCTAGTAAGCTCTGTATTTTCATTTTTGGGAAATTTCCATCATAACACTTTCAGAAAACTATGACTAGGAAGGCAGAAGGCTAATAATAAAATTCAGATCCTACTTGTGATTTTATCCGTACTTGATGAAATAAAACTCTTCCAGATTGTTGTAGCTTGGACAAAGTGGTGGGAATGCCTGAATATTAATTTGGTTTCCTGGGTGAATGTGAAAATATTTCTAAGGAGTCAGGGCTTGGTTGTTAAGAAAGGGGTGCCACAACAATGCATTCTAATAATGAAATCGGTATATATAGAATCGAGAAGTGTAGCCAGTATATTGAACGAATGGGATCTGCTCATATATACACACAAACACCATAGTTCTTTACCTCCTTTTTTTTTTTGGCGTGGCATGCTAGGTCTTAGTCCCCTGACCAGGGATTGAACCCGTGCCCCCTGCGGTGGAAACGTGGAGTCCTAACCACTGGACCACCAGGGAAGTCCCTTCCCTGTCCCTTCTGATGTCACCTCATCAGAGAAGGTTCCTCTGACCCTCCACCCTACTTAAAATACCCCCAATCCTTCTACTCTCTGTCCTGTCATGCTGCTTCATTTTTCTTCACTGAACTCCCCAACATCTGATATTTTGTTTCCCCATTTTGTTTTGTTTATTTTTATTTTTTTGTTTCCCCATTTTGAATGTTTACATTTTGAATGTAAACCCTATGAGAACAGGAGCTTTGTTCTGTCCTCAGCTATGTCCCCAGCACTTAGAACAGCACCTGGGCACCTACCAGGACTCAAGAAATATTTGTCAAATACTGTGTCAATAAAGTTATTTTATTTCCTTTTTGTTAAAACAGTATTGGGTGGCTTGATTGCCTACTTTCTTGAGTACCTTTGGCCCAGAATAACTTTTGTTGTTTCCAAATATCAAACCTGTTGTTAAAGGCAAAGACTCGATATTAAAATATACCCTAAACAATATGCCACCTGTGTTAAGTGTAATTGTGGGAAGTTAAATTTATTATAATTATGCCCTGGAAGCAGAGGAACAATGCATGAATGCAAATGAGTTACAACTTAAAAAATGTTCCTTTGAAGTTTTAAGCATAAAATTAACTATTGAATCTTAGGAATTTGACAAGACATTGCATGTGTAATTTAGAGGAGGATTCTTTCCTTTCTGATTAAATACCTCTTTCTATAATATATAATTATCTCTTTTCATCATCCCTCAAATAAATGCTATCTAATAAAGCCAGGAAGGTGGTGGTCGGAGAATCCACACCGGAGACTGCCATCCTCACTCTCAATTTCTAGTCAAAGAACTGGTCAAAGGAGGGCCTCATGTAAGAATCTTCTCCATTAGTCCTTACCTGTTCCTCCTACCTCTGCTTTCTTTAACTAGATTCACAGGAGTCTCTCCACCCCCACTCAACATGGCTCATCCTTTGTCCCTCTATCCTCACCCCCAAGCCTCCTCCTGTGTCCCCCATCCCTACCCACCATAACTCATCCTGTGTCCCTTTATCCTCACCCCCAAGGCTCATCCTGTGTCCTCCATCCTTACCCAACATGGCTCATCCTGTGTCCTGTTGTGAACAAAAATAAACCCAAATAAGGAGTCATTTATGCTTTTAGTCCTCAATATCTAGCACTGTTTACACACCTCTGCTTCTCAAATCAGCTAGAAGAATAGAGTTGTGTACATCGAGGCTTTGCATTGTCATCCGTTATATCAGATTTGGGATCCTGTCAAGTTATTGGACAGCTTAAGCAAAATGGTAATATCATAAAGAGGAAAACTTATTTTGATGAGTTCACAGGGAACAAGAGAATGTGATGATTGTAAATATATAATGCACCCAATATCAGAGTGCCTAAATATATTAAGCAAATGCTAATAGAACTGAAGAGAGTAATAGACAACAATATAATAACAACATAAAAAGATCATTTGCATTTCTATACACTAACAAGGAACTATATAAAAATTTTTAAAAATCCTACTTACAATAGCATCAACAACAATAAATCACCTAGGAATAATTTTAACAAAGGAAGTGAAAGACTTATATCCTGAAAATGATATCACATTGATGAAAGAAGACACAAATAAATGGAAAGCTAGCCAATGTTCATGGATTGGAATAAATTAATATTGTTATAATGGCATATTACTCAAAGCCATCTATAGCTTCAATGCAATCCCTATCAAAGTTCCAGTGACATTTTTTTTCACAGGAATAGAAAAACAATTTTAAATTCATTTGGAACCACAAAAGACCTCAAATAGCCAAGTAATCTTGAGAAAGGACAAACCTGGATGAATCATACTTCTAGCTTTTAAACTATATTATAAAACTACAGTAATCAAAACAGTATGGCACTGACCTAAACCAGTGGAACAGAATCAAGAGCCCAGAAATAAACCCTCACATACATGGTCACTTATTTTGACAAGGGAGCAAAGAATACTCCAAAGGAAAAAAAAATTGTCTCTTCAATAAATGGAGCTGGGAAAATTGGATATTCACATGTAAAAGAAGGTGAAAATTGACCCCTATCTTACACCACTCACAAAATTAACTTGAAGTAGGTTAAGGACTTAACCATAAGACCTGATAAGGAAAAATCTCCTTGACATGGGTCTTGGCAATGAGTTTTTGGGTATGACACCAAAAGCACCAGAGGCAAAAGCAGAAACTAACAAATGGAACTACATCAAAAGTAGAAATTAACAAATGGGGCTACATCAAACTAAAAAGCTTCTGCACAGCAAATGAAACCATCAACACAATGAAAAAGCATCCTACCAAATGGGAGAAAATATTTGCAAATCATATATCTGATAAAGGGTTAATATCCAATATATATAAGGAACACATACAATTCAATAACAAAACAACAAATCTGATTAAAAATGGGAAAATGACCTGAGCAGACATTTTTCCAAAGAAGACATACAAATGGCCAACAGGTACATGAAAAGGTTCTCAACATTCAATATCATCAGAGAAATGAAAATCAAAACTACAATGAGTTGTCATGTCACACCTGAGTGACTATTATTAAAAAGACAAGAAATAAATGTTGACAAGGATGTGGGGAAAAGAGAACGCTTGTGCACTGTTGATGGGAATGTAAATTGGTGCAGCCACTATGGAAAACAGTATGGAAGTTCCTCAAAAAATTAAAAATAGAATTACAATGGGATTAAGAGGTAAAAATTTCCAGCAATAAAATAAAGTCACAGGGATGTAATGTACAGCATAGGGAATATTGTCAATAATATTGTAATAACTTTTTATGGTGACAGATAGTTACTCGACTCAGTGGTAATCATTTAGTAACATATAAAAATATAGAATCACTAAGTTGTATACCTGAAACTGATATAATATTATATGTTAATTATAGTTCAATAAAAAATAGAACTACCATATGACCTAGAAATCCCACTTCGGATTACATACCCACTTCTGATTTCAAAGGAATATGAAATCAGTATCTCAGATAGATATCTGTACTCCCACATTCATTACAGCATTATTCACAACAGCCAAGATATGGAAACAACAACCTAAGTGCCCATTAATGGTTGAATAGAAAAAGAAGATGTGGTACACATATGCAGTGGAATATTATTCAGCCATAAAAAAGAAGAGAACCTGCCATTTGTGACAACACAGACCTTGAGGGCATTTTGCTAAGTAAAATAAGTCCAACAAAGAGAGGCAAATACTATATGGTTTCACTGATATGTAGAATCTGAAAACATCACACTGATAGAAACAGAGTAGATTGATGGTTACCAGGGCCTGGGGCTGGGGAAAATGGGGAGATATCCATCAAAGGGTACAAACTTTTAGTTATAAGATGAATAAATTCTGGAGATCTAATGTGCAGCATGGTGACTATAGTTAACAATATTGTGTTTTATACTTGAAAGTTACTATGAGAGTAGATCTTAAATGTTCTCACTTTAACAATAACGACAATAAAATGGTAATTATGTGAGGTGAAGGATGTGTTAAGTAAGCTTATTTTGGTAAACATTTCACAATATATATGTGTATCAAATCATCACATTGTATACCTTAAACTTACACAATGTGATATGTTAATTATATCTTAATAAAGTTGGGAAAAAGAAAGTGAAAAACACATAAATAGGAGAAAACATATGCAAATCATATATCTGATAAGGGTCTTATATCTAGAAATATAAAGAACCCTGGCAACTCAATAATAAATAGACAAAATAACTTTTTAAAAATTAGGCCAATGATCTGAATAGACATTTCTCCAAAGATATACAAATGGCCAATAAGCACATGAAAATATTCTTGATATCAATAATCATCAGGGAAATGCAAATCCAAACTTCTATGAGACACCATTTCACATTCAGTGGAATAGTTAGAATCAAAAAGTCAGACAATAACAGGTTTTGATGAAGATGTGGAGAAGTCAGATTCTCTTACATTGCTGATGGGAATATAAAATGGTGAAACTGCTTTGGAAAAGAATCTGGCAATTCCTCAAACAAATAATAACATTGAGTTGCCATATGGCCCAGCAATTTCACTCCTGGGTATGTACCCAAGAGATATAAAAATATATGTCTGCACAAAAACTTTTACATAAACGTTTATAGCAACATTGTCCATAATAGCCAAAAGGTGGCAACAGCCCAGTTGTCTGTCAGTGGATGAGTAGATAAATGAAATGTGGTGTATCCAAACAATGGAATACTATTCAGCCATAAAAAGGGATAAAATACTAATACACATTATAGCTTAAATGAACCTCAAAAACATGCTAAGTGAAAGAAGCCAGACAAAAGTCCATATATTATATGATTCTATTCATGTGACAGTCCAGAGTAGGGAAATCCACGTAGATAGAATGTAAATTAGTCTTTTCTTAGGTCAGGTCTGGAGGGAGGTGGAATAGAGGATGATAGATAAAGGGTTTTGCTTTGTTTTTTTTTTTAGGCGATAAAAAATTTCTGAACGAGTAGTAGAGACACATTCTTCCATGGATTACTACTGATAATTTATGTTGGATTAAATTGTTAAATGGAGTCACTTTAAGTAAGATTTTGTTTGCTTTATACATTATTTTCCCTGTGTGATTTAAACACGGATCAGAAGCCTCAGGCTTCCTATGAATTTAAAGACAATTTAACCAGTAACCTTCCTAACATCATGATTTCAGCTTATTGTCTTTTTGTCTCTGGTAATTTGAGATAGAAAAGCCTTCTTTGGAAAACTTAGTAAGATTTGTCATCCAAGTTATCCATTTAAATGTTGCTAAATGATCAGGTATTTTCCTGATAAAGCTTATCAATGAATAAAACAATCATTAGGCTACAGAGAGAGGGACCTGACATCCTTCAAAGGTTTGTGTATTCTAAAGAAATTTCTACTGAAGCATGAATTCCCACTAGGAATGAAACTACCTGTGCTAGGTCCTTTTGACAGTAGCAAGCAATATCTCCCAATATTGTGACAATTTTAACATCTAAAGTGTGACTTTTGTGTCATAGCACTATGCTCAGTAGTACAATACGTGAATATGAAATTAATGTAAGTTTTTATAGTTGGAGTGAGAACAAATACTTAACCATTAGTGACAATAGCAATAATAGAAACATATCTACATAACAGAAATTAATAGTATGCAAAAGTATAAATGCAGATGGATTTAGGGGATCCATATTTTAGAATAAAGGATAAGTAGAGATGATGTGAGGGGAGGTCTCTTGGAGGTCAGATTGAGGCAGAGTATTGCAAGAAAAAGAGAATAATGCCATATATCAATCAAGGATTCTTATTTATGTTTAACTAATTAGTTTCCATTAATGCTGCACTTCAAGTGCCTAGAAAGCTACTCAAGAGGTGTACACATTTATTTCTCTCTCTCTCTTTTTTCTTTTTTTGTAATACGCGGGCCTCTCACTGTTGTGGCCTCTCCCGTTGCGGAGCACAGGCTCCGGACGCGCAGGCTCAGCGGTCATAGCTCACGGGCCCAGCCGCTCCACGGCATGTGGGATCCTCCCGGACCGGGGCACGAACCCGTGTCCCCTGCATCGGCACTCTCAACCACTGCACCACCAGGGAAACCCCACATTTCTCTTTTTGACAAACTGGTTACTTCATTTCCTAATTGACTTAAAAAGCAGAACCCAGACATAGGTACATGTATGGGTAAAGATGGGCAGGTGACTATTTCCTGCAGCAGGAGTGAAAAATAAGCAAACTGATTAATTAGGACTTCAATTGCATTTATTTGTCAAAGTAAATTATTTATTCTATCCAAGCTATTTTCTTCAATGAAGGGCAATAGTGTCCATGTGTAATCAATTATATTTCTTATACATTTATTGTAGTTTTCTTCTTATATTTCATAGTTGGGATGTAGAGATAGCCCACTGTTGTATATTGCTATTGCAATCAAGAAATACAATCTTGGACTTCCCTGGTGGTGCAGTGGTTAAGAATCCACCTGCCAATGCAGGGGACATGGGTTCAATCCCTGTTCCAAGAAGATCCCACATGCCACGGAGCAACTAAGCCCGTGCACCACAAGTACTGAGCCTGTGCTCTGGAGCCCGCAAGCCACAACACTAAGCCCGTGTGCCACAACTACTGAGCCAGTGTGCCACACTACTGAAGTCTGCACGCCTAGAGCCCGTGCTCTGCAACAAGAGAAGCCACTGCAATGAGAAGCCCATGCACTGCAACGAAGAGTAGCCCTCGCTCGCTGCAACTAGAGAAAGCCTGCACACAGCAACAAAGACCCAATGCAGCCAAAAATAAATAAATAATAAATAAATAAATTTGTATTAAAAAAAAGAAATTCAATCTTACTTCAACTACGATTTTTTTTCACCATGGGAGCAGGTTATATTTATAAATTTGCTAACTATTGTTTTTTCCTTTCCTTATGACCCAGGCTTGAACTTTATCAGTTTATCTAGAAATCCAGAGCAAATAATTTAAAATGCAATTTGCTGTGCACAAGTAATGTGCTTTTTCTTTAATGATTAGCAGACAGACTTTAAGAGATTTTTCTCTCACAGTTTAAGGAAAATCTTATTAAATTGATCTCAATCCTATTTCAGTATTTTTGCTGAACTGTAAAAGCTGGAGGTTGGCTTTGAACTGTGATTGACATTGTTAAGGAAGGTGGAAGATTTTTTGTTTTTAAAAAATATTTATTTAATTAATTAATTTTATTTTGGTTGTGCTGGGTCTTAGTTGCAGCAGGTGGGCTCCTTAGTTGCATCACATGTTCTCCTTAGTTGCAGCCAGTGGATCCTTAGTTGCGGGATGTGTGCTTCTTAGTTGCGGCTGATGGGCTTCTTAGTTGTGGCTCACTGCCTCTTTAGTTGTAGCATGCAAACTCTTAGTTTTGGCATGCATGTGGGATCTAGTTCCCTGACCAGGGATCGAACCTGGGCGCACTGCATTGGGAGCATGGAGACTTAACAACTGTGCCACCAGGGAAGTCCCAGGAAGGTGGAAGTTTTATACTGTAGGTGTTCCTTAGACTCTTACAAGGTGATCTGTTTCATGTAAGCAAGGTTACAGATTTTATAACGTTCTATGCAGAATGCCTTTGGTTCAAATTTAGGGAGATAAGACTGTGTTGTTGGAATACTTATGTAGCTCATGGTAGTGATTGTATTTTATAAATTTGGTGGTAACACTCTCCAAATCTATATTGATCATACTAATTTTAGCATCACATCTTTAATCATTGGGTCTTTGTAGAAATAATTCTACATGAATATATTCTAGATGTTGACATAGTAAAAAAACCTGTTCTTTTCCAGATTCTAATGTGTATTCTACTTATAGTATTATCATGCATGCATATGATAGTACGAAACAGAATGCATAGAATTGTGGTGCAAGAAAAGCACGGTATTTGGCATCTGAGGTTGTTTATTCATAACCTTGTCATTTATATGTAAGTTATTAGAATTTTCTGAATCTCTATAAAATGAAGATATCTAAACCAAGCTCATGTGAGGGTTAAATAAAATTATGTATGTTAAAATACCAGTATAATGCCTAGAAAATAATAGATGCTCATCACAGAATGGTTTTATATGTTAAGGTTTCAGTGAGATATCTTACTGGTTTTTGGGACCTGTGAGTTCCTGATAAAAATTTTTAAATTTATTGTTTTTACTTAAAAGATAATATAGAGGAATTAAAAAGGCATAATCTAGATAACCTAGAATCACGATGCAGTTTTAGTGCCCACATTAGCATTTGTGTTTACAATTATAGTAGTGCTAAATGAAGGTCAAATTCTGTCATAGTACAGTATAAAAGCGAGGGATTTATAGTAATTTGAATATTCTATACAGAAGATTGAGTGGCAGCAATTATAAGAAAACTTAATTTATACTCAAAGAATGAAAAATTGGTATTTACTGATTTTAAAAAACAGTTTGATGGCAAAACGAGGAATATTTTCAGCAACACTTGCAAGAATTGAAAACTAACGTCAGCTATGATTTTCCCATTCTCAAACTCCATTAATAATTAGATAACCACTTAACAAGTTTTGATAAAATGACAACTTTATGTTCATGTAAGACATATTTATAATGTTATCAAATGATACTTCATTAAAAATGTATTTGTACTATTCTGTACAATCTACATACACGACTGTTTTGAAAATTATTAAGATAGATTTGCCTTTTGGAAAACTTCCTTCTGCCTAGGAGTAGATTAAAATGTGTTATAGGAGGATTGCAAAGGAAAAGAATTAGGGAATAATTAATTGCTACTCTTAAAGAAAATATGATTTTGCATCAGAATGGTAGCTTTGCAGGCAATGATATTACCTGACAAAAAGGGCATCTGAATTTCTCTAACTCCTCTTATAGCTGCTGCTGGTGAAACCATAACTATTTTTTTAAATAGATATTCATTGGAGTATAATTGCTTCACAATACTGTGTTAGTTTCTGTTGTACAACAAAGTGAATTAGCCATATGCATACATATGTCCCCATATACCCTCCCTCTTACGTCTCCCTTCCATCCTCCCTATCCCACCCCTCTAGGTCAACCATAATGTTTTATAAAAGGGTGTTCCCAGGAAAAGGAAGAGACAGGAAAGTATACCTTTTCTGAAGGAGAGAGTTCTGGGTAGAAAAACAAGAGGGACAGACATGCATTCTGATTTCTAGAGTCTGATAGGGGAATTTTTTGAGTAATGAGGTCAGCTTGGGGGATGTTTTTGCCTCCACTTTCCCCTTGGGGGTGTGGGAGGAAGGCGTCTTGATTGGCACTTCATCATGGGAATGGTAGGATCAAAATAGACTTGCTGGCAGAATCTGGTCAGGCAGGGGTCACATGGGGCCACTGTCTTTCCCACCCCACTATTGAATTCTACGAGTGGCATGGACCTGTGTTTCTGGATGGGGAGCTTGACGGGGCATTGGGGCCATTTGGGGTGAGGTTATGATGTAGGCTGCTGTAACAGTGGCCCAAGACGATAGATGTCTACTTTCACTCACGCACTCACTTGGTACCAGACGGGGGTGAATTTGTGTGAACTCTGACCCTCATAGTCAGTTGGGGTCCCAGGCTCTTTCTATCTGTGGCTTCAGACAGGGCAGTCTTCCTTAGGCACAAGGTCTCCCAGATGCTGTCTGGGTGCCTACTTTTAACCAGATGGATCCCCATCCTCATCCAGAACCCCAATAGTACCTTCCAGCGGTCCAAACACATGGTGCTGGACATTGTAATCTGAACCTCAGGCCCCCTCCGTGGAACAACCCCACAGGTTATTAGTTCCTCTTTCCTGGTTCTCCACTTACCTGCTGGACCTGAACATCTGACCTTCCCAAGATCCTGTGGATGCTCTGTTAAATGGTCTGATTATTGTCATATCCTTTGAGAGAAAAGTCCCTTATCCTGCTAGAGGGCTGGCAAGGATGCTTCTTCTCTTCCATCGAATCCACAGGGGATTATTATTGTTAATTAATAGTTATCAATAACTTTAAGTCTTACACTTTTAAGTATTTTACAGATTATTTAATCAAAATATACTAAAATATCAGTTTCATTCAAAATGATGTTATAATTGGTGTTTTAAAACCTTGTGATTTAAAATGTCTTACTACATATTTCTTCAAACTGGAAAGATTAAAAAATATATATATAATTTGTATTATTTCTATTTAGAGGGCTGTGAATTTACCAGATGCTCACTAGATAGATACACACATACCTTCCTTAGAGACCAGGTCATTTTTAACTAAATTTTTTTTTTTTTTTTACTATCACTTTTTAGTCTCTTAATTTGAAGTTAAAACAGTGTTACCAAACTCAGGTCAGGCTGCTTGCCAGCTGAAAGTCAGTTCTCAAGAGGCAAGTGCTGGTAGAAACAGAAAGTTTGCTTTAATCAGAAAGCAGGCAATCTGGGGAGAAGGTGGACTCATGTCCCAAAACCACCTCTGAAGAGTCTGCTCAGCCATGAAAGTTTTAAAGGAAAAACGGGGAAGTAATCTCAGTGAATCACTGAGGCAAGAGGCCAGAGTTGTTGCCGTCCCCCACTGTGTGCAGGCCTGTTGAATACTTGTGATCTTTATTTAGATACTGTCTCATTCACAGCTTGTTCACAAGATAACTGAAGGGGAAGCTGGGGAAAAGATCTAGTCATGTGTTAATTACTTATTCTTTGTTTCTACTTCTTTGATCTGTGGAAGGAATCAACAGGTTAGGCAAGGTATTATGTGATCAAAAGATCTGAAAGATGTGCTTGGGCTGGAGGTGAGTTGAAATATAGCCTTGCTAACGTGACAAGACAAAAGGGGCATCCTACAGAGAGCTCTTTCCTGAAAAAAGCTGCCTACAAGTCCACTGTCAGACATCATTCCATCTCTATGGGATTAGGGGCAAAGGTCCCTCTTCTGTAACTACTTTATGCTGACGTAGGGCACCGTATTCTCAGAGTGGAATATGTTGACATGGGTCTGTAGCACCTCTTTGCTGACAGTTTTAGTTGTCCGCTTACATATACGGGCAGAGCAAACTACAATTATTTTGATGCCCACAAAGATACAGGTTATTATGAGAAATAGTGTTAATCCCATTCTCTTGAGGCCAGTTCTTGGAGTTGTGCTGGCCATAGATTCAGTACTGCTCAAGTTGGAGAAGCTTATGTCATGGCTACAGTCTGGTTATCGTGCAGTAAGCTTTTTCCTCTGGTGTTAGTTATAGTGTCTGTAAAACAACTCAGGAATGTTCATCAGAGGCTGAGTCTGTGACTCTATTGTCCTAATTATTAACTGCTTGAACCTGTTCTTTTGTGACTCAGGGAGGCCTGGGAGACTTCAGCTTTTCTACAAAAAAGAGGCAGAGGACACTGAGGGACCTTGTATCACTCTGATAATCAATTGACATAGAAATTATATTATAACTGATATGACGTCATTTATCTTTTTGCTTAAACATAGTTGTCTCTGTTTTGAGCAATTTTTAGTCAGGTTGTCTAAACATCGTTATTGGTCTAAAGGGACTTGTACTGAATTCAGTTTACCAGTATTAAAAGAGTGCTCTCAGGCTTCCCTGGTGGCGCAGTGGTTGAGAGTCCGCCTGCCGATGCAGGGGACACGGGTTCGTGCCCCGGTCTGGGAAGATCCCACATGCCGTGGAGCGACTGGGCCCATGAGCCATGGCCGCTGAGCCTGCGTGTCCGCAACGGGAGAGGCCACAACAGTGAGAGGCCTGCGTACCGCAAAAAAAAAAAAAAAAAAAAAAAGAGTGCTCTCCCTTCAGGTACAGTTAACTGGGCTCTAGATTATTGCCAACCTCATAGTATTCTATTTGGGTTGCTATTCTTAAATGCGTAGATCAGCAATTTTGCTGTTTTGTTCTATCCAAGAGAGTGTCTTTGTTTCCTTGTTAACCTCTGGCTTTTCGGTGCAAATTTTAGCTCAGATTGACCTCCCTTAGTGTGACAAAAGGAAAGCAAGGATTGCTCTGACACATGCTTCCTACTAAACAAGGCATGTCTGGACATTTGGAAGGAAATTGCAAGATGCACCCATACTCTGAAGCATGAAAATGATCTGTGAATGGTGGCTACTTCATCATTTAAGTTAAGTGGTGGAGGTGAACTCATCTGACTTTCACTTTCTATTGATCCTTTCTCTCCTGGGAAGAGCTGTGTTGATTCTTAGTGGTTGTTATTCTTGGGGTGGGGAGCCCATGGAGGGAAGAAGAGGGTGGTTACACATGAAGCCATAAGGACTGGATCATGAAGTACCTCATATGAGGGGTTGACAAGCTGCAGAATATGCAAATCTTTGTTCTGGGCCAAAGTGCTTCATTTATGATGGCGATAACAATGAGAACAAAATGAAGTCGTCTAAAGGAAGAGGATGTCTTCAGAAGTCTTTACAGTGGTTTGGCCACAAGTTAATAATGTGGCCAGCCCTGCACAGTGAAATGCAGGATGGCATTGTCTTTTAACAGATGCCACTCATGTGTAATCCAAACAGGTCAATTACTAGCAAGTCTCTGGTGGTCTCAGTGCAGCAAAGAAGAGCCAAGGAAAATGCCCAGATGTGCAGACACATAAGAACTGAAATTGGGTACAAACCAATTTACAGAAGTGAAACTTAACCCTTAGAGGAATGAAAACAGCCTACTACATATTCATTTCTATCTTATTAATTATTTATGCAGGATACGAGCTTGCCACTTGAAGCAAAATTTTACAAACCAATAAATGCAGATATTTAAAACTTCCCATTTCTGCAGGAAATGTCTTAAGAAAGAGTGAGGGCAAAAGTGGTAAATATTAAAGAAAGTTTCCTTTTTTCTTTATATTCATTGTTATTGGCAAATCTGGTTAATCATAACACTACAGATTTGTGGACAAACCAGACAATCCTGTAATAAACACAATGAGTCTATTCATCTCTCATAAATGTGTATGTCTAACTCTCATTAATATTAATGCAGTTTCATACAAGCATTGAGGCGATACTAGACCCCCATTAAAATCCATTTGTATTCATGAGTTTTTTAAAAAGTTACTCTTCAATCATTTCTTCTAAAAATGTGAGTCAGTGATCTTCTTCACTTCAAAGATATTTCAAATATAGCTGACTAAATACAATATGAATCAAATTAAAGTTTATTTGCAACAAATTTTCATGGAAAACTTAACAGTGTATTGACCCATTTTTTCCCCTAAAATCACCTTCATTTGCTCTTCTAATTTGTATACAGTACATTAACCAGAAAGCATAAGATGATTCCTGTTTTCTGCTTCTGTTGGTCTTTGTAATCTGAACTTGATAGATTGAGAGCTGACAGTCTGCACATAACTAAGTCCATAAAATAAGCTTCTCACACTGTGAAAGACATCCCAAGACAGATACTCAACCTCGTCACTGTACAATGCATCTCAGTATTCTTAACATCATACTGGATCTGTATAATATTGAAGGCTAGGAACCTTTGATAAATCTCATGTTTAGAAAATAAACGTTCTATTTGTTAAAGAATTTCTCTTTGCACCACTCACTACCAATTCCAAGGAAACACTAGCAATGAAAGACAGGGTCATGGGAAGGGAGAATCAGTGGAGCAGACAGTTCATATTTTCATGCTACCAATGTGCTTAAAAGAAGGAGCAAGGCAATGGGATGGAGAAGGGGGAGGGATGATGGCCAAGCTCACTTTTATAGCCACAGTGATAAATCTCTTCTGGATTTTCTTATGAAAGTAATACTTTATGCTTTTAGAGAAAAACCTACCATACTTTCAGAAAATTAAAAGGCAATGCAACCATTCCTGAAAGCAAAACACATTAAATAAAAGAGGCAGCCCAGGGGGACCTTCAAGATGGCAGAGGACTAAGAGGTGGAGATCACCTTCCTCCCCACAAATACATCAAATGTGTATCTACAGGTGGAACAACTCCTATAGAGCACCTACTGAATGCTGGCAGAAGATCTCAGGCTTCCCAAAAGGCAAGAAAATCCCCACGTACCTGGGTAGAGCAAAAGAAACAAGAAAAAACAGAGACAAAGAAAGAAAAGGATGGGACCTGCACCTCTGGGAGGAAGCTGTGAAGGAGGAAAAGTTTCCACACACTATGAAGCCCCTTCACTGGCAGAGACAGGGGGTGGGCAGGAGGGAAGCTTCGGAGCCATGGAGGAGAGCACAGCAGCAGGGGTGCAGAGGGCAAAGCAGAGAGATACCCACACAGAGGATCAGTGCTGACCAGCACCTGAGAGCCTTGTCTGCTCACCCGCTGGGGTGGGTAGGGGCTGGGAGCTGAGGCTCGGGCTTCAGAGGTCAGATCCCAGAGAGAGGACTGGGATTGGCTGCGTGAACACAGCCTGAAGGGGGCTAGTGTGCCACAGCTAACTGGGAGGGAATCCGAGAAAAAGTCTGCACCTGCCTAAGAGGCAAGAGACCATTATTTTGGGGTGTGCGAGGAAAGGGGATTCAGAGCAACACCTAAAGGAGCTCCAGAGACGGACGTGAGCCACGGCTGTCACCTCAGACACCAGAGACGGGCATGAGACGCTAAGGCCACTGCTGCAGCCACCAAGAAGCCTGTGTGCAAGCACAGGTCACTATCCACACCCTCCCAGGAGCCTGTGCAGCCCGCCACTGCCAGGGTCCGTGATCCAGGGACAACTTCCCCAGGAGAACACATGGCATGCCTCAGGCTGCTGCAACATAACACTTGCCTCTGCCACTGCAGGCTCACCCTGCATTCCAGTTATAACTACGGTACCCCTCCCTCCCCCTGGCACGAGTGAACCAGGCCCCCTAATCAACTGCTCCTTTAACCCCCTCCTGTCTGGGCAAAGAACAGATGCCAGAGGGCAACCTACATCCAGAGGCAGGGCCAAATCCAAAGCTGAACCATAGGCACTGTGTGAAAAAAGAAGAGAAAGGGAAATTTCTCCATGCAGCCTCAGGAGCAGCGGATTAAATCCCCACAATCAACTTGATGTACCCTGCATCTGTGGAATACCTGAAGAGACAACAAATCAACCCAAAAATTGAGGAGGTGGACTTTGGGAGCAACTGTAGACTTGGGGTTTGCTCTCTGCAACTGACTTGTTTCTGACTTTTATGTTTATTTTAGTACAGTTTTTAGCACTTGTTATCATTGATGGATTTGTTCATTGGTTTGGATGCTCTCTGATTTTTTAAAATTATTATTACTTAAAATTTTTTTTTAATTTTAATAATTTTATTTTACTTTTAAATTTATTATTAGTTTTTCTTTCTTTTTTCTCCTTTTTCTTCTAAACTGTGTGGCTGACAGGGTCTTGGGGTTCTGGCCTGGTGTCAGAACTGAGTCTCTGAGGTGGGAGAGCCAAGTTCAGGACATTGGACCACCAGAGACTTCCCTGCCCCAGGTAATATCAGTTGGAGAGAGCTCTCCTAGAGATCTCCATCTCAATGTTAAGACCCAGCTCCACCCAACGGCCAGCAAGCTCCGATGCTGGATGCCCCATGCCAAACAACTAGCAAGACAGGAACACAACACCACTCATTAGCACAGAGGCTGCCTAAAATCATAATAAGTTCACAGACACCCCAAAGGCACCACCAGACATGGTCCTGCCCACCAGAAAGAAAAGATCCAGCCTCAACAACCAGAACACAGGCACCAGACCCCTCCACCAGGAAGCCTACACAAGCCAATAAATCAACCTTACCCACTAGTGGCAGACACCCAAAAAGAACAGGAACTATGAACCTGCAGCCAGTGAAAAGGAGACCACAAACACAGTAAGTTAAGCAAAATGAGAAGACAGAGAAATATTCAGCACATGAAGGAGCAAGGTAAAAAGCCACCAGACCAAACAAATGAAGAGGAAATAAGCAGTCTACCTGAAAAAGAATTCAGAGTGATGATAGCAAAGATGATCTAAAATCTTGGAAGTAGAATGGAGAAAATACAAGAAACGTTTAACAAGGACCTAGAAAAACGAAAGAGCAAACAAACAATGATAAGCGACACAATAAATGAAAGTTTAAAATCTCTAGAAGGAACAAATAGCAGAATAACTGAGGCAGAAGAATGGATAAATGACCTGGAAGATAAAATAGTGGAAATAACTACCACTGAGCAGAATAAAGAAAAAAAAAATGAAAAGAATTGAGGACAGTCTCAGAGACCTCTGGGACAACATTAAATGCACCAACATTGAAATTATAGGGATCCCAGAAAAAGAAGAGAAAAAGAAAGAGACTGAGAAAATATTTGAAGAGATTATAGTTGAAAACTTCACTAACATGGGAAAGGAAATAGTCAATCAAGTCCAGGAAGAGCGGACAGTCCCATACAGGATAAATCCAAAGAGAAACACTACAAGACACATATTAATCAAACTATCAAAAATTGAGTACAAAGAAAAAGTATTAAAAGCAGAAAGGGAAAAAAAAAAAAAAAAAAAAAAAACAGAAAGGGATAAGCAACAAATAATATACAAGGGAATCTCCATAAGGTTAACAGCTGATCTTTCAGCAGAAACTCTGCAAGCCAGAAGGGAGTGGCAGGACATATTGAAACGGATGAAAGGGAAAAATCTACAACCAAGATTACTCTACCCAGCAAGAATCTCATTCAGATTTGACAGATAAATTAAAACCTTTAGAGACAAGCAAAAGATAAGAGAATTCAGCACCACCAAACAAGCTTTACAACAAATGCTAAAGGAACTTCTCTAGGCAGGAAACACAAGGGAAGGAAATGACCTACAAAAACAAACCCAAAACAATTAAGAAAATTGTAATAGGAACATACATATCGATAATTACTTTAAATGTAAATGGATTAAATGCTCCAACCAAAAGACATAGACTGGCTGAATGGATACAAAAGCAAGACCCATATATATGCTGTGCACAAGAGACCCACTTCAGAACTAGGGACACATATAGATTGAAAGTGAGGGGATGGAAAAAGATATTCCATGCAAATAGAAATCAAAAGAAAGCTGGGATAGCAATTCCCCTATCAGACAAAATAACCATTAAAATAAAGACTAATACAAGAGACAGGGAAGGACATTACATAATGATCAAGGGATCAATCCAAGAAGAAGATATAACAATTGTAAACATATATGCACCCAACATAGGAGCACCTCAATACATAAGGCAAATGCTAATAGCCATAAAAGGGGAAATGGACAGTAACACAGTAATAGTAGGGGACTTTAACACCCCACTTTCACCAATGGACAGATCATCCAAAAAGAAAATAAGGAAACACAAGCTTTAAATGACACATTAAACAAGATGGACTTAATTGATATTTATAGGACATTCCATCCGAAAACAACAGAATTCACTGTCTTCTCAAGTGCTCATGGAACATTCTCCAGGATAGATAATATCTTGGGTCACAAATCAAGCCTTGGTAAATTTAAGGAAATTGAAATCATATCAAGTATCTTTTCAACCACAATGCTATGAGACTAGATATCAATTAGAGGAAAACAACTGCAAAAAATACAAACACAAGGAGACTAAACAATACACTACTAAATAGTGTATTTTATTGTATAGATATCACTGAAGAAATCAAAGAGGAAATCAAAAAATACCTAGAAACAAATGACACTGAAAATACAATGACCCAAAACCTATGAGATGAAGCAAAAGCAGTTATAAAAGGGAAGTTTATAACAATACAATCCTACCTCAAGAAACAAATCAAATAAACAACCTAACCTTACACCTAAAGCAATTAGAGAAAGAAGAACCAAAAAACCCAAAGTTGGCAGAAGGAAAGAAATCATAAAGATCAGATCAGAAATAAGTGAAAAAGAAAGGAAGGAAACAATGGCAAAGATCAATAAAACCAAAAGCTGGTTCTTTGAGAAGATAAAAACAAATTGTTAAACCTTAGCCAGACTCATCAAGAAAAAAAGGGAGAAGACTCAAATCAACAGAATTAGAAATGAAAAAGGAGAAGTAACAACTGAACCAGCAGAAATACAAAGGATAATGAGAGATAACTACAAGCAACTATATGCCAAGAAAATGGACAGCCTGGAAGAAATAGACAATTTCTTAGCAAAGCACAACCTCCCAAGACTGAACCAGGAAGAAATAGAAAATATAAACAGACCAATCACAAGCACTGAAATTGAAACTATGATTAAATGTCATCCAACAAACGAAAGCCCACACCGGATGGCTTCACAGGCGGATTCTATCAAACATTTAGAGAAGAGCTAACAATTATCCTTCTCAAACTCTTACAAAATATAACAGAGGGAGGAACACTCCCAAACTCATTCTACGAGGCTGCCATCACCCTGATAGCAAAACTGCACAAAGATGTGACAAAAAAAGAAAACTACACACCAATATCACTGATGAACATAGATGCAAAAATCCTCAATAAAATACTAGCAAACAGAATCCAACAACACATTAAAAGGATCATACACCATGATCAAGTGGGGTTTATCTCAGGAATGCAAGGATCCTTCAATATACACAAATCAATCAATGTGATACACCATATTAACAAATTGAAAGATAAAAACCATATGATAATCTCAATAGATGCAGAAAAAGTTTTTGACAAAATTCAACACCCTTTTATGATAAAAACCCTCCAGAAAGTAGGCATAGAGGGAACTTACCTCAACATAATAAAGGCCATATATGACAAACCCACAGCCAACATCATTCTCAAGGGTGAAAAACGGAAAACATTTTCTCTAAAATCAGGAACAAGACAGGATGCCCACTCTCACGTCTATTATTCAACATAGTTTTGAAGTTTTAGCCACAGCAATTAGAGAAAAAAAGAAATAAAAGGAATCCAAATTGGAAAAGAAGAAGTAAAGCTGTCACTGTTTGTGGATGACATGATACTATACATAGAGAATCCTAAAGAATCTACCAGAAAACTACTAGAGCTAATCAATGAAATTGGTAAAGTAGCAGGATACAAAATTAATGCACAGAAATCTCTTGCATTCCTATACACTAATGATGAAAAATCTGAAGAATAAATTAAGGAAACATTCCCATTTACTATTGCAACAAAAAGAATAAAACACCTAGGAATAAACCTAACTAAGGAGACAAAAGACCTGTATGCAGAAAACTATAAGACACTGATGGAAGAAATTAAAGATGATACAAACAGATGGAGAGATATACCACGTTCTTGGATTGGAATAACAAAGATTGTGAAAATGACTATACTCACCAAAGCAATCTACAGATTCAATGCAATCCCTATCAAACTACCAATGGCATTTTTCACAGAACTTGAACAAAAAATTTCACAATTTGTATGGAAACACAAAAGACCTCGAATAGCCAAAGGAATCTTGAGAAAGAAAAACGGAGCTGGAGGAATCAGGCTCCCTGACTTCAGACTATACTACAAAGCTACAGTAATTGAGACAGTATGGTACTGGCATAAAAACAGAAATATAGATCAATGGAACAGGATAGAAAGCCCAGAGACAAACCCACACACATATGGTCACCTTATCTTTGATAAAGGAGGCAAGAGTATACAATGGAGGAAAGACAGCCTCTTCAATCAGTGGTGCTGTGAAAACTGGACAGCTACATGTAAAAGAATGAAATTAGAACACTCCTTAGCACTGTACTCAAAAATTAACTCAAAATGGATTAAAGACCTAAATGTTAGACCAGACACTATAAAATCTTAGAGGAGAACATAGGCAGAACACTGTTTGACATACATCACAGCAAGATCCTTTTTGACCCACCTCCAAGAGAAATGGAAATTAAAACAAAAATAAACAAATGGGACCTAATGAAACTTACAATCTTTTGCACAACAAAGGAAACCATAAACAAGACAAAAAGATGACCTTCAGAATGGGAGAAAATTCTTGCAAATGAAGCAACTGACAAAGGATTAATCTCTAAAATATAGAAGCAGCTCATGCAGTTCAATGTCAAAAAAACAAATGACCCAATCCAAAAATGGGCAGAAGATCTAAATAGACATTTCTCCAAAGAAGATATACAGATTGTCAACAAACACATGAAAGGATTCTCAACATCACTAATCATTAGGGAAATGCAAATCAGAAGTACAGTGAGGTATCACCTCACACCAGTCAGAATGGCCATCATCAAAATATTTACAGACAATAACTGCTGGAGAGGGTGTGGAGAAAAGGGAACCCTCTTGCGCTGTTGGTGGGAATGTAAATTGATACAGCCACTATGGAGAACAGTATGGGGGTTCCTTAAAAAACTAAAAAGAGAAATACCATATGACCCAGCAGTCCCACTACTGGGCACATAGCCTGAGAAAACCATAATTCAAAAAGTGTCACGTACCACAATGTTTATTGCAGCACTATTTACAATAGCCAGGACATGGAAGCAACATAAGTGTCCATCGAGAGATGAATGGATAAAGAAGATGTGGCACATGTATACAATGGAATATTACTCATCCTTAAAAAGAACTGAAATTGAGTTGTTTGTTGTGAGGTGCATGGACCTAGAGTCTGTCATTCAGAGTGAAGTAAGTCAGAAAGAGAAAAATAAATACCGTATGCTAATACATATATATGGAATCTAAAAAAAAAAAAAAGTTATGATGAACGTAGGGGCAGGACAGGAATAAAGACACAGACTTAGAGAGTGGACTTGAGGACACAGAGAGGGGGAAGTGTAACCTGGACAAAGTGAGAGACTAGCCTTGACATATATACACTACTAAATGTAAAATAGATAGCTAGTGGGAAGCAGCTGCATCACTCGGGGAGATCAGCTCGGTGCTTTGTGACCACCTAGAGGGGTGGGATAGGGAGGGTGGGAGGGAAACGCAAGACAGAGGGGATATGGTGATATATGTATACATATAGCTGATCTACTTTGTTATACAGCAGAAACTAACACAACATTGTAAAGCAATTATACTCCAATAAAGGTGTTAAAAAAAAAAAGAAACTAGGTGGCCCATTTTTCGGTAATTCTTCCTCACCCAAAGGACTAAGCTGAAGCAGTCAACTCAGTAAAACATTAATGTGTGTCCCCCTTGGGCTGAGTCCCCAGAGATTTTTAATCTACATAAACTGTAGTCGCATGGAACACACCCAAACTGCATCCAGACTGTAAGGTATGTTCCCTGGAACTACGGTTTATAGCTTAAGGAAGCTAAACCCCTTTGGAGTAATAGCACAGTGGAAATAAATATATATCATACATGAAAGATCTACCCTCACTTCTGGAGAAGTGAGGAAAGATTTAGTGAACACAGCTCTAGGAAATAAATTCATTACCTATTATAGTTATATTATCAGACTATATACAGTGACAGATATTTTTGGATCGGTTTGCATTAAACAAACACACTCTAAATATGTTGTTCATTGCATTCAGTGTTAAATACTTAAATACATATACGAAAATTCATTGCAATACACAGAATACTTAGTGACACTAAATTGAGTATCAGTAATATTAGAGGCTGAATGTATTATAGTAAATGGAACAAATGTGAAGAAGCAAAGTCTTGAATGTAGTCTTTTCTAAAATTAAAAATTTTTAAGTTTCTTAATTGAAATATATTTGATTTACAATGTTGTGTTAGTTTCAGGTGTACAGCAAAGTGATTCAGTTATACATATATATATATTCTTTTTCAGATTCTTTTCTGTTATACGTTATTATAAGATATTGAGTAAAGTTCCCAGTGCTATACTGTAGGTCCTTGTTGGTTATGTATTTTATATATAGTAGTGTGTATATGTTAATATCAAACTCCTAATTTATCCCTCCCTCATCCCCTGTCCCCTTTGGGAGCCATAGTTTTATTTCTATGTCTGTGAGTCTATTTCTATTTTGTAAATAAGTTCATTTGTATCATTTTTTTTAGATTCCACATATAAGTGATATCATATTATATTTGTCTTTCACTGTCTGACTTACTTCACTTAGTATGATAATCTCTAGGTCCATCCATGTTGCTGCAAATGTCATTATTTCATTCTTTTTTATGGCTGAATAGTAGTCTATTGTATATATATATATATATGCCTCATCTTCTTTATCCATTCATCTGTTGATGAACACTTAGGTAGTTTCCATGTCTTGGCTATTGTAAATAGTGCTGCTATGAACATTGGGGTGCATGTATCTTTTTGAACTAGAGTTTTCTCCAATATATGCCCAGGAGTGAGATTGCAAGATCATATGGCAGCTCTATTTTCAGTTTTTTAAGGAGGCTTCATACTGTCCTCCATGTTGGTTGCACCAATTTACATTCCCACCAACAGTGTAGGAGGGTTACCTTTTCTCCACACCCCCTCCAGCATTTATTATTCACAGTTTTTTACAATGGCCATTCTGACCAGAGTGAGGTGATACCTCATTGTAGTTTTGATTTGCATTTCTCTAATAATTAGCAATGCTGAACATCTTTTCATGTGCCTGTTGGCCATCTGTATGTCTTCTTTGGAGAAATGTTTATTTAGATCTTGTGCCTATTTTTTGATTGGGTTGTTTGCTTTTTTGTTATTGAGTTGTATGATGTGCTTGTACATTTTGGAAATTAATCCCTTGTTGTCGCATCATTTGCAAATATCTTTTCCCATTCCATAGTTTGTCTTTTCATTTTGTTTATGGTTGTCATTTTCTTTTTTGAGCCTCTGGTTGCTTGAAATTCACTAGTTACTGCTCTAGGTAGTAGAAACTTAATAAGGTGTTATTTCTATCCCTAATATTCCTTTTTTTCTGAAAAAAGTTACCATCCAAAAGAGGAATTCAATTTCTTAATATAAATAGCTCAAATTAAGAAGAAGCCTCAAGTCCAAGTTTTCAAACTATTACACAATTCTTTATCAACTGGTTTATTTCTCAAAATAACTGCATTAGTAAGTATTATCACTATTAACCCACTTTATAGATGAGAACATTAAGGAATAAAGAGTTCAAACAATTTGGCCAAAGACACAGAGCTTATTGGTGGTGCCAGAATTCAAACTCTAGCCATATGGTTCAAGAGTACATGCTCTTTACCTAATTACTGCAGTCTACCATTTTACTTATTTATTTTAAAAAACTTATTTATTATTATTTTTATTTTTTGGCTGTGTTGGCTCTTCATTGCAGCTCGTGGGCTTCTCTCTAGTTGTGGCACGTGGGTTTTCTCTCTCTAGTTGTGGCGTGTGGGCTTAGTTGACCCTTGGCATGTGGGATCTTAGCCCCCCAACCAGAGATCGAACCTGCATCCCCTGCATTGGAAGGTAGATTCTTTACCACTGGACTGCAGGGATGCCCCAGTCTACCATTTTAATAAAGCCAGAGATAATTCCCCAAACAATGGTTCAGCAACTTTTTGAAATCTTCCTTAAACAGATCTTTACCAAAAACAGATAAAGAATAAAAACTCATGGCTAAACAACAAAATCAATGACAGGAACATGCCGTGCTCCACCTGTCCAACACGCTGGTCAACATTTTAACTAGCAATGGAACCAAAAAGGAACTTCAAAGGGGATAAGAGGAGTGGAGTCAGTTTTGGACAATTCATGTGCTAAAATATTGGTAACTGACAATTTCCATGTGTTTAAGAGGCTAGTTATGATACTGCTGAAAGGCAAATATAATGAATGTTTCCAAAAAGAAAAAAAAAAAACTAAAATCAATACATTCTTTTTCAATTTCGTTTTTGATTATACAGCTAACTCCTTTTTTACATAAAACGGAGTTTGCCTTGATTGTATCACATCATTACTTGAGCTGTGCATCATTTTAAATTATACCAGTCTAAAAATCATACCTTAATGTGATGACTGCTCTATTAAAGCAATGCCTTTATTTAAACATTTGAATATAAATCACTGAAAAATCCCCACAGTTTATTATCTATTGAATTTTTTTTTCCTTGTTATGGATGTCAACTGATGTTGTATTTATTTCTAACAAACAATTTTAGTAAAAAAGTTACTCCTGGGGGCCAAGAAAAATAAGAAACTATTATGCTCTAATATACAACATGAGTAAAAACTGGGAAACAATTACATTTACATATTTGCTTATTTATGCATATTCATATTGGTTTACCACATTTTCTAACATTACCCACCTTGTGACTTGGAAAATCATTTTTATAAAAATGCATATAAAGTTTTATTGTTGAGGGAAATATTTAGACCATCGTAAAAACCTTTCACAAGTGAAATAGTGTCTTAAAAAAAACGATACAAATTCAAACATTTTCATAAAATAAGTGTAATTTGTTTGCAAGGTCTGTAGTAAATTATGTTTAGCAGCAATTTTACTTTGAATATTCAATACATAATAAACACATTCTCCAGAAGATATATATCCATGGTTTTTATTACACTTAACATTTTTTATTCTTTTTGAGAAATATAAGGAAGGGAGTTTTATCATTAATACGTAATGTTTTCCTAGTTTCTTATTCATTACCAAATGCAAAAATATATCAAATGAATGTATTTGATGTTGTGTTTTGTAATCTTAAGTAATATTTTATCTTATGTAATATAAAGAGTGTAGTATAGTAAAAAGGAAACTAGACTTTGGGGTCTTGTTTTTCTCTGCCACTAATAAATTTGCTATCCAAGAGTCTATTCATCTTATATGAGCCTTGGTTTTTTTAATCTGCAAAATCTAAGGGAATTGGCTAGGATCTTGCTACTCAAAGTATATTCTGTGAACCGGTAGAGTCATCACCACCTGGGAGCTTGTTAGAAATGCAGGTTCTTTTTTTTTCTAATTTTTATTTTATATTGGAGTAGAGTTGATTAACAATGTTGTGTTAGTTTCCGGCATACAACCAAGTGATTCAGTTATACATATATATGTATCTATTCTTTTTTATATTCTTTGACTATTTAGGTTATTACAGAGGTATAACTTTGAGCATGTTCCTTGACCTCTATGTGCTTCACTTTTCTCCACTGTAAAATGGATACACTATTGGTACCTATACAATATGGTTGTCATAAGGATTAAAGATATCAATCCACATGGAGTGGTTAAAACGTTCCCTGGAAAATAGTTACAATTCAATAAATATTAATCACTACGAAAATGCAGTTTCTCTACTCCCATCCTGGATCTATTGAATCAGAATATGCATTTTAACAACCCCCACAAGTATTTCCTGTGCTCGTGATAGTATGAGAGACACTGAAGGACCTTGACTGTGACCATCGTAAAAACCTTTCACAGGGCTTCCCTGGTGGCGCAGTGGTTGAGAGTCCGCCTGCCAATGCAGGGGACATGGGTTCGTGCCCCGGTCCGGGAAGATCTCACATGCCGTGGAGCGGCTGGGTCCGTGAGCCATGGCCACTAAGCCTGCGCGTCCGGAGCCTGTGCTCCGCAACGGGAGAGGCCACAACAGTGAGAGGCCCGCGTACCGCAAAAAACAAAGAAAGAAAGAAAGAAAGAAACAAACCTTTCACAGGTGAAACAGTGTCTTAAGTAAAAAAAAAAAAACTATGCAAATTCAAGCATTTTCATAAAATGAGTGTAATTTGTTTGCAAGCTCTTTAGTAAATTATGTTTAGCAGCAATTTTAGTTTGAATATTCAATACATAATAAACACATTCCTAACCTGTGAAATGGGTCAGCAATGTGACATTTTACATAGGAATATCCACGTATAAAGTGATGGAAAATGTCCTAAAAAGATACAACATGGATTTGGCACTCTACAGATTTAGGTTAATCCCAAGATTACCAGTTACTCCCTGTGTGATCTTGGGTAAGTTATTTAACTTTTCCTCTCTCATGTGAAATGGGGATAGTCATATCTAGCAATATCAATCTCATTGGGATGATATATCAAATGAAACAAAGATTGTGTAATATAACTGTAGCTCAGTAACTGTTAGTTTTTAATTCATTTTTCTTCATGCCACCCGACTCCATATCAAACTTCTGTTAAGGCACAAAGACGTCGAGATGAACAAATTAAACTCTATTGAAAAGTACATCAATAACATGTTCATATTTCCAACCTCAGCTGAGCTGCCAGTCCCAGCTAATTTCCTACTCTGTTCCTTAAAGTTGCTGTTCCAAACCTCTCTCACTCTCCTCGGATTCAGAATATCACCTCTTCCTGGCATAGATCGGGCTTCTGCTTGGCCAAGTCATTGATCTATAGTGGGATGTGAGAGGTGGAGAGATGTCAAGACTGGAAACTATACTTACCTTCGTGGACAGGAAAACTTGAAATATCAGCCCCAAACACATGTCCACCATCCCATCAAGCTCAGGCAAATGACCACGGGATGTCGCAGATTGGAGACAGGGAAAGATTATATCATGGAGCTCAAGATTGGGAATCTCAATCTTACCACAGAGCAGGGACCATGTCTCTTAGTTTCACTGATAAATACCCAACTCCTGGCACAATGTCTGGGACTGAGTGTGTGCCCAGGAGATATTTCTCAACGAGTGAATCAGGAAGAGGCTGGAGACCAGACTAGCTAAGAGCAACAGCTGGAAGTGGGGAAGGTTTGCTTTTGGGTAATAAGACCAATGGAACATGGAAGAGAGACTGGAGAAAACAAGACAGTGTGTAGAGCTGGTGAGGGTAAAAGATACCAGGCTGATACCAAAATCCAAAGATGAAGGCAGAAAAGATGGACAGGAGGTCACTGGGCTCAGACTCAAGAGTGATAACAAAGCCCGTTACCAAAATCTGGCTTCATGTGAGTACCAGGTCGGTAACAAGAAGCATCAGGGTGCTTCCAAGGGGGGCCCTGAAGAGAGAGGAAGAACTTCTAGAGTGAAAGGGAATTCTCTCATGTTTTAGATGGTACTCGGGATTTGTTTTCATTAGGTGTGTTGAGACGCGCAGACACAGAAGTTATTATAGTCACAGCTTTCTGGATGTGGGAGGCATGGCCTGCAACACAGGACCTCACGGGGAAATATACAGGGTTGGAGAAGAAAAAGAACTCTGGGTCTCTTCTTGAGTGTGGTCAGTGAGAAGTAGGTAGAGGGGAAGCCCCTCACTGTTGTACACAGGAGGTGCACAGATGTTTGAAATGTACAGTATAAGCAGCATCCCTCACAGAGCGGGGATGCATGGCTGGGCCCAAAGTGATAAACAAGGGCGGCAGTTGGGGGAGGGTCTATAAAAGGATGAGAAGCATTAAATGCAGCAAATGACATGATGGTTATTACACCTGAGATGGGTCAGGGAGGAGGGTCTCACACGTGTGTGGGTCCAGGTGAGTGGTGTTGGCAGCATCCTGGCAAGGAAGCTGGATATCACAGAATAGTGGTCTGTGTCTGAAGGCATTGACCCTGAAGGGACCTCATGGACCGA